>NW_006922068.1:53155-79694 GCF_000298275.1 Orycteropus afer afer
TAGTCCACTTTTGTATCCTTCCCTTCAAGGCTCAGGGGTCCAAGATTATCTTCTGTGTCTGTGTTAATTGGTTTCCCTTTTCTTTGTTGAAGAGTGTCTGTGCAGTCCTTGTGCCTAGTTCGCCATCTTGCCGGAACTCATCAACTATCTTCTTATCTGACATTTCACATTTATGACAATAGTAAAATGTCTACTGTATGACTATTTTGCACATTAATGACGTACATCTCTCAGTAACAAATGCGAAGGTGTGAAGCAAGAATAAAGCTAAAAGAGTTCTTGTGGTGCAGTGCCCAAGACACTTATCTGACTGCTAACCAGAAGGTTGGCAGTTCAAATCCACCAGCCACTCCATGGAAGGAAGACTGGGCAATCTACTTCCATAAAGATTTATCATCTTGGAAACCCAAAGGGGGTCACTATGAGTCAGAATCAACTCCATGGCAGTGAGTTTGGTTTTTTGGTTTTTACAGTGGTTAAGGTTGTGTGCCAACTTGGCTGGGCCATCATTCTCAGCAGTTTGGCAGTCATGTAATGATGTAATCATCCTCCATTTTGTGATCTGATGTGATTATCCTCCAATTTAGAATAATACTGATGTTTGCATAACAACCTGGTCTTTGGAAACTAACCATGCTGATAAGTGAGGAGTGGGTGTACTTTAGCCCAACCCGAGCTGAAATATTTTAGGAATGAATGAATGAGATTTCACTGGGTATGTATGATGCAAATTCTTAAATATAGGTGCACTCTCTCTCTCTCTATCCATATACATACCCATTGAACGTTAATTTAGACTTCCTGGGTAGTGTAGACAGTTAATGTTCTCAGCTACTAACAATAAAATTGGAGGTTCAAGTTCACCTAGTAGCACCTCAGAAGAAAAGCTTGGAGATCTACTTTAGAAAAATCAGCCATTGAAAACCCTATGGAGCACAGTTCTGCTCTGACACAGATGGGGTCACCATGAATCAGAATTGACAGCCGCTGGTTAACTAGGTTAAACATTAATCTAAGAATCCCAAGTCTCCATTGATGATTTTTCTGCATTATTACAGTACAATAATAAAGACAATGTGTGTTTTATCTGCTTGCTTCTAAATGTATATATTGAGCAGAATTTGGTCTCAGACTAATTTTCATTATGATATATCACTTCCTTCTCTCAGCTACCTGTAATCATCCCACTGCTGTCAAGTCAATTCCAACTCCTAGTGACAGAGTAGAACAGCCCCATAGGGTTTCCAAGATTGTAAATCTTTATGGAAGTAGACTGCCACATTGTTCTCCCATGGAACAGATGGTGGGTTTGAACCACTGACCGTTCAGTTAGCAGCTGAATACTTCAATCACTGGGCCACTAGGGTTCCTCCTCTATCCACAGGAAGTACTAATATTTACCAGAAGAATCTGACCTTAGTTGAATGATTGCATTGTCTTGGCTCATTTATATTCAAGCCTTTGAAAAAACAGATATCAATATGAGGAGACCAGCTCATAGCATACTCCTGTACCTACTCACTCACTCAGTGTGGACTAACCCAGCAGCCCCAAATTCTCTTTCTCAGTTGTGTCAGGAAGTCCTGTGTATGAGTCCCTACAGTTTCTCCCAGCTGATGTGCTTAAGTACCAAGGATCTGGGATTTTCTGAGCAGAGTGAAGGGATAAAATGTGTTTAGATTTTCTTTGTCATTTCCAAGGTTAAGTTAAAACCATCGTCTCTGGAAGCTAAAAGTCCAATGTGTATAATCATTAACAAATTATTATTCATTTGAGAGAAAAAGTGCCAACAATAATAAAATCCATAATTTTGCTTTTTCTTACACTTTTCTGTATTTCCCCCAATAATTAATTATGTAATAAATTCCTTCATTCAGGCATTCCACAAATCTTCATGAACTTATACTACTTGCCTTAGAATCCAGAGGTGAATGAGATGTGGTTTTTGTCTTCAGTGAGCTGGCAAATCAAGGGCCAGATGTGAGAATAAGAGTAATACAGGGACTTAAACAGAAGGTCTCCAAGATCAATCAAGGTAGAGGGAGGTCAATCAAGGAGAGGGAAGGTTCTGATGAGGTGTATGAAGAAGTTAGCACTGGAATTTTGGCTGGGGCTAGGACTACTTTGGAGTTTCCATCAGGACCAGATTGGTGTCACTCAAACACTCGGAGGAGTGAGTTGTTGGTAGTTGCCATCAGATCAATTCCAACTTATAGTGACCCGATAGTACAGCATAGAACTATGCCATAGGGTTTCCAAGGTGGTAAATCTTTACAGAAACAGATTGTCTCATCTTTCTTCCAAGGAGCAACCAAGAGCTTAAAACATTACGCCACCTAGGTACTATAAGGGACTGAAAATACTGCCTGCAATTGCAGACAATCTATGATACAAGAAATGTATGCCATAAGAATCACACTCTGGTCCTTAAATTGATGATTCTATAAAAAGCTATGAGATTTGGACCAGGCCAACTTGAATTCAGGATGCTTCCTTGTCATTGGGGTTCATTTGCTTGGCTGTTAACCAAAAAGTTGGTGGTTTGAGTTCACCCAGAGGTGCCTGAGAAGAAAGGCCTGGCAATCTACTTCTCAAAAATCAACCCCTGAAAAGCCTATGGAGCAAGTTCTACTCTGACAGGGGTTTGTCCATGAGTAGGAGATGACTAGATGACAACTTTTTTTTTTTTTCCCTTTGACACTTGATGCCTGTGGAACCACTGACAAGTACTTGACTTCTCAGAGTTTTGCTTTCCGTTCCATCAAATGAGGTTAATAATGATAATGCCCACTGGTCACTCAGAGGTGTCATGAGGATCTTTAGAGTGTAAACTCTAAAGTATGTTGTAAATATTTGCAGTCATTGTTATCAGTACTGGCAAACTTCCAATTTCTGCATCCCCTTCCACCTGACTGGAAAATCTTTTCCTTGCCCTAGTATTAGAAGACCACTAACGTCAATTCTGAGCAGCTGTTTGCAACATGAGAGTTTGATATTGCATCTTGTGAGCAGTGACCCATTTGAAATAACCTTCCCTTAAGACTTAATGAATGTATTAATTTTTAGAAGTAAGCACGAAGGGAAGAAGACCTGTTTGAATTGAGATTTTGTTTCTAATGCTCACAGGATTCTATAATTAAGTCATAGAAGATAACATGCATCTTTTGAAATACTGAGAAATAGGCCCAATCTTGTATAGGCTCAACATCCATCTCATATTTCAGTACTTGTTGCCAGGCAATGTATATATTGCATGGTGTGTGCATATGTGTACATTCATCCACACATGAGTAGGGCAGAGGGTAGGAAGAGAAGGAGTCAATGAGGAAAGAAAGCTCTTAATAACTTAAACCCATTTGTGCAAAATATTACATGATGGTGAATAATTTGAGCCTCTATTAACCTGATGATCTCTTCAAGGCAAAGCAATGACCTCTGTTGTTAAATTTCTGAACAGGTAGCCTCTTATTGCAGGGGCCCATTTCCATGAGGTTTATCTTCCACTGTTTGCTCGGCTGCAATATGGGTGAACAGCAGTCCTGAATGTTACATACTCAGTCATTCTGTGCAATCCCATAGCTAAAAGAGACTTGAAGGATTATTCTGGTTTGTCCCATGTCTTTGGCAAGATGGCCCCCAAACCAAACCAGATAGGGTAGGTGCTAAAAGGGCAAGGAAGCCACATGTTCTGACCTCCTCTAACCCCACAAGAGGAAGACAGGATCACCCTCAGTAACCCGAGGCCCATTCCTACAAGGCCAGACATACTGCCTCCCTCTAGCCCTATCACCAGCCATTCATCCCAAAGCACCAACCATCTCCTGGGTTCGATAATTCACTGCAGTAGCCACACAGAACTCACAGATTATGGGGTTTATTAGGGAAGCACCAATCTACAATTCAAGTTCAGGAAAAAACGCTCAGTCTCTCTCCCAGCCCACTGTCTCTCAGCCAAGTCTCTCACAGTCTCTTCCCCAGCAGTGCATGTCCCTCGGTGTCTTACTCAGCAATGCGTGTCTCTTGCATCTTTTTCCCAGCAGCATGTGTCTCTTTCAGGAGCGTGTGTGTCTCTTTCAGCAGCACGTCTTCCTCAACCAGAAGTAAGAGAGAGTTCTGCCTCTAGGAGGCCTCCTTTTGAGCTCGGCAGAGTGGTCAAACTAGCCAATCATAGCATCAGAACTCTAAGCACCTGAGAGAGAGAGAGGGAACCTCCCAGAACATTGTTTTGTGCCACTCCCAACAGAAATACTCCAGGTGGACAACTTTAGCAATCAGGAGCTCCTCAGTTGCTCATAGCAAATCCCACCTTGGAGTTTACAAAGACTTATGGGTAGAAAAGCCACACTAAGTAATGTACTACATCACAGTAGGAAACACCTTGATACATCCCCTGAGAATACACTCTAGACTTTTAAATTCTTACTCTCAGGAAGTCTTCCTACTGTGTGAAAAATCCTACATTTATCTTACATTTAATCAGGGCCACACTACATCTGTAGATCTGCAAAGAGATCTGTTTTCCATGGTGCACAAAAGGAAGCTGCCTTTTTCCTCCCAGATGACATACAGACTATGGCTCAGGTAATCAATAACCAGCTTGGCAACGATCTCATTCAACAATCATTTATTGAGCACCTAATATGTGCTAGGCACTCTCCTAGACATGCTGTATTTTTAGTGTTTGACATCTATTTTCTCATGTAACCCTCACAACTTTATGAGCTCAGGTATGTGGGAGTCATGACCTCTATAAGATAGATGAAGAAACTGACACTCAGAGATGTTACATGACTTGCAAAGTCCAATGATAGTAAATGGTGGGTCTAAATTTCAAACTCAGGTCTTCTGGCTCCAGGCCAATCTCTTCCTACTCGGGGCTGCCCTGTGGTGCCATCATTCTTTGGGGAAACAGACACACCAGCATGCAAACTTTTCCAGCTGGCTGTTGTCTATACAGTAGTCCCTGGGTTATGATGGTGTAACTTACTGACAATTTGTACTTGCCCTTTAATGTTATGTAAATTTCCCCTCACTTTGAAACAACTGAACACCCCTATTGGCAACAAGTTCTTCATCACAATCATCTTCATTTGTATGGGCAGCTTTTAAATACTGAAAAGGCTTTTCTTGAACCAAAACCAAAAATAACTTACTGCCATCAAGTCAATTCTGACTCAGTGATCCCCACTGGGGTTCCAAGGCTATAAATCTTTATGGAAGTAGATTGCCTCAACTTCTTCCAGCAGAGCAGCTGGTGGGTTTGAACCACCAACCTTGTGGTTAGCAGCCAAATGCCTTACCCACTACACCATCAGAGCTCCTTTTCTTGCACCAAAGTTAGGCTAAATAAGAACCGTAGGCACCTGTTCCGAGTTACCAACAAATTTGACTCAAAGACAGTTAGGAATGGATCTTGTTTGTAACCAGGGGACTGCCTATATTGGGGGTCCCTGTGCTGGATGAAGGAGCTCTGGTGGCATAGTGCCTGAGGCATTTGACTTCTAGCCAGAAGGCTGGTGGTTCAAACCCACCAGCCACTCTGCAGAAGGAAGATGGGGCAATTTACTTTTGTAAAGATTTACCACCTCAGAAACTCAAAGGGGGTCACCATGAGTTAGAATTGATTTGATGGCAATGAGTTTGGTTTTTGTTTTTTTGTGTGCTGGGTGAAGAATCTATGACTGTCACAAACTGAAAGGTTGTGCTACTAACTACTAACTGAAAGGTGAGCAATTCAAATACACCTCAAGGACTGGCAATCTGCTTCTAACAGATCAGTCACTGAAAATCCTACAGCACTCAGTTCTACTCTGACACACATAAGGTCTCCATGAGTCAGAATCAACTTTTTTTTTTTTTCCTCAAATGCTGGATAAGTCCTAAGAACTTGCCACTGGAAAAGGAAAACTGGCCTAACCCAAGTCTTGAAGGAATTCCCTTAGAAATAGAGGACAGAGCTGAGCTTGTACGATTTGGTCATCACTGGGTACCCAGGGCACTATGAGGTCTGGACTCTTCCATCTCATAGATTCCTGGAATCAAGGCAACAGGATACTTGCTAAGAGTAGGTCTCTGGGAGGCAGAGACCTGGTTCAAACCTCAGCTCTGCCTCTCACCATATACGTACTCTAAAACTCCCTGCACTTCACTAACTCCGTCTACATATTGAGGATTATATTAGCAAACACCATATTTAATGTGAAGATTAAATATGTAATCCCACAGAAAGTACTCAAATGTGGATTAGTATAAAGTAAGTGTTCAATCAAGTTGAGCTACTTTGGTACTTAAGGAGCTCAGGTGGTACAGTGGCTGAGTGCTCACTTGCTAACCAAAAGGTCTGTAGTTTGAATGCACCAGGTGCCCTATGGGAAAAAGACATGGCAGTCTGCTTCTGTAAAGATTACAGCCTTGGAAACCCTATGAGGCAGTTCTGCTCTGTCCTATAGGGTCACTATGAGTTGGAATTGACTTGATGGCAGTGAGATTTTTTATTTTTGTATTTTAAATTTAAAAATAAACAAATGAGATACATTGACAAAAGTATTTTCTAACGTTTTCATGAATGGAAAATATGATTCCTGATTTCATCATTTTGATGTCAATACTAATTTTCAGATATTCAAGCCTATGCTGTAATGATAATTAATGAAATGTTTGAAATTGGCAAAAATTTATTCTGGCCATAAACAGGTGCTATAGTGACTTGCTTCTGTGTGTCATCTGGTGCCTTAAATAATTTTGTCGCTCAATCAGCCTGTGTGGTCATAAACCAAAACCAAATGCATTGCCTTCTAGTTGATTCCAACTCATAGTGATCTTATAGGATGGAGGATAATTGCTCCATAGAGTTTCCAATGTTATAATCTTTATGGAAATAGATTGCCACATCTTTCTCCCACAGAGTGCTGGTGGGACCACCAACCTTCTGATTGGCAGATGAGCGCTTTAACCACTGCACCACTAGGACTCCTCTTGTGTGATAATGGTGTTCAGCAATTCAAGCAGTTGCAACCTGTTGCCCAGGACAAGGCTGAGAGACTCAGATCATATTTTCTCATTTTTTAGTGTTAACTACCTGTCATTGTTTTAGGTTGAAAAATCTGATGTGCAAGTGGTGCAGAAATCAGGGCAGAAAGGCTTATTGAATGGAGACAGAGAAAAACAGCAAAAATAAAATAAGGCAAAGGACTTGGAGTTCTGGTTCAGTTGGTAAGGGGAGGTGTGTCAGATGAATTCAATACAGTGAGATCACTCCCTGGGTCAAGCTCACTTGGCACGAAGGGAAACATGTATAGCTCCAGTTAGGAGGAAAAGGCCAATTTGTCTGAACCTCAGCCCTGCTCAGAAGCAGGAGCTCAGCGCCAGGATTCTGTGAGCCAGCTCTCTCTGGCCAGGGGAGGGAGGCTGCAGGAAGCAGTGTAGGTGGGCTAGGCCCTAGCAGCTCAGGAAGCAGCTATGATGCCCAGGCAGATGGACCACAGTCCATGAAGATCAGGTATGAAGGTTGTTCACGAGAGTCTCCTACTCTAGCCCTGCCTCACTGCCTCCCCACCTGGAGTGCCATTACTAAGCAATCTACTCCCCGCTACTTTCCTATTTCTTTGTTCATTTTGTACCAACTAAAGGCATTTATGATGTTCCTTCTTCTTTCCTCTGTAATTTTTCCGGCCTGTACATCTAAGCTGGTGACTGTGCAAGGGATTACTCTATGAAGAGAACCCCATCGATGACACTATAAGCCCTCCGGCACCTTAGGCCCTCTTCCATCCAGATTCATGGGGAGCAGCAATTTGACAAAGAGAGAATATACTTTTTTTGGTCTCTCACTCGTTCCTTATTCTCTTTTAATGTCCTGGCCAAAACATCTGAGACCCCTTACCCCAGGCTGGAAATTATTTGCCAACAATTTGCTGTACCAGATGGCTTTTCAGATCCTGGGCACTGTTACAATTCAAAGGGACATTCTCAGCAGCTGTTGAGGCAACCCCAACTCATGGGGACCCCTAATATGTCAGAGTACAACTGTGCTCCATAGGGTTTTCAATAGCTGATTTTTCAGAAGTAGATCGCCAGGCCTTTCTTCCAAGGCTTCACTAGGTGGACTTGAACCTACAACCTTTTGGTTAGCAGTTGAGTGCATTAACTGCTTGCAGTACTCAGGAACTACATAAAGAAACATTAAGAAAGAAAGAAAGAAAGAAAGAAAACAAAACAAAATCTGTTGTGGTCAAGCTGATTCCAACTTATGGTGACCCTGTGTGTTACAGAATGGAACTGAGCTCCATCAGGTTTTCTTGTTTGTAATTTTTATGAAGCAGATCACCAGGCCGATCTTCTGCGGTGCCCCTGGTTAAGTTCCTTTAGGTTAATAGTTGAATGCGAACAGTATGCACCACCCAGGGACTCCTAAAGTGACATTAGAAGTGTCTGACCCAGCTGCTTCATTTTGCAGATGGGGAAACTGAAGCCTGAGAGAAGTGTCCATCCCATGTTGAGAGTCAGCAAGAGACTGAACTGGGAAAAGAACCCAGTGTGGACAGCACCCAGTCAGAATCTCTTTATATAGCTCACTGTGCTGCCTTTCTGACCACTTGACAGGATTGTATCATCAAAGGAAGAGATGATCCCCAATGACATAAATATATCAAGTCAAAAAGAGGCTTTGCAGAAAGAAAGGCACCTGGATTTGCAGTGGGAAATGCCCTGTGGGAGCCCATGCTGGCTCAGATGTTGCTGGTGAGGATTCTTCATCCCTGTGTGGTGGAGACAGCCAGTACCGTCCTAACTAAATCACAGCTCTCTGCTGCTTTTATATAAAGATTACTCATTTTGTAATAATAGCCCCATAAATTAATAAATGCCATTAGGTTTATGGGTCTCTCCTAGTCAGAGTTCTTTTTTCACTATCAATTTAGTTTTTAATAAACTCTCTATGACTTATAAAACCACAGTAGTCAAATTGTGGTCCATGCTGAAGTGACATTTCTGATATCGACTTCCTTATGCACATATGAAGGTGCTCTGGTGGTATAGCAGTTAAAGCATTCGGCTGCTAACCAAAAGGTAGGTGGTTTGAACTCACCAGCCACTCTGTGGGAGAAAGATGAGGCAGTCTACTTCCATAAAGATTTGCAGCCTTGAAAATCATATGGGCAGTTCTACTCTTGTCTCTGTGAGTTGGAATCAACTCATTGGCAAGGGGTTTGGGTTTTGGGGTTTTAGGCACATATATGCAATGAAAGGGAAGGACCAATAACAAAATAAAGATATGTCCATAAGACATTTGTCAGATTGCTACATGAGACAACTGGATTAAGGCCAATTTGCCTCTCTCAGCATTTGGGTGTCTGGATTAGGAGTCTTGCAAGCATCTAGCTGGGTGACAGAAAGCTCCTAGAAGAACAGACAGGGAAGCTTCCTTCACAGAAGCCCAGTAGCTGCTGTACAGTGATAGTCTTCTCTTAGCAGAAATGGTGGGAACCATGGCTGAGTCAACAAGTGACTTAACTTCTCATCTAAAAATACTACCAACCTTGCAAACCTCATAGGGGTGATTGAGGATAAAAAGAGAAAACTGGAAGTTCAGTAGCAAGAAAATGTAAAAAGGCACTAGTACAATAATAATAATAAAAGAGCTATCATATATTAAAGGCCTAAGACACTTGACTGCTAACCAGAAGGCTGGCGGTTTAAACCCACCAGCCACTCCTCGGAAGGAAGGTTAGGCAATCTATTTCTGTAGTGAAACCATTTCAGAAACCCAAGGAGGGGTCGCTATGAGTCAGATCCAACTCGACGGCAGTGCATCTGGTTTTTTGGTTTATATTAAAGGAGCTCTGGTGGTGCAGTGGCTAAGGCATTCAGCTGCTAACCGAAAGGTCAGTGGTTTGGACCCACAGCTGCTCTGCAAGAAAAAGATGTGGCAATCTGCAGCCATAAAGATTCACAGCCTTGGAGACCCTGTAGTGCAGTTCTACTCTGTTGTATAGGGTCATTAGGAGTTGGAATTAACTTGATGGCAGTGGGTTTATCATGTACTAAGTGCCTTCTTTTGGGCAAGGCCTCTGGTGTTAAGCATTAGCAGTACAGGATGTTATTGAGGTGACTCTGATTCATGGTGACCTCATGTGCCTCAGAGCAGAGCTGTGCTCCACAGGATATTCACAGGCTCATTTTTTGGAAGTAGATTGCCAGGGCTTTCTTCTGAGGTGTTTCTGGGTGGACTTGAACCTCAAACTTCTTGGTTAGCAGCTGAGCATGTTAATCATTTGCACCACGCATGGACTCTGTGTCATGCACTAGACATTCATTATTGTTTGTGATTCTCATGCTACTCTTAGGTCCTCAAGTATAACTCTCCCCAGGCTCAGAGAGGATGGGTAAGTTGCATCAGATGGTACAGCTAATAAATTCAGACTTCTGATGCAGGCCATCTCCCCAAAAGCCCATCATCTTGCATTGCCCTAGACTATTCAACATGCAATTTTATTAAATTATATCTATCTTAATTCAAACCATACTTTCAAAGATTTCTATTAATTACACAGGTACAACCCAGGGTACTTCTATTAATAATCCAGGCTTGAATTCTGCAAAAGATGTTCAATCCCTATTGATAATGACACAAGAAGCTTCATACAGAGCTCACACATTTTTTTCCAAGAATGGTCAGAAGGTCCACAGACTCAGAGGGTAAAGACTCAGAGTAAATACTGGGGATCCTGGAAACATCTTAGTCAAAGAATCTAGGCCTAAGTGTGTTTGAAATAGATTTCTCATAGGCTGTTAAAGTTGAAAGAGATTGTAGAGATCTTTGAATCCAGCACCCTTATCCTACAGAAGAAGATTCTAAAGTCAAAGAGTTGGTAGAATTGTGTCCAAGGCTATAGCTAGTTAGCTGGTGACAGAACTGGATGAGTGCTACTCCATCTTCCAACCCCATGCTTTCTTCCATGCTATACTGTCTCTTAGGCTGAGCTGCCACAACCAATGACCCACTGCTCTGGTGTTTCACTGCAGTCCAAGCTGCAATGAGGTGAGGCTGAGGCACCGGTGTTGAAACTGGGGAAAGAGGAAGCATCTGAAACTCAATGCCTTTGAGTTAATCACTGGCAGTCATGGGCATTCACAATGTAAAGAGAATGGCTTTGGAGCCCTATGCTGACTCTATAGATGTTTCCCACTGCATGTTCAGACCTACCAATGACCATGATAGGTAGTCATTAGTTTGGGTGGATTGACTGTGAATTATCTATACTGTTGCCATTGTGTAAATTCCAACTCATAGTGACACTGTTCCATAGTATTTCCAAAGCTGTAATCTTCTTGGAAGCCGACTGCTACATCTTTCTCCCTCAGAGTGGCTGGTGGGTTCAAACCACTGACCTTTCAGTTAGCAGCCAAGCATTTAACCACTACATCACCAACACCCTGCAAAGCCCTGGCAGTCTGAACAAATATATTTGTCAAGAATGTTCATTCGCTATTATATATCCCCAGTACCTAGGCAGAATGTTTTATACACTGTTAAAATTTGTTGAGCCAGACAGATATTAATAACTCAATTCATAGCTATTGAAACAGACTCAGGAATGCTAAATCCAGTACTTCTTTCACATCACAGAGATCTATCTAAGAGGTGAGGTGAGCTTTGAAGTTAGATCTGTCTGACTGTAAAGCCATGCCCCAACCACTCTGCAACACTAAATTTTAAGATGGGGCTCTACCACCTTCCTGGGCTGAGTGTGTAAGAATCAGCTGTGATCCAGAGTCCTGGAGCCTTCCTAAGAGACTATGATTCCATAGGATCCTTGTCACAGCCCCTCAAGTAAATGCTGATGCAGGTGGACAATGGGCCACACTTAGAAAACCCCTATTCTCAGACCAGGTTTGCTTGTCTGATAGAGCCTGGTGGGACCACTGAGACTATGGGCCCTAGCTGCCCTTCAGGTCTGGAATTGAACCCACTCCTGTGGCTTTCAGCCAAATGAAAGACAGGCACAGGAGCTGAACATTTACATTAGATAGATACACTCCTTGGAGAGAACAATCATGGGAGAAAGAAGGGCTGTTTATGCACAGGGAGACAGCTCAGGGGGCAGGAATGGAAGGACATGGGGAAGAGGTAACTATGGGGAGGAAGTGGGACAGGAATTGTTGCATTGGGGTAAATTGTAGTCAATGTCATGAGACAAAGTGTGTGTGAACTGCTGTATGGAAAGTGAATTTGCTCTGTAAATTTTCACCCAAATCACAAAAAAAAAAAAAAGAAAGAAAGAAAACTCCTGTTCTCGAGATCATTGGTGGTTTAGGGGTAGAATCTTTGCCTTCAATGTAGGAGATGAAGGTTCCATTCCTAGCTGATACACCTTATGTTCACCAAGCCATCTGTCAGTGGAAGTTTGTGTGTTGCTATGATGCTGCAAAGGTTTCAGCAGAGCTTCCAGACTAATATGACTAGGAAGAAAGGCCTGGCAATCTGCTTCTGAAAACCAGCCAGTGAAAACCCTATGGATCACAACAGTCAGATCTGTAACCATTTATGGGAATGGTACAGGACTGGGCAGTGTTTTGTTACACTGTACATGGGATCACCAGGAGTCAAGGGCTGATTCGACAGCAGCTAACAACAGAGACCATTTAATAACAGCTGCCATTTTTGAACTTTTACTGTGTTCTGGACATAGTTATTTTTCTCACCAATCCTATGATGCAGGGTCTATTATTTGATCCCCATTCATTCTAGAGATGAAAACACTAAGACACTGGGAGCTTAGGTAACAAATCCTAGCCACAGGGTTGGTAAGTTGCAAAGCCAGGAGAGGAAACTGACCATAATGTTCTGGAGCCCTTGTAATTTTGTTCAGCCCCCCTGCTGGCTTTGCAAGAGGGATGGAGGAGAGTGAGGGTGGGGCATGAAGTACTGTTACTCTCTACATGGCCTCCCTTCCATGTGAGAACTGGTCCTCAAGCTCCTCCAAGTGTGGGAAAGGCTGACAAAGGCAGCTTCTCTTGGCATGGAACCAGTCTGGAGACACACATAAGGGCTGAGCTAAGCTATGAACTTGACAAAGCAGTTGGACAGTGTCTCGAATTACCCAAGTTACAGCTCCCAGGAATGGATGAGGCTATACTTGTAGCAGCTTGCTCTCTTAGCCACAATTCCTTTGTTTATGGTAGCAAAGCAAGCAGACAATTACAAAAGCCATACATAAAACAGAAAAACTTAGAAAAAATATTATACCATGAAAAGCAGATAACAACACAAATAACTATGTTAAATATCCCCTCCCCACCTTTGCCCAGTTGGAACTTCAGGTAATGACAACCTGGGTTGTTGAAGAAGCAGATAATTATATTTCTAAAGAAATAATGCCATGATTGAAGCACTCGAGCAAATAAAAAATCATTTATAAGCGGTTCCACCAAAGGAAAAATGTAAACGGGTATGTTTCAGTCCTCTTAGACCTATAAACAGTCTGTACACAGTGTGCTCTGAAATTGGCAAAACCATCCCATAAAATGTTCAGAGCCACCACTGCTGCCTGTGTCAGTCATCACAGGGGAAAGGAAAAGAAGCTTATGGACAGAGTGTTTTTATCTGCCCTCTCACTAAAAACCAGACTACATTCTGATTTTCACTAAAGGATTTACTCCTCCATCTGTTTGTCAATCCAGAACCATTGTCACATGTTCAGAAAACTTCCTTATGAAGTTGGCTACCTCTTGTTATTATAGGGCAGTTGTCAGGTACATGGATATTGGAGACAGAAATGGGTTGAACCCAAACTCTGATTGACTAGCTGGGTGATTCTGCAGAGGTTTTTCCATCTACAGTTTTTTCACCTGTGAATGCAAATATCCACCTTAAATGGTTGTAGGGTTTGCATGAGACATAAAGCACCCAGTACACTGTTTGGCTTCCAGTTAGTACTACATGTTGGGTGTCCTTGAGTTGATTTTGACTCATAGCGACCCCATGCAACAAAGCAGAACTGTCTCATAGTGTTTTCTAGGCTGTAATCATTAACAGAAGCCAATCACCAGGTCTTCTTCCCATGCAGTGGCTGGGTAGATTTGAACTGCCAATCTTTTGGGTGGCAGCTGAATGCTTAACCCCTTATGCCACCAGGGTGCCTTACATGAATGGTTGCGGGAGGGTGGGGGAAGAATTACCATCAAGTTGATTCTGACTCCTGGTGACACCAAGGTGTTGGAGAAGAACTGCAGTCCACAGAGCTCTCAAAGGCTGATTTTTCATAAGTAAATCACCAGGCCTTTCTTCCAAGGTACCTCTCCAACCTTTCAGTTAGAAGCCCAGAACAACAACCATTTGTACCACCCAGGGACTCCACATGAATGGTAGCTTTAAACAATTGTTATTTTCTCCAATCATCAGTTTGGAACTATCACTCAACAATCCCTTCCTTAGGCTCTGACACTTTCTGGGAACTATGCTCCCTTATCAGAAAGTCTTTCTGAGCAGAGAGATTGAGCAGTTCTCAGAAGCTCATATTCTGAGAGCTTGCCTTTCAACCCAATGCCCATGGGTATGCTGGGAAGATGACTATCTCACACATTGGGCACTTCAATACACCAGCCAGAGAGCAGCCTGTGTGACCACACAGGGAACTTGCTGGTAACTCTCTCTCCATCTCTTCATTTGCACTCACTGTCCTGTGAAAACCTGCTCTCTGTGAAATTGGTGGAGTCTCGATTTGAGGATGGACCATCCGCCTGGTCCCAAATGTAATTCATGAACTTGGAGGGATTTGCATTAACCGTTCATTTCAGTTGAAGGAATTATCAATTCATTTCACAGCTTTGAGAAGCTTCACTTTTTTTTTTTTTTGACTGCAGCAGGCATGCATGGGCTCTGGCATTCTGATGCATTGTAACCAATTTTTCTCTTTTTTGAAAAATCCTTTGCCTTATATTTTAACATTATTGGTCATAAATCTTTTTGCATCTAGGTTTCTCAAGAGCCTTCTACCACATTTAAAAGCATATACTCACACTCTAGATATATATTTCTCTAGTAAATGTACACATTTAATATAAGTGAGAAATAAGTGAAAGTAATTTACTTTTCTCTATTGCCAAAGCAGTAAAACTAATTAGGTAGACGATTTGGGGACTAAGATATCCAGGTTAATTTAATTACCTGTTTAACTAAAGGCTAAACAGAAAACTCATTTTGGTTTCTACCCTCATAACAAAAAATCTTTCAAACATACCAGTCCACTTTTCTGTGTTATGAGGCTGAATGTTTGATCACTCTTTGATAACTCAGCTTCTGATGCTGTTGTTGTTATGTGCCATCGAGTCGGCCCCAACTCATAGCAACCCCTCCTTGGGTTTCCGAGGCAGTATCACTAAGGAAGCAGATTGTTCAACCTTCCTTCCGAGGAGTGGGTAGTGGGTTTGAACCACCAGCCTTCTGGATAGCAGTCAAGTGCCTTAGGCACTATGCCACCAGAGCTCCCCAGCTTCTGATAGTATCTTTAATTCACTAAAATGAACATCACATCTGTTGTTATAAAATACTTGAATGAATTCTTACATATTCTAAATAAATGCTAAGAAAACATATTATTTTTCTAAATTCTTCATAGTTTATTTTTTATGATTTACATTTTACCCCCTGTAGTGGTGCAGTGCTTAAGCACTTGGCTGCTAACCAAAAGGTTCATGGTTTGAACTTACCAGCTGTTCCATAGGAGAAAGATACAGCAATCTGCTTCCATATTGATTACAGTCTTGGAAACCTTTTGGAGCAGTTCTGCTGTGTCCTATAGGGTCACTATCACTTGAAATAAATATGACAGCAAGGGTGTACATGGTGTAGGTAGAAAATCTACCACTCATCTGTCAGTTGGTTGAATTATGGTGGCTACCTATGATTCTGGTATTTAAAATACCAGCAGCATCACCCATGGTAGACAGTTTTAGCAGAGCTTTCAGACAAAAAGAGACTAGGAAGAAAGGTCTTGTGATCTATTTCCAAAAAATTAGCCAGTGAAAACTATGGATCACAACAGAATATTACCCAATAAAGTGCTGGAAGATGAGCCTCCTAGGTAGCAAGGAACTCAAAATATGCAGTGGTCACCACAATGAACTTAATCATACTAACAATTGTGAAGATGGCACAGAACTGGGCAATTGACCAGGGGATTGCATGAATTGGAGCCAACTCCAACTAACAAATAACAAGAGGAAAATAGGATTATTTCCCATTAGTAGAACCTGGGATAATCAAGTTTGTTTAAACAGTATTTTATCATATATTGTTGCAATCCTCAGGGAGCTCTGGTGGTTCAGTGGTTAAGGCATTTGGCTGCTAACCAAAAGGCCAGCAGTTCAAACCCACCAGCCCCTTTGCAGGGGAAAGATGAGGCATCCTGCTTCCATAAATATTTACAGCCTTGGAAACCCTATAGGATAGTTCTACTCTGTCCTATAGGGTCACTATGAGTTGGAATCAACTTGATGGCAGTGGATTTGGTTTGGATTTGGTCCCAATCCTTAGCCCAAAGGGAAATAGCTGTTTCCAACAACGGTTTAATGGATTTACCCTTCTTTCTGGGACATTTTGGAGGTGAAGTTTGTAGCCCTCCTCCACCAGGGTAAGTTGAATATTGTAAAGAAAGTCTATCTTGAAAGTCTTGTATGCATAAATCCCTCTGAAAGTTAATCAATACAATTAAATTTTCCTAGAATTGCGAATGACCAACACAGCTTAAAGAACATCCTTGAGAGGACTTGCTCTCGGTACTTTTTTCTGGCTCTGGGATCTCTGGATCATAGCCTTGTCTCCCGTCCTAACTAATGGAGAGCTGACTGCAGGATTCCACTCTTGAGCTCAGCTTCTTGAATTGTTCAATAAGTCTTTGAGATCCTCCTTTTCTGGGATTTATATGTTGTTATAGTAGGTCTCCATCACCTGTCTGTCAGTTTGAAGTAATGTGATGGCTTGCATGTTGTGATGATACTGAAAGCTATGCCTCTCTGGCATTTCAAATAGCAGCTGGGTCACCCAAGGAAGACAGCTTTCAGGAGAGCTTCCAGACAAAGACAGACCAGGAAGAAAGGCCTGTTGATCTACTTCCTAAAATTAGCCAATGAAAACCATTTAAATTATGACAGAATACTGCACAACACAGTGCTAGAAGATGAGGCCCTAGGTTGAAAGGCACTCAAAACACATAGTGACTGAAAGGTGGACTCAAGCACACCAACAATTGTGAAGATGGTGTAGAATCGGGCAATGTTTCATTCTGTTGAACATGGGATCATCCTAAGTCAGAACCGACTCAAACAACAGCAGTTGCTAGTTCTCCGCTCCCCCCGTGTGCCTGTGTGTGTGTGTGTGTGCATGTGCGTGTGTCCTGACGAACCATCCTGATTTGCCTGGGATTGGGATGGTTCCAGGACATGGAATTTTAGCACTAACACCAGAAAAGTTCTGTGCTAATCAGGACAAGTTGGTCACCCACTTGACTGCTAACCAGAAGGCTGACGGTTCAAATCCACCAGCCACTCCTTGGAAGGAAGATGGGGCAATCTACTTTCATAGAGATACTGCCTCGGAAACCTAAGGAGGGGTCTCTATGAGTCGGGTCCAACTTGATGGCACATAACAACAACAACAAGAGGGGTGGTGGTGGTATGTGGTGTGGTTTGTGAGCACACAGGCTCTGATTTATATGGTATGTTATTAAGTGAATTCACCTCCAAGGGATGTGGTGAAGATGAAAAGGAGGTTATACAAGTACTTATCAAATTACCTGGCATTTATGAAACCAAAATCAAACCCACTGCTATCAAGTCGATTCTGACTCACAGTGATCCTATTGGACAGAGTAGAACTGCCCCATAGGGTTTCCAAGGTTGTAAGTCTTTACAGAAGACTGCTCCATCTTTCTACTGCAGAGTGGCTGGTGGGTTTGAACCCCCAAACTTTTGGTTAGCAGCCGAATACTTTAACCACTATGCCACCAGAGCTCCTGTTACCTGGCACGTGGGCACTGAGTAAATGTTGTTTGTTACTGTTGTTGATGTTTCTTCAAGTGTTTCTGTAACTTTTATCTGATCTTCACAGGATGATGTGTGTGAGGCTAAAACACTTTGACTCCACAAGATAACATGGCTTAATCAGCATCACAGTTCCAGGTGGAATCCAGAGCAGAAACAGAAGACTCCCAAGTAGAAGGGCTGGAAGAAACACCACATAGCCCTGGAATACTTAGTTTACCTCATCAGTAAAGAGGAACTAAATGTGAAAATCTATTTCAGAGGGTGCTGTAAGGCCTAACTCAGAAGAGTGTGTGATTGAGCCTATCGGCAATGCCAGATTTCAAAGTAATTTACAATCAATAATTAATCTAAAGAACAGTACTGTGTGCACCACATTATTAAAACAGAAGAGGAAACAAAAGGGAGCTAAGAGAATTACCTTTGAAGGTTCATATTGCAGCAGCTTCTGCTGGATACTAAAAAGCAGATAGATGATAGTGGGGACTGTTTGTCATTCACAAGAGGGGTAATCGGATTCTTTTATATTTATAAAGTTACCGTGGTGTCTGAAAGGATAGCAGAAGCTATCAGAAGCTCCTTGACAGTCTAGGATGCTAATGCATTTGCCCCTATCTTATATGAATATCCTTATCTATAAAAAGAGGAAGAAATATAGGCCTGTGTCAGATATGGGGCTGCTATGAGGAGATTTGGCGAAGACCATTGTAAAGCAGACTCAAAGACTATGCACAGCAAACACAGCCTGGGCGTTCAGGAAACTGCCTCCCACTTGCTTCCACATATCTCTTAGCTCAGAGCTCAGACATATTTATTCTGTCTCTAGGAAGTGTGTCCTGATTACTAAACATTATCCAGCCTATAGCTAAGTCTCTGCTTGTCTCTCTAGAGCAAGGTAAGTTATGATAGACACTTTTTTGGTATTTATTTCTATTGGACCTAATGTCCTACATCTGTCTGTCTGTCTGTGTCTATGTATCTATCTATTGTCTCTGGGTGGTGTAAATGGTTAAGTGCTCAGCTACTAACCAAAAGTTCAGTAGTTTGACTCCATCCAGAGGTGCCTACTTCCAAAAGGCCACAGTCACTGAAAATCCTATGGAGCATAGTTCTACTCTGATACATACTCTTAAAAAAAAAATTTATCTATCATCTGTCTGTCTCTGGTGGCATAGTGGTTAAAGCATCTGGCTGCTAACTAAAAGGTTGACTGTTTTAACACACCTGGGAGGAAGATGAGGCAATCTGCTTCTGCAAAGGTTTATAGCCTTCGAACCTCTATAGGGGAGTTCTACTCTGTCTTATAGGGTCACTATGAGTCAAAACCAGCTCAATAGCAGTGGGTTTAGTTAGATTTGGATCTATCTATCTATCACCTATCAATCATTCCATCCATCTGTTCATCCGTCCGTCTGTCCATCCATCCATCCATCCATCCATTCACCCACCTACCTACCTATCATCTATTGATCTATTCCTTGTTGAAGCACTTAGGACTCTGGGAACCTCAGGGAAAGGAGGGGCCTCCCATTGCAGGACTGAACGTCTTCCACTGGTTGTCAGCACCTACGTGAGAGCTTGGGTAATGGGGAAGGCCTTGTCCTATTCAGCCTCTAGAAACTGAAGTGGTCTGGAGCATTCTAATGGTAGGAAAATATGAGAAGAACATCCACACAATTTACTCCCACCAGGTCCCTCCTTAGCTTCACACTTTAATTCATATGACAGTTCTTCAAATATTTGAATATAGCTGTCCTAACTGTCTACATTTTTCTTGTCTGACTAAATACCTCCAGTGACTTCAGCCTCTCCTGACAATGTTGGTTTTTCTTCTTCAAACATAATATTCCAGATGTCCATATTCCTCCTCAAAGACAGGGACAAGAACTCACAAGACTCCAGAGGGGGCTGAGTAATCTTGGACTAGGACAGACTGCTGTTGGTAGTGTTGAAAAAATGATAGTCCCATTAATGGAGGTAAAGTATGTATTTACCTTTTGATGGTTCCAACCGTGTGTTAACTCATATAGTGTTAGCTAACACCTCTGTGTCACCTCCTCATACTGTGCACTCAGGCTGGTTAATGTTTCTCTCTCACTATCATTTCACTGTTCTAGCCTGGTTTGGTCTTTTGGATACAACTCTGTCATGGACAGATTCTCTATTCCTCCTGACTTGTGTCATCTGCCCAACTCTATTGCCCACCTGAATAGTGTGCTTATGTGATAATCAGCATGATGTTCACAGGCTAAAAGTTTTCCAAGTGTATTATTCTAGGCACTTTGTAGGTATCCACTCACTAAATCACTACATCTCATATGCAATATGTACTTTCATTCTTCTGGTGTAGCAGACACCGCTACTATCTTCTTCATAAGATTGCTGTTGGGCTACTGGAGCTGCTTTGCTCAAAGGAAGAGTTTCAGAGGTGCATTGGTGTGTAATTCCATCCCACTACCCTCCCAGACAGCCTACAACCAATGACTTGACTACTGTGTAAAAGTCTTGCTCCATTTTTCCATAATGAGGCTATAAACTGAGGTGAAACTCACACTCCAGAGCTCCCTACAGGGTCAGGCTGAAATTAAGACTTCAACAGAACTCACACCCTTCCTTGGCTTCTTCCCTTTCCTATCCGCCTTACCCTACTCCTTGACTGGTTTTCCTGGAAGCACTTTTTAAATAAATCTTGTCCATTCAAATCTTTGCTTCAGGGTCTACTTCTGGAAGAACCAACTAAGACACTTTTCCAGACAAGCAAATGGAGTAAATGGGTAAATCACTTGCAGGGATGTGACCCACAAGTGTAGCTGAAGGATAAGGTCCTTGCCACTGCTTTATGCTTCATCTAATAACATGAGCCTATTGCTAACATGTCTGGAAAGGGCAAAAGCAAGGGTGGGTTGAGCTGGGAGCTGTTTGGAATGGCCTATAAGATGAATTCATGAGGGGGCCAGTGAGGTTTGTTCAGCCACCACCAATTCAAAGCCTCTTTCTTGGAATGTCCCCAGCATTGGGAGTCCATTCACTTTCCCAACTGGTTTTACTATCACAATGGCGGCTTCCAAATTTACCTATTTTCCCACAGACCCTGGAGATGGCTCCCTGGAGGTTATTTTCATGGGGGAGAGAACAATGTGACTACTGTTGGCCACTTTCCCATCCATTATTCATCCTTTTCCCCTGTTGGACCCTACTGACAAGCCCTGTGCACAGTGCAAAGCCACTTATCAGTTCCCAGGGAGGACAGGTTGGCTCAACTCTCAAAAGTCACCTGGTGTAGGAAAAACAAAGTCACTCTCCCCCAACCACTCCCTCAGTGTGCTGGGAACGGGGCCAATCCTATTCTGTGTTTTCAATAAGTTTTCAAACATGCTAGTTTCAGAGGCAGCTTTCACAGTGATTATCTCATTAGGGTCTTGGCCTCAAAACATTTTGTTTGTTATGAATCAAAAAAGCTATCTTTGCAAGCATTAAGAAACAAAGCAAAGCAAAGCAAAAACCTGGCTATAGTCTTACTGCAAAATTTCCACTTGTGGGAAAATACCTGTCAGGTCACATGACAGCTGCTATCACCAACAGTCTGAATGTGTTGGATGACACTGGGCCAGCTCTGCAGAATAGGGGCTCAGAGTCCAGATGAGCAGGTAATTTTCAGACCTTGTTTTTCTTTGGAATCGACTCAATGGCAACAGGTTTGTTTTTTTGGTTTGGTCTTCTTTATAAGGCCATGGACTAGACCTCATGGATTGACAAATTCCTGATGGCTTTGTAAAAATTGTACACATTTTTAATTAAAATAAAATAAAGAAGCATTACTCTATCTTGGAAAAGCAGCGGTGGTATTCTCTAGGAGAGAGCAATTGTTAAAGGCTTTAGAGTGAATGAAGGTACTGCGATTGTGTAACTGAAACAGCAAGCATAAAATAATAAAACTCTGCTGCAGGGGCAGATGGCTGTGGGGTGAACATAGCAGGGGCCAAGAAAGAAATGCAAAGGGAAAACCTTCTGAGTAATGAGGAAAGAGTCTTCAGGTAGCACTTGGTCTAGAAAACATTCTTGCTTTTGTCTAAGTCCTGAAGGGCTACAAGCCCACATGAGGGAATATTTTCAGCATTCAGAGTGCACAAAATTTATAGCTGTTAGAACTTGGCACTACATAGGTCTGAGAAGTAGGAATTAGACACAGAAAGAGAAGTAGTAGGATTATTAGGAGGAAAATTGGTGAGCTTTACCCAATCAAGGAAGAGCACCTATTAGGTTTATATGTGCAGGAGTTGTAGAGAGAGAGCCTAAAAACTCCCTATAGTTAGCATGTAAGCTCTGGTAGCATAGTGCCTAAGGCACTTGACTGCTAACCAGAAGGCTAGCGGTTCAAACCTACCAGCTACTCCTCAGAAGGAAGATGGGGCAATCTACTTCCGTAGTAATACTGCCTCAGAAACCCAAGGAGGGGACGCTATGAGTCAGGTCTGACTCGATGGCGCATAACAACAACAATAGTTAGCATGATATGGGCATCAGGAAGGTGTCACTGTAGCAGGGACCTAAGCAAGGCAAAACTAGTGAAGCATCTGTGTGTGTGGGTATGTGTGTATATATACACACACATACCCACACACACATATATATATAGAGAGATGTGTATATATATAAATATATACACACACACACACACACACACATAGAGAGAGAGAGAGGGAGAGGGAGGGAGAGAAAAGGAGGAGGAAGGGAGGGAGGAAGGGAAAGAGAGAGAGGGAGGGAGACAGAGAGGGAGAGGGAGAGAGAGACACAGAGATTTATTTCAAGGAAATGTCTCACACAGTTGAGGAGGCTGGCAAGTCCCAACTCTGCAAGGCTTCTCCTGACTCATGTAGGTGCAGGGGCTGATGAACCTAAAATCAGTAGGTCAGGTGGAAAGCTGCTAACTCATATCCCAAGAACCGAGGTCAGAGAATGACAAGTCAAGATACAGGGTAGAGAGAGAAAAACTTGGCAGAATATCCATATATATTGGATGCAGGCCACACCCCTAAGGAAACTGCCCTTTCAACCTATGGGCTGCTCACATCAGATCACAAAATGGAGGATGATTACACAATATCTGCCAAACCACTGAGAATCATAGCCTAGTCAAGTTTACACATAACCTTAGCCATCACAATCTACCCCCTGCCAATTTGACACCTGTACACATTTCCTTAAACCACACACAATCTGTAAATAAAAACAATTATAAAGTCGTACTTGTGCCTAAACATGATACAATTAACATGATACAATTTCATGTACAACTGAAAACACACTAGCCTCATTTACATCTTTTATTTTATAATAAATAATGGAATAAGGGAGGGAAGAAAACAAGGCATTTGGTATACATGCACACACACACACATACACATATAACAAAACAAAGAAGATATACTGAAAACAATTATAGTCCTTATTTCTGCAACTGGTCACATGGCAGTAGCTGGTATTTAGAACTACCTTCTTCCACCACCCATTCCCTATACCCTTTGTCCTCACAAGCACCTCAGCTGGTATGGCTCTTTGCCTGGTGGAGTGACCCACACCTTCTTTCCTGAAGGGTCTGGGCCATTAGTAGTCATGTTGGAATTAGGCAGCTATAGCACATAACAACAACAACAGTTTTCCATTGATTTGAATCACAGGGCATGACAGTACTAAGAGATATCCTAAGGGATTTCCTGTATTCCAGAAATACTCTTCTTTACCTCCATCATACAATATCAATCCAATTTCCCCTTGGTAATCAGGATCAATTACATCAGCCAGTTTCCATGGAAACTTTCTTCTTTGCCTATTGATCCAGAGGCATGGGGAGCCCAAAATGAATGGGTAGCATTCTAAACTTCCAGTTCAATGAAATCACTGTTGTGCCTCCAGGTGGGAGATTCTTCACTTTGGAACTAAGACTGCTAGACCCACAGAGCATATGGTTGTGGGGAAAGGAAGCAAAAATTTTGTAAGTGGGTCACTAGGGGTAATAGTGGTGGTGCAGTTTCCATTTCTACTCCTTGATTCCTGGACCCATGAATCCTGGCTATGGGAGAAATAGTACCATATATTGGGTGCTAGTTCAGAGCACATACAGCTTCCTAGAGAACATTGCCCCAACCCTGCTAGGCATTGCCATTTAGCTGATACCATAATTGTATCTTTAAAAGGCCACTACATTGACCTATCAAGCCAGTTGCTTCAGGTTTATGGGAAACATGGCAAGACCAATGAGTGGTAAGACCAATGGGTCCACTGTAACAGTTAATTTGCTGTGAAGTGAGTTGTTTGATCCGAGGCAATCTGTGTAAGATACCATGACAGTAGAAAAGGCATTCTGTAAGTCTGTGGATGGTAGTTTGGGAAGAAGCATTGCATGCAGGGAAGGCAAATCTATATCCAGCTTAAGTATTATCTCAGTTAGAACAAAATGCTGCCCTTTCCACAATGGAAGTGGTCTAATATAATCAACCTGTCAGCAGATTGCTGGCTGACTAGGAATGGTGCTGTATTTGGGACTCAGTATTTGTCTCTGCTGCTAGCAGACTGGGCACTCACCAGTGGCTGAGGCCAAGTTTGCCTTGATAAGTGGAAGTCTATGTTGCTGAGACTATGCATAACCCCTATTCCTGCCACAATGGCCACTTTGTTCATGAGCCCATCAAGCAATGACAAGAGTGACTGGGGAAAGAGGCTGACTGGTATCCACAGAACACATCATCCTATCCATTTGATTGTTAAAATTCTCCTCTGCCGAGATCACCCTATGATAAGCATTCACTTGAGACACAAATATCTCTACTTCTTTAGCTCATCCAGAGATGTCTATCCACATACCTCTTCCCCATACCTCCTTGTCACCAATTCTCTAATCCCTGACCATCAGCCAAATTATTGCCCAGAGTCCGTGAATCAATATACAACTGCACATCTTCTTTCCTTTTAAGCACTTCCAGGTGCACTGCTCAAAGTCCTACCACTGGGAGGATTTCCCTTCACCACTGTCCTTAAGGATGTCCCAGAAAGGGACTGCAGTGCTGCCACTGTCCACTTCTGAGTAGTGCCTGCCTATCTTGCAAAAACATCTGTAAACCAGGCATGAGTTTTCTCTTCCTCAGTCAACTGACCATAAAGAAGTCCCTATGAGGCCACAGATGCAAACTAGGAGAAGGAAGGCAATGTCACAAGAGTGGGCACCATGGCCATTTGGGCCACTTCCTCATGCAAATCACTTGTGCCTTCAGGTCCTCCTTGATTCCAATCTTTACATACCACTTTCATTTAACAATGGAGTGCTGCTGTGCACATCCATCTTTGTGACTCTGTACATCAGACAATATCCAGTGCATAATGGGCAGCTCAGGCCACATAGTGACTTGGTGGCACATTGTTTTCAGTCTTTACTAAGGCCCAGTAAGAAACTAAAAGCTATTTCTCAAAAGGAGAGTAGTTATCTGCAGAAGACGGCAGGGATATGCACAGTTATTCACCAATAGGGAACTGCAAAAAACTGCAAATAGCATCTCTATCTGCCACTGACTTCAAGAACCATGAGATTAGCCAGATCTATGGCTGAGGTGGCAAAGCAGCTTGCATGGCAACCTGAATCTGTTCCAAAGCCTTCTCTTTTTCTGGGCCCTACTCAAAACTTTTTGAGCTTTTTGAGTCACTTGATAAATAGGCTGAAGTTACACATTCAAATAAGACATATGTTGCCTTTAAATTCCAAAGAATCCCACCAGTTATTATGCCTCCTTATTAGTTGTAGTAGAGGCCAGATATAACAACTTATTCTTCACCTTAGAAGGAATGTCTCGACATGCCCCACAATACTGGACCTCAAAATTTCACTGAAGTGGAAGGTGCTTCAGAGTCATTGATATTTCTTCCTTACTAGGTTCAATCAGCATAATGTCATCAATGGAATGAACCAGTGTGATATCTTGTGGAAAGGAAAGGTGATCAATTTTCCTGAAGACTAAATTTTGACATAAAACCAAAAAAAAAAAAAAAAACCTCACTGCCGTCAAGTTGGATCTGACTCATAGCAACCCCTCCTCGGGTTTCCTAGTTGGTATCACTACAGAAGTAGATTGCCCAATCTTCCTTCCGAGGAGTGGCTGGTGGGTTGGAACTGCCAGCCTTCTGGTTAGCAGTCAAGTGCCTTAGGAACTACACCACCAGAGGTCCTAAATTTTAACATAATGGTGGAGAATTGATTTACCTCTGAGGTAGGACAGTGCAGGTGTACTGCTGTCCTTGCCTGCTGAAAGCAACCAATTTTTGGTGATCCTTTTAAAACCAGAATTGAGAAAAAGGCACTGGCCAAATAAACAGCTTCATAACAAGTAACAGGATATTTGCTCAAGCAATGAAACCACATCTGGAACAGCAGCTGCAATTAGAGTTACCACCTAGCTAAGTTTACAATATTCCACTGTCATTGCCAAGATCCAAGATCCATCTTCTTTTATTT
>NW_006922068.1:79794-93951 GCF_000298275.1 Orycteropus afer afer
ATATATATACACACACACACACGCACACACACACAGGCCAAATAGGTGAGTTGAATGGGATTGTAGTGGGAACCACTGCTTCTGAATTCTTCAAGTCCTTGGTGGTGGTACTAATATCTGCAATCCCTCCAGAAATGCAGTATTGTTTTTGGTTACTATTTTCTTAGGTAGTGGCAGTTTTAATGGCTTCTGCTTGCTTTTCCTACCATAATTGTCCTTACTCCACATGTCAGGGGTACAATGTGGGGGTTCTGCCAGTTGCTAAGAAATCACTGGGAAATCACTATAGGATGGATTTGGAGATTCATTGGACCCATTGTGAAATGGACATTAGCTAAGACTCCATTAATAACCTGACTTCCGTACACCCTCATTCTAACTCGTGAGCCAAGTGATGTTTTGGGTCCTGTGGGATTAGTAACAGTTCAGAGCCAATGTCTAGTAATAATCCAAAAGTCTAATTATTACCTTTTCCCCAAGGAACAGTCACCATTGTAAAAGGTGGTAGGTCTTTTTTGAAGAAGGCTAGGAGGAAGATTAACAGTGTAAATTTTTGGCAATGTAGTGGGATCTTTCCTCAAGTACAGCTGGCCTCCCATTCATTCACGGAGTTGTGAGTCTGTAGACTGGCTCAAGTCTTGGAACTGATGGAGGGGCCATGACTCTCTATTCTGGTGATTCAAGTTAGACTGCTGTTCACTTGACCTAGACCTCTTAGCTTGCACAGATCAAGTAATGTTGAAGTCACTACCCTCTGGGCCTGAAAGCACAGACCAGCACAACAACAAATGATGCCAAGCCTTTTTATAATTGCAAGGCATGAACAAAGTTTCAAGAAAAGATGGAAGAATTTTTTCCTTGTTATGAATAAAATCCCAATTAAATTTCATATCTATATGTCTTCTTAAAAGGGACACCCCTACATACAGAATTTACTTAAGCATTTTATCTTTTAAAAACACATTTAAAAAGCAATCAAATGGAATATGTATGTGTGTATATATGTGTATATTTGAATATGTATACAGTAGAAAATGTATCTCTTACAAAACAATGAGAAAAAAGAAACCAAAAAACAACACTACCATAACTCAGCTTTGCCACTTGAAAAAACTGCATTGAATACATAAAGATTTTTTCATTTTTCTAATGAGCATCTCTTCTTGAACTGTTTTTTCTAAGTTTAGTTTTCCTATTAGGGTATTTGTCCAGTTCTATTTCATTTCAATGGCAAAACCAAAGAGGAATTTGGTATTTACTTACTTGCTTTCCAGCTTTTATACCACTGAGATTTATTACATGTAGGTTTGAGTCCCCAAATGAACTAGCCAACATTATTAACAACCCAGACTCCTCATCTTCATGATAATTAACAGGATACTCAAAGGCACAGCGTTTATGGAAGGTACAACTATCTACCATAGAGAGAAGCTGAGCCTCAGGTGATTTCACCTTCTTAGCAAGGGATAGTGTATATTCCTCCAGCTTCACATCAAGATCTCTTGATCAACTACATCATTAAAGCTAAGACAAAAGTTATTTTCACTTCTGCCATATTAGTTTAACTTACAGTAAATTAACCAGGTAGAACTTATGAGGCCCAGTGCTTCACACTCCAAATTAAGCAGATTCCTCACATCTGCTCCTGTGTTACACTTGCTACTGGGGATATCTGGCCTCTGTGTAGAGTCTGAGAAGACCAATGGCTAAGTTACTATGCAGTATTTGAGCTCCCTTCTCATACTGAATAAAGGTAGCAACAACTTGTCTCTTAACAGCTACTGAAATAATTTTACTTGACATTGAGCTTGAAAAGTGAGTCATGAATACTTTAACAACCTCAGGCGTAAGCAGGCACGGCCTGGTTTGCTGCAACAGGACTGAGAAGAGTGGTGTGACTGAGACTTAGAAAAGGATCTTCCAGCAAAGGTGGAACAGGAGCTGGAAGCAGATCCTGCCACTGGCCTTGGAAAAAAGTTGGGCAGAACACAAATTTGGAGGTAAGCTGTAGGCTCTCTGATGACAAGGACTCCGTCTTATTTCCACTGTATCTCAGTGCCCACCTCAGAGCCAAGTATATACCTACCAATTGACATTGAATTGATTCTAACTCATGGTAACCCAATGTGCTTCAGAGAAGAACTGTGCTCCATATGTTTTTCAATGACTGCTTTTTTGGAAGTAGGTCACCAAGTCTTTCTTTTGAGGTGTCTCTGGGTAGACTCTAACTTCCAACCTTTCAATTGACAGCTGAGCATGTTAACTGTTTGTACCACCCAGGGACTCAAAGGACATAGTAACCTTCCATAAATGTTCACTGAATACAGACATCAGGCAAAGCTGGAGTTCTTAATAGTGATCTTAATTAAAAGAGTTCATGGTAGAATAATGTGGTATACAAACAGCTCAGTGGAGTACACTATTGGAGATCCAGAAGTTAGCAATGCAGGCAAGCCCCAGGTTACAAACAAAATCCATCCCAACTCTAAGAATTTGTAGGTCAGTCAGAACAGGGGCATACAGTTCTTACATAGCCTTACTTTCCCGTAAGAAAGGCTCGAAGTCTTTCAATGCTTTAAAAGCTGCATGTGCAGTAAGCAAAGGAGATTGTGAGGAAAAATATGTTGCTAGTGGGGATTGGTACGAGGAGCTCTTGTAGCACAGTGGTTAAGGCATTTGGCTGCTAACCAAAAGGTCAGTGGTTTGAACCCACCAGGTACTACACAAAGAAAGAGGAGGCAGTCTGCTTCCATAAAAATTTATAGCTTTGGAAAACCAAGGGAGGTCACCGTGAATCAAAATCAATGCAATGGCAGTGAGTTTGGTTTGAAGGTTTAATACAATTGTTTCAATTTGAGGGCAAATTCATATAATCTAAAGCCATGCTTTAAAGATGGCAGTGCCCCACTCAGATGGCTGATTGTGCTGTTCTGAATGTGTTTAGCTCTCCACATTCCTGCTAATAATACAGTCTCACACATCAGGATCCTGAAAGGGCTCACTATGTCTCTTCTGAGTCTCCCATTCCAGGGCTTTGACCCACAATTTTTTCCATTCTGGTTGCCATGACAAAGCACCCGTGGTAAAAATCCTGGTATGTTACTGTTTTCTTAATTGGCCAAACAGAACTGGTTTGAAGCCCTGTGTGAAAGGGTAAGTAAGAGCTGTCCATAAGTTGGATGTTTATCACCCAGGGACTGGTTGTATTTCAGCAATTTGTGGGCAAATGGTTGACACTGCATGAGAAAGTCTGTCACCAGATAGTGACATTCTAGGGAACAGGGCAGGTACAAAGCAGGACTTTAAATGTTAGAAAGTAGTTGGCAGAGTAAGACAGGACTAGATAGGCTAGACTGCTACCACGACAGTGACCCAGACCTGGGTACAGAGGAATCAGGAATGGGGAGAAGTCCAGTCATGAGAACTGAGCCTAACGTCAGGGTTAAAGCAGCAATATGCCTGACACAATGATGCTGTCGTGTCCAGGAACGTTTGGTTAGAAATAGAACTCCCTGCACTGGTTCTCTTTAAGGTCCCAGAGCCTGGGTAGGCCTGTGGGTGGGGATCAAGTGGGAAGAAGAAGAAGGATGAAAGGCTATAAAAATGACAGTGCCTGCATTCCTGATCCCAGGGAGGTCAACTGTGCTACCACAGTCAAGATTCAGAAGTTTATGGAAACGGTCATTTCAGTTGATTTAAAATTGTTTCCTTCTATGCCAAACAATGCATTGAAGTTAAAAGCCAGGCAGTGCATAAATAAGGGTATAACCTAAAATTTTAGTATCCTTTAATAAAGTTGAAGTCTTCCCAATGCAGACACAAAATAATACTGTAAGCTTTACCTGGTGAGAAAGCCACAACACTGAGTTTAATGGGAGGAAGGAAGGGTCCATTTTGATTGAGAAAAGGAGATGATAGTTATCTAGAGGAACTAATCAAAGAATGGTGACACTTAAATCTTCCAAATAATCATGACAACTTTCCTGCCTTCTAAAGAAAATCTCACAGTTACACACTCACACATACCGACACCCACTAACAAACACATACACACTCATACTATCATAATAGACAATTGCACACACACACATACACCCATCATACATGCACCATCTCACGCAGTCACACACTCTTACATGATGACACTCACCCTCCACCCCTCCACACGCATACAATAAAGTTTTAGCTGACTGAGTAGGGCCAGTTCTACTCACTCCTTTTTGTAAAGAAAATATGTTGACAGGCAATAAAGAAAGTGTCTTGTGATTTAGACAATATTACGAATACAACCAGAATAGAAATGATCAGAGGTGTACCAAGAGAAGTTTTGATAATAAACCTTGGCATTTCATCTTTTAATAAAGACTAAGTGTTTCCCTGAGACTGCAGTTTGTCTTCTGTTAGTCAGGTATGTCAGAATACACAGCCTGTAGAAGGATTTTTAAAAATTCACGATTCTGCATCCTAGAATGTTCAGTGTGACCTGCCTTTGAATTCCTTTCAAAAGCAGTTCTCTTTCCCTCACTGCTCACTGCCACCTAGTGAATTTATTTGGGAAAGAAACTATAACTGGAAAGAAAATGCTGTTTTAAAGGCAACATTTTAACCAGTGATTTCACCTGTCAAATTTTAATGTGAGCCTGGAGCAGGAAGATGTGAGGACTCCTGCCGTAAGGGCCAGCACAGAGATAATGAAATTCAGCCCATCTGAGCGGAACGCACACACAGAGCCCCTGTCCAGGGGAGGCTTCAGGAAGGAGAGGGTCAGGGTAAGCAATCTGTGGCTATATAAGGTTTCTGACATGACAGTCTGGTTCAGTGCCCCTTGGCTTCCTCTTTGGTCAAACCAAACACAGGGCAACATGCTACACTGCCCACTTGTGCAAAGTTAGGCCCTTGGTGTAGAGAAAGGGTGTGGGAAATGACGAGGCCAGTGTAAAAGTGCCAGTGCACATGTGAGGCATTTAAACTATGTTAGCGAGGGCCCCTGGGGGGATGATCACAGAAGTGAGGGAAATGAGACTGAGAATGGAAATGTAATAATGTGCCATCATCCAACATCTCCCACTCCATCTGTAGGCCCATCTCCCCACCGTGTGTACACAAGGATGGTAATCTTCAAAGCCTTCTACCCTTTAGACCCTGGGTCCTCAGTGCTGCAATGATGCTCTTCCTCTATTACTCCACACACACAACTGCATGAGATTCTGTAAGCACTGTGTGGCCTGATCTGGCCATGCTGTAAAAATCCTATGTGCTTCAAAATCCACCTTGCTTCTCTCTGTTGGGTGTGAAGTTTAGGAGAGAGATCTTTGGTGATGCAGTCCTTACCAGGGTTTTGTATATATGCTGGAGAAATGGGTTCTTAGGTTGGGGAAGTCCTATCTGTGCAGTTCCCTGGAGGGAAACTGAAGATTTGTAGTTGATTTTGCCATTGAAGGTGGTACGTGTGTGTGTGTGTGCACGCACATGCACGTGTGTGTGTATGTACACTCAAAGTCTGACAATATTGAGTCTCTTGTTACTGTGCATGTTCTCTGAAGGATGAGCTTTAATGACTGTAATAGTTTTGGAGGTGTTAAGGCTGTTTGGCTCAGAAACTAAGACAATCAAAGAACCCAATGATTTAATCATTAAACAAGGTCAAAATGAAACGCTAATGGTGATTTTTTACTTAAACCACAAAACTCCATTGCTGTTGAGTCAATCCTGATTTATGGCGACCTCATGTACTACAGAATAGAGCTGAGTGTCATAGGGTTTTCTTGGCTGCCATCTTAACTGAAGCCAATCACCAGGACTTTCTTTCACAGTGCCGCTGGTTAGATTTGAACCACCAACCTTTAGCAGTGGAAAGCAAACCATTTGTACCACTCAGCGACTTTTTCCCCTTAGGAGACCACTAACCATTCAGCTCATGTCATCTCTTCTCTAAGAACCTGCCAGAGTAAATACTTTTCCCTTCAAGCATTAGTTCAAGTTTTAGAAAATTCTGCAAGTTTGTGTGGTTCCTGCTAGCCATTACTTTTGCACTAAGAACAGATTTGTCACATTGCAAAAATGGTTATCTCATCTGACACAGGGTCACTCACTGATTTGATGCTATCTGTACTGTAATTTACAGTTGTCAATTGAATTGGAATGTGTGGACTGTCCACGAGGGCATATGCTATTAATAGAGCAATACATAAAGTGCCTAAGCACATTGTGGTGTGAATATATATATACTTCTAAACCGACTCTCCATTTTAGCAGTTTGCATTCTGTGGTCCAGTGTTGTTCACTGGATCTGTTTCTCTAAAACCATTATCCTGAGTGGTGGATCAAATCCCTATTTGATATAAAGTAATGCGATTTCCAAGGAGCCCTGATGGTGTGATGATTAAGTGCTTGGCTGCTATTCGAAAGGTCAGAGGTTTGAACTCACACGGTTGCTCTATGGGAGAAAAGACCTGGAGATCTGCTCTCATAAAGGTTGTTGTTGTTATTAGGTGCCATCGAGTTGGTTATGACTCATAGAGACCCTGTGTAAAACAGAACAAAATGCTGCCTGTGCTATCCTTACAATCATTGCTGTGTTTGAGCCCATTGTTGCAGCCACTTTATCAATCCATCTCATTGAGGATCTTCCTTTTTATCATGGACCCTGCATTTCACCAAGCATGATGTCTTTCTCCAGGGACTGGTCCCTCCTGATGCCATGTCCACAGTATGTGAGATGAAGTTTCACCATCCTCGCTTCCAAGGAACATAATGGGAGCTCTGGTGGCATAGTGCCTAAGGCATTTGAGTGCTAACCAGAAGGCTGGCGGTTCAAACTCACCAGCTACTCCACAGAAGGAAGACTGGGCAATCTACTTCCATAAAGATTTACTGCCTTGGAAAGTCAAAATCGACTTGATGGCAGCGGGTTTGGTTTTTGGTTTGGTAGTGCAGCGGATGAGGCATTTGGCTGCTAACCAGAAAGTTGGTGGTTCAAACCCACCAGCTGCTCCGCAGAAGGAAGCTGAGGCAATCTGCTTCCATGAAGATTTACAGCCTTGGAAATCCAATGGGGGTTGCTATGAGTTAGGAGTGACTCAGTGGCAGTGGGTTTGGTTTTTGGTTTCCAGAGCTTAATTACACTGGGCCCTCTTCTAGAGGTTGGTCATCCTTATCCAGGGTGAGCCCAAAATGCACCAATGGGAAACAGACAGAGCACTTGCTCTCCATGGATCAATAAAACCAGAACAACAAGAAGTAAATTATAAACTCAAACACTACTACAGTAATGTCGGCTCATCTGTACACAATTTAGATAGGCTATAAAAATAACCCTCACCATCCTGTTCTTGGTGCCAGGCTTCCTTAATTATTTTTCTGGTTGCTGTTTAAATAAGCCAAATTATATAGAAAACTATAACATATAACAGAATCTGGTTTATTTAATATGTAGTTGATTCATTAATGGCCAACATTATGATAATTCCTCCTGTCAAGTTGATTCTGAGACACAAAGATCCTACAGAATAGAACAGAACTGCTCCATAGGCTTCCAAATCTGTAATCTTTACAGGAGCAGACTGCCACATATTTCTCCCCAGAGCAGCTGGTGGGCGGGGTTGAACCTCGCACCTTTAGGTTAACAGTTGAGTGCTAACCACTGTGTCACCAGGGCTCCTCAGTTACAGTCTGAAAGCAGAATATTTCATTTTATAGACTCACTGGGTCTCAGAATCAAGCACACATTTGAATCAAAATGAGGGGGAAAAAAAAACCTGTTTAAGATTATCAAAGTCAAGACCATTGAAAATGATTTCATGTCAGAAATGTTAGCATGCAATTTTTTTCCTGATTGATGGGATTTTGGGTGGATTTTCCCTCCCTCCTCATGCTTTCTACATTTTCTAGAAATCAGAAAAGAAAAAAACAAAACCTAAGGAAAAATAGTTATTTGTTTACTATAGAGGAAAAATTCTGAAGTAGAAGTTTGGAGGCCTAGATCCCATTTTAACTGTGTGCCTCATAGCAGGGTAACTTTTAGCTTCTCAGAGCCCAAGCATCTGTATCTTTACAATATAAGGGATGGCGCAGCAGTGCTTAGAGTCTGGCTACCAGATTCCACAGGTTCCTGCAAGAGCCTCTGATACTCTTCTCACGGAGCCCCTCCCCTGCTGCCTGCCCTGGGTTTTTATCCAAACAATTTTGCTTTATTCTATGTTTTATATTTTAAGAATCTTCATAATGTTTCTATTAAAATACTACACTATAACAACAAAAAAAAGTTTGAAAATCTCTGGGTGAGGTGCTAGCTCCTTTTCACTTATGACACTGTGGTTTTATAAGCTTACTGACCACACTGTATCTCATACAAACTAAAGGATGTTGCAGAACTTTCCCATTGTTGGGAGCAATGAAACCAGTGGAACTGACTTGCAATAGTTAACTTTGCTAAGAGACTTCCCAGGATTTTTTCTTATTTGTTTCAAAGTTAATTTTATGACTCTGTAAAATAGGCCTATGTAATCTGCAGCTCAAAAGAGTCTTCCTCAGATACCATTGGCTAACAGTCCAGTGAAATTTATTTACACTTTAATATAATTTACTGCGAATTAATTCTAACAGACTCTTTTGAGACAGGAGAAGAGAGTACAATACTGTCACTGGAACCTAAGGAGAAAGGACATCAGATGAAGGGCAAGATGGTGAAGAAAGGAGATAAAGAAGAAAGCAAAGATAATTCTATGTATTTCTTGGCCTATTCCTATTTGGACCTGACCTGTATAGTAGCCATCCACATGTTTGAGAGCTTCTACCTTCAAGTGTTAAGCCTGACTTCTGATTAACAAAACAAACCTCTCTTCATAAATAAAATCATAACCCACTAACAGAGCAAAACACAGAAATCTATTCTCTCATGCTTCATTTTAGTACTTCCTACCAAGGTTCAGAAGTAGAACTCTCACCTTCCACTCAGGGGATCTGGATTTAATTCCAGACCAAGGGACCTCATGTGCAGCTATCACTTGTCTATCAGTGGAGGCTTGAATGTTGCTAGGATGTTGTGATAGTGAAGTTGTGTGTCAACTTGGCTGGACCACAATTTTGTTTGGTTTAAGCAACTGTGATGCGGGTTATTCCCACCATGGGATCAGATGTATGTGTTTTGAGCAGCTAATCCATTGAAAGGGAGTTTCCCTAGGGGTGTGGCCTGTTTCCAATATATTTATGGACATCCTGGGAGAAGGGACACTCTTCTGTGGATCGGGATCCTGTTGTGCTGACTGCAACTGTCTGTAAGCGCAAACAATCCACCATTTGGCCTGGAGATCTTGGATTCATCATTCATTGGAGTCAACAGCCGGTATGCTGCCTGACAACCTTGAGCTCGTCAGCCCTGGCAGCTGCGTGAGTTGGGAAAAGTCTCCAGCTTGATGTTTGATCCAAGAACTTGGGACTTGCCACCTTCTATAAGGGTGTCAGCCATTCTCCTAAGATAAATTTCTCTTTCTTTATATGTATGTATAAGCTTTACTGGTTTTGCTTCTCTAGAGAACCCAGTCTAACACAGATGGTGAACAGGTTTTAGTGGAGCTTCCAGACAAACACAGACTAGGAAGAAAGGCCTGGATATCTATTTTTGAAACTCAGCCAATGACAACCCTATAAATCACAGACAGTCCAATCCTCAACTGATCATGGGGGTAGCATAAGGCTGGGCTGACTTGATGGTAGCTAACAACAGCAACTGAATTCATGTCATCTAATTTTAGGCATATCTCCCACCAGATGTTTGATCACCATCCTCTTTCAGCTCTTTGTTGAAACTTAATTAGAGAATCAAGTTTGTTTTACTGAATTTTATGAGTAGGTCAATAGGCCTATGTGACCTGCTGTTCAAAAGAGCCTTCCCCAGATACTCGCCACTGGCTGACATGCCAAGGAAATTTATTCACACGTTATTATAATTTAATGTGAATTAATTTTAACAGAGTTTTGAGACGGGAGAAGACAGGGAAAAACTGACACTGGAAACCTAAGAGGACAGGACATCAGATGAAGGGCAAAGTTTCATAAAGACCACAGCATGGACTTCCATGCTTTTAGGGACTAGAAGGTGCAGATCTCTTTCCAGTTAAGGGTATTTTGAGAATACACAAGGTGAAAAGGACAAATGAAAAATTTCAGGAAAAGAACATAAGTGGGATAGGCCCCAGTTTGGCAGACTCTTTGCTAAGTGACAGGCCCTAATGTTCCTTCGCCAGCAGTAAGCCTTCTATCATATACATTCATGGCATGTAGCTTAATCTCTCTGGAGAGACAGACTGAATAATGCCCTGCTCATTTCTTATTAAGCAAGCTTTTGATTACACAAGGTATGTCAGGGCACCCTGACCATGGATTATCAAGACCCAACTGAACCTCACATCATGCATAAGACATTGGCCTGTACTACAATCCACAATTTTAAAAGCTTTGGAAATTAAGGGGCGTATTATGGGGAAGGGTGCATCAGAGAAGCTTTCTTTAGCTATATTGTTCTCTGAAGGTTTTCTACATTTTATATGCAGCTAATATCAGAACTTCAAAAGCTTACTCAATTAGATAGATTAGACTTCTTGTACAATATTATTGTTAAGTCTTGAAGAGAGAGAAAAAAGTTCTGTGGAAATGTGTTCTTGAAAAGAGCAGGGCTAGGGTGTTCTCATTTTGGCATGTAGCCTTTAAATAGATCTGACAGCTCAATTTTCCAATATGATATGCAGGAAATATGAAATTAACTCCCAATTATAGCCGGTACAGTGATTATGTGCATGGGAGGTTTCATGCAGGGCAACTTGTCACAGCTACTTCCTAAAGCTTTATTTTCTACAGATCAATCCTGAGCCTATAGAAAATCAAGAGCACTTTAAAAAAAAAGTTGCAGGGTGTAGAGGCACATGGAATGATTTACTTTCTATTCTATTTTGGTGTCATTCCATCTGGTTTCACCACTTAAGCCTCTCCTTACACTGACAGGCTCCACTGCTAAAGCACTTAGTTCACTGTATTGCAGTGTGACAGGGATGGCCTGTATCACCCCAATGTGCTTTTTTCCTCTTCTCCATAGGCCAAAACATGCATTTTAATCAGATCGGCAATATGGCCATCTAAAAGCATATACAAAACCATCCTCATGCACAGCTTGATGTAATTGTTTTAGCCAATGGGATCTTAATAGAAGTCTCTTTAAAAGGGAAGGGTATAATCTACTTCTCGTTTTTCCTTACTGAGCCTGGAATACAGATATGATGCTTGGCTCTCAAGTAGCCATTTGGGGCCATGAGGTGATAAGGTGAGGATGGTGGAACAGCTAGGTACAAGAGCTCTGAGCCTCCATGCCAGTTCTGGATTTCCTACCTTCAGACTGTTTTTCATGAGAAAGAAAGAAATCTCTCTTCTATTTAAGTCACTGTCAGTAACCCTAGTAAGCCTTAGGTTTAATTTATATTGTTATTATTATATGCAACTAAAAGTAATCTAATTGATATAATTAGTATCTTTCAAGATCAAATTCCATTTAGTATATAATCACTAAATTAAGGCAAACCAAAAACACACTCACTGCCATTGAGTTGATTCGACTCACAGTGACCCCTCCTTGGGTTTCCAAGGTGGTATCTCTACGGAAGTAGATTGCCCAATCTTCCTTCCAAGGAGTGGCTGGTGGGTTTGAACCGCCAGCCTTCTGGTTAGCAGTCAAATGCCTTAGGCATTATTCCACCACAGCTCTTTAAATTAAGGCAGCACTCTCTAAGGGGACACCTTACCTTGTCTGCCCACACTATAGGCCAGAATCTACTGGAATGGCTACTTGGAAGGCCCTCCACATTATCTATTTATCTATCTGTCTATCAATCTATCTACTATCTCCTACTTATACTCTTCCTTCCTTCTTTCTTTCCTTTATTATGTATATCTATCTATTATCTTTATCTAATAGTACCTAGAAGTTTTTTTTTTAACTCCAAATTTCAGAAAAAAGCACATCAGAATGATGAATTGAAAATGACTGAACTCACTCTAAGCTATGAGAATTATATACAGTTAACAATTTTCGTTAAGGTTAAGTAAATAGAATAAACTAGAGATTAGGTATACTAGGGCCTTGTTCCTCCTTACTGTGAATTGGAGCAGTAATTAACTAATGTAACTAAGAGAAAGGTCTTTTCTCACTTTATTTTCCATGCTGTATGTGCCTCTCAGGAGTCGAGTTGTGCAAATGGTTAACATGCCCAGCGCTAAACAAAATGTTGAAAGTTCAAATCTAGCCACAGGGGCCTAGGAAGAAAAACCTGTGAATCTATTTCTAAAAAAAATCCACCACTGACAACCCCGTGGACCACAATTCTACTCTAACACACATGGGGTCACCATAAGTAGGAATTGACTTAATGACAAGTGGTAAGATGTTGCCAAGAGGAGGAATCTGCCATTTCTCCACAGGTGCCTGGTTCCTATAGTGGAAAATGATGTCTATATCCCATAATCTGGGAATTAGGAACATTGATTATTACTGGGTTGGTTGTTTCTAGGGTTTTCAGGGAACAAAATTGGGACAGTTGCATTTTCTTTAAATGACAAATTATATCATAAATTTATACTGGCATTTTCAATTCAAAATTATGACTAGAGAGTTTTTCTTAATTTCATCAATCTATATCTGAATCTTTTTTCTTCCATGCCAAAAATCCTGGGTCTCAAAGACACCAACATCAGTATTCATTTGCTTCATCTTCACTCGTCATACAATCATCTCAAGATAACAGTATTAGCACTACCATCACCTAAGGATTGACCACAATTTCAGATGTTTTTTCAGTTTTTTTCTCCATTAGAAAGTGTACTGAAATTTAAAGTTATTTTAAAAGTCACTTTTAATAGTTCTTTCTCTGTGTTTATAACACCAAGTAGTGCCTAAGGCATTTGACTGCTCACCAGAAGGCTGGCGGCTCAAACCCACCAGCCACTCCTCGGAAGGAAGGTTGGGCAATCTACTTCCTGGGTGATACTGCCTCAGAAACCCAAGGAGGGGTCGCTATGAGTCGAGTCTGACTCGACGGAAGTGAGTGAGATACACATTTGGGTTTACTTTTTCTTTTCCTTTTTGATATTTAAAACCAGCTGCTGTGGAGCTGATTTTGACTCATGAAGACCTCGTGTGTGTTACAGAGCAGAACTATTCCATAGCGTTTTTTTGAGTGTAATCTTTTTTTTTTTTTTTTTTTTGGCATTAGCAAACAGAAATTTATTCTCTCACAGTTTAGGAGGCTAGAAGTCTGAACTCAGGGCACCATCTGTACAGAGAGGCATTGTTTCTTTGTCAGCTTTGGGGGAAAGTTCTTGTCTCCTTTCAACATCTGTGGCCCTGGTGTTCCTTGGACATCTCCATCTGTCTTGGCATTAATCTTCCTTTGATGGGCTGTAATCTTTACAGAAGCAGATCATCAGACCTTTCTTCCATGGTACCACTGGGTGGGTTCAAACTGCCAACCTTTAGCTTAGTGAAATGGGAGCTCTGGTAGCATAGTGCATCATTTTGCCACCCAAGGACTTTTTCCTTTTTTGTATTTGTGTTGTTGTTGTTACTGTTATGTGCCGTCAAGTCGGACCCAACTCATAGCAACCCCTCCTTGGGTTTCTGAGGTGATATCACTACAGAAGTAGATTGCCCAACCTTCCTGCTGAGGAGTGTGGCTGGTGGGTTTGAACCACCAGCCTTCTGGTTAGCAGTCGAGTACCTTAGGCACTATGCTATCAGAGCTCCCTTTTGGTATTTAGGGGTTGCTTATTTAATGTTGTTTATAGTTGTGTAACATACTTATAGAATTCTAAATCTACAAGTTATAGTCAGAGTTATAGTTTCTTATCTACTTTACCTTATTCATCCAGTCTCTCTGTAAGTCATCTTTTTAAAAAAAATCAATGACCGATCTGTTGTTGGGAGTTCCAGCAAGATGACGGACTAGGCAGAAGGACTACACAGACCCTCTTCAACAAAGAAAAGGGAAACCAATTAACACAGACATAGAAGATAACCTTGGACCCCTGAGCCTTGAAGGGAAGGATATAGAAGTGGACTAAACCCCAACTAGCAGAAGAATTTGCATGAAAATACCAAAAAAGGAGACATACGGA
>NW_006922068.1:97536-203794 GCF_000298275.1 Orycteropus afer afer
AAGAGGTAACTATGGGGAAGAAGTGGGAGGAGAGCTGTTGCATTGTGGTAAACTGTGGTCAATGTCATGAGACAAAGTATATGTAAACTGCTATATGGAAAGTGAATTTGCTCTGTAAATCTTCACCCAAATCACAATAATAAAATAAAAAAAGAAGAAAAAAAAAATCAGTGACCTTTTTATAACAATATAAACAGACACACTTCTCCCTTTCACCAGAAAAAAAAGTATCATATTATATCCTTTTTCTACTCCACTTTTTTCACATAACAATGTATCCTTCATATCACTCTGTAGTAGAATATGGAGAAGTTACTCGTGCCTTTTTTTTATATATATATAGCTGCAGGATTCTCCTTTTTGTGATTGGACCAGAGTTTGTTTACTCAGAGAGCTATAGGTAGACATTTGGTTATTTCAAGTTTTTTGCTATTATCAATCATGCAGCAATAAATAGCCTTATGTAGATAAAGATGTATTTTTGTGTTTTTGCTGGTCTCTCTTTGGGATAGATGTCTAAAAGAGGGCCAGAGAGGAAACACATATACTATTTTGTTACATATTGTCAAATGTCCCTCCATAGCAGTTGAATCATTTTCATTCCCACCGGAAATTTTTGCAAGTGCCTATTTCCTCACTTTCACCAACAGAGTTTCTTGCCAAATTTTTGGATTTTTGCCCATCTGTCAGATGAGAAACAGTACCTCAGGGTAGATTTAATTTGCATTTGTCTCATTCTGAGTGCGATTGAGCATCCTTCTTAAATTTAAGTTCTATTTTCAGATAAATGCATTTTAAATATTAAGCCATATATCCTTATTTTGAAGGAGCTTTGGTGGTGCAGTGGGTAAGGCATTTGCCTGCTAATCAGAAGGTTGGTGGTTAAAACCTACCAGATGGTAGCATAGTGCCCAAGGCACTTGACTGCTAACCAGAAGGTTGGCAGTTCAAACCCACCAGCCACTCCACACAGAAGGGAGGTTGGGCAATCTATTCCATAGTGATTCTGCCTTGGAAACCCAAGGAGGGGTCTCTGTGAGTCAATTCCGACTTGACAGCACATAACAACAACAGTAACAGCTGCTCTGCAGAAGGAAGATGAGGCAATCTCCTTCCATAAAGATTTACAGCCTTGGAAACCGAATGGGGGTTACTATGAGTTGGAATTACCTCAATGGCAGTGGATTTGATTTGATTTGGTACCCTTATTTTAGCCTTAATTTATAAATTGTCATCTGTGGTGTCAGTTAAGTACACGGGAGCTGGCTAGTCATAAGATCCTTTGAGCATTGATCATAAAATCTGTGTTGAAGGCTCTGGAAGCTCTTCCTACTCCAAGACAGAGGCCTTATATATGATATCAGGTTCACAGTTTGATATGAGGCTCATCCCTTTGGCATATCTGAACCATGTGATTGGAAATGTGTCTAAATTGGAATGGGGCCTTAATGAACACCCATGCAGAGCTTCAATTTTTATTCTAATGAGAATTCTGTTCCAACACAAATCTTATAACTCTTCATCAAGAACTTAATCAAATTAGGCAGTCCTTGCTTAGCAAAATGAGAGACTGAGTTAATGATTTGATTTATTTATTTAAACAGACTTAGAGAAGAAACATCTGCATATACTGGGTCTTCCAATAGAGAAAAAAATTAGATGGGGAATTAAAGGATCAAAAGGCCCTTTAAGTTTTCTTAAAAAATTAAATGCAATAAATTCTTGAACAGCAGGGATAAAATAGAAAAATGACCAATATACTGAGGAAAACTGGTCTTTAGAAACAAAAACAAATTCAATAGGGCAAGTAGAAAGGAGTAGAAAGACCCCTCCAAGCCCCAAATCCCTGGCTTCCACAAGGTCTTCCTAGACTGCTGTAGGCACCATGGTTTTTCATGTCTTTCTGAGTTATTGATAAGTAAGTCATCAGCCATTTTGACACTTTCTACATTACAGGAGCTCTGGTAGCATAGTGCCCAAGGAACTTGACTGCTAACCAGAAGGCTGGCAGTTCAAATCCACCAGCCACTCCTTGGAAGGAAGGTTGGGCAATCTACTTCCGTAGTGATACTGCCTCAGCAACCCAAGGAGGGGTTGCTATGAGTCAGGTACAACTCGACGGCACATAACAACAACATTATATTCAATTTAGCACTTGCTTGCTCTATATTCAGTCTTCTGTTGCCTTCTTTGTCTCATGTGTACAAGGTTGTTGCCTGTATTCTAACTACAAGGTTCTCCAAGGTTTAAATAGGGCAGAATACTTCAGTTTCCACAGCCTCCACAGGAGTAGGCATTCATGTACTTTCTGAATTCAGTAACAAATAAGGGCTGAGAGAATGCTGGTTGAGTAAAGGCTGAGATCCCACAGCACAGGTAAGATGTTACACCCTGCACAGGCTGGGAAGGAACTATTCCTCTATTTTCCAATAGTAAGCTGCCTGATAGGACATAATGTCCAATTTGGTTCACTGTATTAGGAAGGTTCCAAAGAAACTAAAAGATGTGCAAAGAAGGAGAAGAAATGAACAAAGGAATGGAAAATGAGTGTTACAAGGAAAGGTACACAAATAGACTTACTTTGTTTAAAGGAAGGGAAAATAAGGGATGATCCAATTACTCTTTTTAAGTACCCTTAAATACATGAATATATTCTACTGCTGGAAGACAACACACATTATCTGAAAGGTTTCCCTTTCCGTCTAAGTTGCTGGAAAACTTGTAGCAAAATTCTCTGAAGATTGGTATAATTGCTCAACAAAAGTACCTTCAAGTTTTCACTGTTTCCTAACTGTTTGGAAGTAAATTTAGCAAAGAAAATTAGTTTATGCACACACAAATAAAGCCTCCAAATATGTAAGTACAAGAAGGATTTGATGAAAAAAGCTACCAAGGACTTTCTGTCTAATTTGGAAGACTAAAAGTGGTTTATAAGAAGAGCAGACAGAATTCATTTCAAAGGAAAAAGAAAAAGCTCTTCTTGACACGATTTAAATGGAAATGGATGCTGAAGGTATTAGTGACCTTTCTGTGACCACAACAAATGTGAGAAATCTTATAAAGCGCAGAGCGACCTCAAAAGTTACCCTCTCTTTTATTATTTAAGAAGAAGGGGCAGAAATAAAAATTCTGACTATCTGAGGTATACTTCTATTGAAAATAAATAAATAGATAGGGTGTGGCCAAGACTGTAAGACCTTCCAAGGAAGGACCCATCTCATCATCTAAACTATATTCCAGCAGGCTTATCACATATTTTGAAAAATATCTCTGATCTCTTGGTTATGATGAATACACTGCCAAGGTAATATTCTCTATTTCCTTTAGCTTTTCAAAAGCACAGACATCTACTTCATGGATTTCCCTGAGGCACGGCTCCATTGAGAATGATGAGCGAACATCAAAAGCTCTGATCTTGCTTATGATTTTGTTGCTGCCATCCGACTGTTAGAAAATGAACAGATGTCCAGCTCAGAGACTACCCCACTGCACACAGCCCTTTCTTCAAGGCAGGGTTTACTTAAATGGCATTGCTGCTTCTACCCTAAACTGATTTCTAAGCTTGAAATACTATGGTTGAGTGGGAATGCTCAGAGTGTAGACGTCATTAAGACTGAATGTTAATGAAATCAATCAATTAGGAGCCCTGGATGGTTCTGTTTGCAATCAGCTACTAACTTAAAGGAGGGTGGTTCAAACATACCTAGCAGTTCTGTGGAGGAAAGGACTGGCTATCTGCTTCCTTAAAGGTTATAGTCAAGAAAACACCTTGGAACAGTTGCTACTCCTTTATATGAAGTTTCCATAAGAGGGAATAAACTCAAAGGCAATGGGTTTATTTGCTTGTTTTTGAATCAATTAATTAGTTAGGAATCCCTTGGTGGCACAAATGATTGAGTGCTTGACTACTAGCTGAAAAGTTGATGGTTCAAACCCACTCAGAGGCATCTTGAATGATAGGCCTGGCAATTTGCTTGCAAAAGGTCACAATCTTGAAAGCCCTAAAGAGCAACTCTACACTGTACAGATGGGGTCACCAGCAGTCAGTATCAACCTGGTGGCAACTAATAACAACAATACCTAATTAGTTCATTCCAACAAGAAATGTTTATTAAGCATACTTACTTATAGTGAAATCAGCTCCTTCATGTGGCCTTTGCCTTCCTTCTTTGAAAAGAACAACACTGAGTGATTTTTTTTCCCCCTAAATCCTAAGGAGTTACTATTACCCTACTTCTCTACCCTAGAAAGTTTGTTACTTTTGTCCAGGTTGATTGACATTTCCTGGGTAAGCTATAAACATCTTGGTTTTGATATTTTTGTCTGGTCCTGGGCTGCAGCCTGCCCTGTAATTGGTATGTGCCTTGTCGGGATTGGTCAACAGACTATGCAAATGAGGATGGAGAGAGGATTGGTCAGTTTGTGACCCCACCCCCTCCACTGGCAGGGGCCGGGCCGTGCCTTGAAATTGAGAAGGAGTTGTGTACACATAAGGGGACAACCCCATGAAGGTTTTACAGACAGAAAGAAACAGGAAAAGAAGCAGAAAGAAGAAGAGTAAAAAAGCAGAGAGAAAGAAGAAACAAGGAACATCCTAAAAGCTGTAACATGGGTCAAGGGCTGTAACACTGAAGATGGCAATAGGCCCAGAGGGGTGCAGCAGCGCAGGTGGTGGTGACACTGCAGAACTGGTGAGCCAAGAGCAGGGCCAAGAGGAGCCTGTCCTAAGGGGACTGAGAGTGGCTGAGAAAGCTGTCCTACATTGAAGATGGTGACTTTGACTGCATGTTTCCTAATTCTGACCCTGAGTTGTAGCCTGTTGATGCTGATTCCAAGTTGTACCCTGTTACTTCTTTAATAAGCCACTTAACTGTGAGTTTGGTCTGTGACTTCTGTATGTCACAGTCCAAAAAGAGTAAGTAGCAATCCTTGCACTGAGAAACTTTGAGAGAGAAAGGAAATACGTTTAAATAAATGAAGAGGAAATGGTTACAATAGTAGTATAAGAGATCTTCACAGCACTGACAAATTAATGACAATTCTAGTGCTATGGTCTCTGGAGAGGGAGACAACCTGCAGAGCAGGCTGAGGAGAGAGTAAGCTTCACACACAGCTCCTGCTACACTTCAGGGGCTCAGTGGTGACTGAAGGAAGGCAGGCAGCTAGGCAAAAACCAACTCACAGAGAGAGTTGAGTCGATTCCCATTCATAGAGAAAGACAAAAGAGGTTTATGGCCAGGAGAAGAGCATGAGCCAATGCTCGCTGTTGGGAAATTTCCTGATCTATTTGGGAAAATGATAAGAGATGAGTTTGTGAGAGGGAAGGGAACAGGCATGGAGGGGGGCGAATAGGAAGGCCAGTTTTGTGAGTACTGGCCCTGCTGGGGAGGACCTGGTGCGGTTGAATACCATTCTGAATTTAATTTTCTAAGTAATTAGGCACTATGAAGATCGGTGAGCAGGAGTAACATGATTAATGTGGCATTTTGGGAGACTTAATCTGGCAGGTATGTATGATGGATTAGCACAGAGAGAAGACTGGGAAGACAGCAGCAAAGGACCCTTCCTGGTTGTCTAGATATGGCCTTGTCTGAATTTTCTTTCAATTGATTTTAAAAGAATGAGATGGCCTTTAAGAGATAACAGTTGTTCTACTGGGATCCCACCTATCTTTATACTATAGGCTGTGCTTATAGGAAGGAAATGATTAAACTTGATTTCTTCCCAAATTCAAAAGGACATCCCATTTTATGCTTGCATATTCAGTTTCATCTATGGGTATAATTATTATAATTATGGAAACATACAAACCCACCAAAAACCCAAGGCCTTTGAGTGGATTCTGATGCATAGGACCATATAGACAAAGAAGAACTGCCCCATAGTGTTTCCAAGGCTATAATCTTTTATTTATTTATTTATTTATTTATTTATTTATTTATTTAAAAAACAACTTCTCCATTTACAGCTCAGGGACACTGATGACATTTTTCATGTTTTACCACTATTACTGCTATCCTTTTCCAAAATACTCTACCACCATTATCATAAACTCAGTGCCCCACAAACAAAAGGTTCCCCTTTCCCCCCCTCCCTCCTACCCCTTCCTGGTAACCACTAATAATCTTATAACATTTGAGATCATCATGAGTCAGAATGGACTCCATGGTCATGGATTTTTATTTGTTTTTTATTATGTGTGCCTATGTGTGTATGTATACCAATAAAATCATCTGGTCTCAAATCCATTCCAACTCTTGGTGACCCCATGTACATCAGGGCAGAACTGTGTCCCACAGTCTTTTTTAAATGGCTGGTTTTCAGAAGTAGACCACCAGAACTTTCTCCTGAAGTGTCCCTGGATAGACTTAAACCCCCAACTTTTCAGTTAAGTAGCTGAGTATGTTAACTCCCCAGCCAGGAACTCCATAGAGGACACATACATTTTTTCCTTCAGCGGGTATCTACGACTGAAGGGAATACCCTTGTTTTCTACATGTATAGCTTAGGAACTAGACATCTTGGCCTCCAAGGTACAGAAAGTGCAGGCTATGTTCCTTTCAAATACACACCACCCTCAACTGTCCCCTCTGCCAAGGCTCCTGAGAGCTACTGTGTGTTGGCCAGACTCCAGCACAGTGAACTAGGCTACAGTCTTTGTGGGTGGCCTTTTAGAATGCTCAGGCACACTCGGGTATGGCTTCTTTTGTAAATTGAGTCTTTTCCCCAAGGCTTCTCTGAAAGGTCACCCTGCCCAGCTCCCTGCCCTTGTCCACACTGCCCTCCTACAAATATCCAAGGAGGATGGCTTGCACAAGCTCCCCTCAGACCTGGACTGATTTGTTTCCTATTTTCCTTCTTTCTTTCCCTCAGGCTCTCCTCTCTGGGTATATAAACTCTGTCATTTCCACCAACCATGTCCTACTCTCTGAGATGCAGTATGGCTTTGGGAGCATCATTTGAGCCTGCTTTGGTCCTTCATCATTCGCATCAGCCTTGCTCAGGTAAAGGGTCCCAGGAAAGCATCTGACTCAGCTTACTAATGCTCTGCAGTGGAATGAGGAGCTACAGCTGAATTAGCAGTCAAATATTCCTTTATTGTTCTCAGTTGTCTGTGCAAGTATTTTCCTTCAAACACTCATTTGGATGTATGGTTGGGCATATGTGAGTGCCCTGGTCAAATACTGTCTTAACCTCATCCCAGCTGCTTCTAACTTTCCAAATACTGCATTCTTTGAGGTACAATTTAGCTCATTTGTCAGTGTTCACTTCCCTGGTAACACCATTTACCCCAAATGTAGCTGGGGACCAGCAATAAGCAAACACCGTGAGACGAGCAGAGAACAACAGCATAAAGCCTGTGCTGCAAAGCTTATGACCATGTAAGATGGTTCCTGAAGCCCTTATTTTCAAGAGATTTATTCTCATTTTTAGGCAAAATTCTAAAATGCCAGTATTTCAGTCCTCATCCAATTATAGTCTATAATTTAGGAAAGGCAGACCCACTAAGAGCAGAAAGAAATGACCACTGAAACCTGACAACAGAGGGGGCAGTGGAAAGAATGATTCTACTAGGAATGGCAGGCAGGCACAGAACCATGCCCTAAATTCCCAGGTGTTATATAAAAGGAAGAATGGCCAAATGATTCTTTTGGGCCAACTTAAAGTTTTTGAGAAATTTAAGAGGTTAAAAAGAAATAAAAAAGGAAATCAGGGTATGTGGGGTTAAGGCTCTCAGCGAGTTTCTGAATCTGCAGATCCTCTGGTGAGGGTCTCAGCTTGCAGAATTCCCATTTAAACCACCAGGATTAGAACATACAGATGTGCTGTCAGCACAGGCACTCATGGCAGTCATGTCCACATGGGACACTGTGGAGCACGTTCTGCCTGGTCTTGTCAGAAGGCACCAAAATACTCCAGAGGGAGGGTGAATGGGAGAGTCAAAATGCACAGTGAAAATGGTATGTATTATAATACATGATTTCCAACATACCAGTGACAACATGGACATGTACCTACCTCATGCACTCACCCACTCACCTAGCAAACATCTTAGACTACCTAGTACATTCCAGAAATTGTGCTGGGTCCTAAGGATGGAGAAATGAAAGCTTGTTCTCTGGAATCATACAGCCTAGAACAGCACTGTCTTCAAATCCAATGTGTATTTTATACTTACATCATACCTCAGTTCAGACTAAGTCTATTTCGAGTGGACGAGAGCCACATGGCTAGTGGCTTCTGTCCTGAGCAGTTGCTATAGGCTACTCCCTGATCATTACTATTGAAGAGGTCCCAGTCTATCTGAGACTGAGCTATTTATAGCTTGTCTCTTAGCTCTGATAAAATCACAAACAAATGTAGGAAAAATAATAAATACCCTGTTACTGAGGGAATAAGAGTCCCTGTTGGTAGAGCAAATGTTAATGTACTCCATTACTAACTGAAATAATGGAGATCTGAGTTCATCCTGAGATACCCCAGAAGAAAGTCCTGGTGATCTACAACTGGAAAGTCAGCCATTGAAAACTCTGTGGAGCACAGTTCCACTCCAACGCATGTGGGTTTGCCATCAGTCAGAATCGGCTTGAAGGCAACTGGTACTAATTACCTAGTTAGCTGTAGTAGTACTAGTCTTATAGACTTTTTTTTTTTCACCACAGACCAAGGTTTTGCTTATATGATTGTCCTCTCCTCTTCTTAATTTAGAAGTTGATGTAAAATTCCATTTCTCTCTTTCCTCTTACCCCACTGTCTACCAGTATCTCTGCTGTACCGTATTCTCTGAAAAAAAAAAAAAAAAGCCCATAATAGGAGCTCAATAAATGCATTTGAATGAATCACTGAAGAAAGATTTTGTAAACATCATCTACACTTGTCAGTTTCAAAGTATCAGGAAAGCAGCACCAATATGAAGGAACACTTCAGATCTCATGTGTGTTAGTTGTTTTTTTCCTCTGGCTATTTCAGCTTTTGTGCATGTAAATGCGGAGGGTGGTTATGAAAATTTCATGCCCTGCCTCATTGCACTGTTCTATTAGGAACCGGAGCTGACATGGAAAAACAGGGAAATGTTTCACTCCAGAAATGTGTTTAGCATCTGTTAGGAAAACCTGAAAACTGCCACGGCTTGTTTTTCACCTCAGATTCAAGCTAAGAGTGCACACTGGTGGGTGGTTTCTGCATGTTTATGCCTCTATTAAGATCACATTGGACACACTGGAAGAGATAGGCTGAACAGACTTAATCAAATGTCATGCTGCTTGTGCTTCCTACTTCAGTTGAAAGTCCATCCTGAGAATCACCTGCTTATACTGGGATCCACCAAACTTATAAACTACAGATAAAGCCTTGGCATAGGGAGTAAGGAGCTCTGTTGGTGCAATGGTTACATTCTTGCCTGCTGACCAAAAGGTCCAGGGTGAGGACCCACACTGTGGCTCCATGGCAGGAAAGATCTGGTGATCTGCTCCCATAAAGATTATAGCCTAGGAAACCGTATAGGGTAGTTCTACTCTAATAAGTGGGGTTGCTTTGAGTCAAAAGATCTCTAAGGCACACAACATAGTGGTGGACATAATTCCATTTGGGAGGAGGATTTTCTTTGTTATGTTATTGAGGACATTGGGTGTGTCCTAAGCCAATCATTTTTGATATATAAAAAGACAGGCTCAGGCACAGAAAGAAGGAACACAGATGGGGGAAGATAGGTTCCACATAAAGATTGCCAAGGACCAGAGAACAGAAGCTGTAAATAGACAAGGATTTTTCCCCAGAGCTGACAGAGAGAGAGAGAGAGAGAGAGAGAGAGAGAGAGACATCCCCTTTAGCCTGCACCCTTAATTTGGAGTTCCAGCCTCCTAAACTGTGAGAAAATAAACTGCTCCTTAAAACAACCATTTGTGGCATTTCTGTTATAGCAGAGCTAGATAATCAAGACAGTCATTGAGTTTAGCTTCTTTACAGTGGAAAGACCCCATGCACAGCAGCAAACAAATGCCATCTCATAAACAAGAAAGTGAATTCAGGGTACCTGGCCTCATTTACAGTCACCTGAGACATAAATTATACCTTGCCTTTGGGAGGTGGGAAATGGCTATTGGGCAAGCAAACCAAAGCCATTACAGGAACATGGTAGTCACTCTCTCTTATGTTAAATATAGCTTCATGCAAAAACTCACTTGTGTTCCCCTTTTCACTCTGGTTTTTGGTTAAAGCCATGACTTTGTGGCAGCCAGGAGAATGTGCCTGGCAAAGCTTTCACCAGTTAAAAAAAAAGAAAACCAGTTACTGTAGAGTCAACTCATGGCTACCCCATGTGTGTCAAAGTAGAACTATGTTCCATAGGGTTTTCAATGACTGATTTTTCAAAAGTAGATCACCATAGCTCACCAGGCCTTTCTTCACTTGAACCTCCAATCTTCAACAATCTTCAGTTAGCAGCCAACCACATTAACCACCTTTTGAATTAACCCAGAGACTCTAGATCTCTCACCCGTACCCACTGTCATCAAGTCAATTCTGACTCACAGCAACACTATAGGACAGGATAGAACTGCTCCATAAGGCAGTTTTACTCTGTCCTATAGGGTTGCTGTGAGTTGGAATTGACTCAATGGCAGTGGGTTTAGAATTTTTGAAAGTAATACTGGCTGAATGAATGAGTGAATGAATGAGTGAATGAATGAATGAGAGATCTTTAAGTAGCTAAGAGGTGGCTCTAGCTATGAAGATGAATCATTTACGAAACTGTGTAAGCAAGTCTGTTGGCATCTTTGTCATTCAGAGCACTGCCTTCTATCCTTGAGAATTCAGGTAGGTACCTAGAATCATTTCCTAGAAAGATTCCTGGGACTGTGGTGATTCTAGGTCTCTGAGACTCTAACTTAGAATTTGGTAGCTCACTAAGCTCAGAGTTCCTAAGACAGCAAGAAATGAGCATTTCTTGCTCAGTGGGGTCAGAGAAAGAAGGCTCTATCAAGATGCCCACATTGCAAGGTATGGGCTGAAGTGAACCAGAAGCAAGACAAGTTGGTTACTGGTGGAAAAGTAGAGAGTAGAGGTAGAATTAGAGGAACTGGCTCCTACCTGAACATGAATAGAGTAGACACCTATTAAAACAGGGAAAGCCTTAACTTTTGGGGTACATTGAGTAGCCTGGAAACCTAGGACACTTGGAATGTATTTCTTTGGCTATGGATATGTGATCCTGTCTATAGCCTGGAGTAAGACCAAGATGTTCTAAATATTCAAGTAGTTAACAAAGCCACCAAACCAAACCCACTGCCATTGAATTGATTCATACGCCCTCTAGGACAGAGTGCAACTGCCCCATAGGGTTTCCAAAGCTGTAAATCTTTACAAAGGCAGACTGCCTCATCTTTCTCTCATGAAGTGGCTGGTGGATTTGAAATGTCAAGCTTTTGGTTGGCAGCCAAATGCTTTAACCACTGCACCACCAGAGCTCCTCAGTTAAAAAAGCAGCACCCGTACAATAGCAATATTCAGAGAGATTGTGAAATTGCCAAAGAATTCAAACTTCAAAGCCTTTAGTCAGTTTTGTAGAATGCTTACTTAATCACATTCTCTTAGGAAGAAGGAGCTGGTGACCTGCTTCCAAACATCAGCCTGCAAAAACCCTGAGGATCATAACAGCTCAGTCTGCAGTATATCACCAGAATGGTGCAAGACTGAGCAGCGCTTCCTTCCATGGTGCCCGGCATCACTGAGTTTGGGCTGATTCCACAGCAGCTAACAACAAGACAGCAATAATCTCTAGATCGAGGGCTGCCCTGGGAAGGAGTCCCTGGGTGGCGCAAATTGTTAATGCGTTTGGCTACTAACTGAAAGTTTGGCTGTTCGAATCCACCCAGAGGCTCCTCAAAAGTGCAAGCTGACAATCTACTTCTGAAAAGTCAGAGCCACTGAAAACCCTATGGAGCACAGTTCTATTGTGACATCCAAGAGTCAGAATCGACTTGACAGCAACTGGTTTGATTTCTTTGGTTTTAGGGCCCAGGAATCTGAACATTAACAATTATCCGAGGGATGCTTGGCCTTCCATGTACTCTGCATAGCCAGAGTTAAAGGCATTACAACTGGCAGGAAACTGAAAAGATAGGGAGGTAACTGAGAGACATTTAATGGAAAGGGCATCAGTTGCTGGCCAAATGGAGTCAGAACTCCCAGGCCCTTCTTCTTCTTTATGCCTAGACTGTCAGAGGTGAACCAGTGCCTGTTAGAACTGAGTGAGCAGAACGGACAGCAGACACTGAAAAGCTAAGACTGTGGGGGAGTGGCAGAAGGAATGGATGATAGTCATTGCCAGTGTCTGCAAATGTTATCTGTCTATTACAAATAAAATGATAAGCTGACCAGTGTTAACTTATTTATACCTTGTTTCATCCCACAAAGGCATGAAACAGAAGTAGCCTAGCATCTAACCCCTTTGTTTTTGGCCCACTGTATGAGTCTCGGTAGACAGAGGTTAACTCCCACCATGGAGCTGAATATACTTGGTACTTACTCACTTTCCCGGGCTCCCTGTCACTAGGCTGTGGACACTGACTTGCAATCAACATTCAGATGCAAATTCCTTAGACTTGGCATTAGAAGCTGATGTCAGAAAGTTCTGTGGACCAAGAGACATCCTCAGTGGCGGCAGCAGTCGGAGAAGGGGTGGCTTCAGGGACAGTACCGGTGGTGTCTGGTGTCCAGGGTTAGAGCTCTGATGAAGTGCCCAGGTGGCCCAATGGCTAGTGTGCTTGGCTGCTAACTGAAAGGATGGAGGCTTCTGTCCACCCAGAGGCACCTCAGAAGAAAGGCCTGGCAATCTTCTTCTGAAAAATAAGCCACTGAAAATCCTATGGAGCACAATTGTACTCTGACACACATGGAATCGCCATCAGCTGGAATGGACTGGACAGCCACTGATTCAGTGTGAGCTGCAGTGCCTGGGGCTGCGTGTGGAGGAAGCAGTGTCCTCACTGACCCATTTGGTAGTGTCATTCTGGGTGTCTTTCTTGGCATTGTAACTCTGAATGCCAGCAATTCTCTGGTCCTCCCGGAAATTCTGTGACCTCAATTCCCTTTTCACAAATTCCTTCCCTACATAATCAACCAGATATGTTTCTACTATGAAGAACAGTCTTTTGTTAGAGGAGGTCATGGTTTCCAACTGAGTGTGCAGCTCAGGGAGATGGCCACCAGCAGTGGTGAGGGGTACAGGTGACGCCTTCCAGCTGTCAGGGGAAGCCAGGTGACACCTCATGTTCAGAGAGCGACAGACAAGGCAGAGGGTGACTCATTCTCACTCCAGCTGATGCCAGGTTACAGGCTTCTAGGAACAGAGCTGCTGGAAAAGCATTCACCAGGTCACAGCATCAGGAAAGGAAGAAGGGGACAGAAGGGGGAATTATCTTCTCAAACAAGGCTTGAAATCTCACCTGCAGTATAAGAACCTGTGGTTAGCAGGAGACATGACAAAAGCTCTGTGTGTTGAGCAGAGCCCTAGGTTTCTTGCAGTTTGACTGCCATTGAATTGACCTTTGATGAATGGTGACCCCATGCACAACATAAAAGACTGCCTGGTCCTGTACCATCCCCATGACCAGTTGAGGATAGCATCCATACGGTTTCCAATGATTGATTTTTAGAAGTAGATTATCAGGCATTTCTTCTGAGTCCATCTTAGTCTGGAAGCTCATGCACATACTTCCACTGACAGATGAGTGGTGGCTGTGCCAGAGGTAAATTGGCTGGGCATTGAACCTGGGTCTCCTGCATGGAAGGAGAGAATTCTACCACTGAACCACTGTCCTTCTAGATTCCTTAAACCAAACCTACTGCCAGAGTCGATTCCGACTCACAGCAACCCTCTAGGATAGAGCAGAACTGCACCAAAGGGTTTCCAAGTTCTTAAATCTTTATAGAAGCAGACTGCCTCACCTTTCTCCCATGGAGTGGCTGGTAGATTGGAACTGCTGACCACTGTGCCAGCAGAGCTCCTTAGGTGGGTTTAAATTAAACCCCAGGGAAACTCCTCACTGTGTGTATTTATTGGGGAGCAGCATTAAAGATCCAAATTGTGAGGGGGAAGGAGTCTGTTCCAATGTATGGCGACCCCATGTGTTATCTTGGTTATAATCTTTATGGAAGGAAATCACTAAGCCTTTGTTCTGTGGTACTGCTGTGTGGGTTTGAACCACTAACCTTTCAGTTTAGTAGATGAGCAGATGCTATTCTAAATGCTTTCTGTATGTTAACGTAATCTTGACAATAACTTTACAAGGTGGGCACTACTCTTAGTATCATGTCCATTTAACTGAGACACTGGGAGGCTGAGTCATTTGACAGCTTCTACACAGCTAGTGAATGGCAAGACCAAAGTGCAAACCCTGCTGGAATGGGTTTTTATTTCCAGATATCACGTTCCCCTTCATAAGACGTTCACCTACAAATAAAGGCTGGGCTAATGACACTGATGTTTGCTGTGACATATTGACAGTGTTTTGAAGGAGATCATGGTGTAGTGGTATGACGCTCATCTTCACATCAACCTGTCTCTTTTGCTTTATGATGTCCTGTGATTAATGGAGGCTCAGAGCCCGATAAATGAGAAGAGATGACATTGTGTGTGCTGCTATCTGTTTTGATTAAGTAATTAATCATTCCTTAATTATGAAGGACTGAACTTTGTATCCTGTACCACAGACCTTCAAAAGAATCTATTTGGAACAGCCAAACAATAGACAGTCCTATAATATGAACAATAACACCTGGGATGTAGCACTCCTTAGAACAATCAACTATATGAGATCAAAAGGGCAGCATTTGCCCAGGGATAAAGCTCAGAAGACAGGGAGGGATAGGAAAGAAGGACAAAGGGAAATGGGAGAAAGTGGGAAGAGTGCTTTTACACTGAGGGGATTGCAATCAATGCCACAAAACAACATGTGTATGAATTGTTGAATGAAAAGCAATTTGCTCTGTAAACTTTCACTCAAATCATAATACAAGCTTATATATATTTGGGGGTGACAGTTTGGTGGAGACACAGTTCCTGGCTTTTCAGAAAGCACAGACCCAGTAAGAATGGGAGAATGTGTGAAATCTGCATATAGCTCTCTTAAGTAATGAGTTCCTCAGGGCAAAGCAGGTGACAGCTATTCTAGGATATAAAATATGGGTTAATTTAAAGCAGCTTGCACCTTCAGTTTTGCTGGTTTATAAAGGGCATTTTAGTGAGGAAGCTCACTGTAGTGTTTTATTGTTGTTCTTGGTGGTGGTGATGGTGTTTTTTCCGGATAAGTAGGCCTGAAGGTGACCTACAAGTATGTGGACAAAACTATCTACATCTTTTCCTGCCAGGATGGACCAGATCACTGGTTCACTGTTACCCATCTTCCAGGAGACAGGCAAATCAGCTATTTTGAATTTTATTCCTTTGCATCCTCCACCATTCCCTGATCCCACCATTTAGCCTACCAAATTTCCCAGTTTTCCAGTTGCTTGCTTCTGTAACTCCACACACACTGCTTGTCCTAAAGTCTTGAGTCTTCATCTGTCATTATTTGCCTTGTTTATCCCTTTCAGATGTCTAAACCTAGGTCCAGTGTCTCTTTCTCCAGGAAGCTTTCCTTGATGTCCCTACCTGATACCCATACCCTCTCGTGTTTTCCTAGAGCACTCAAGATACACGGTTATTCACTCAGTGCTCCAGTCACCTGCCTCTTGGCTTCTCCTCTGGATGTAATCTCTTGGTGAGAAGAAACAATTTTATGTACCTAAGTTCCTACACATACTTACTGGCTTCATGGCTAAAAGCACACACTCAGGACCCATTCCAGCAGGGTTTGCACTTTGGTCTTGCCATTCACTAGCTGTGTAGAAGCTATCAAATGACTCAGCCTCCCAGTGTCTCAGTTAAATGGACATGATACTAAGAGTAGTGCCCACCTTGTAAAGTTATTGTCAAGATTACGTTAACATACAGAAAGCATTTAGAATAGCATCTGCTCATCTACTAAACTGAAAGGTTAGTGGTTCAAACCCACACAGCAGTACCACAGAACAAAGGCTTAGTGATTTCCTTCCATAAAGATTATAACCAAGATAACACATGGGGTCGCCATACATTGGAACAGACTCAAATGGCAACAGGTTTGATTTTTTGTTTAGTTTATTACACCATTATAGTGTGCAAATGTGAGCTTTAGAATGAAAAAGACTTGGGTTCTAAACCTAGCTGAACCCCTACCAACTCTGTCACCAAGTAAATTATTTATGCTTCATTGCCACTATTTGTTAAGTGGAAATCATAAGGATGTCATGGTGATCAAATGAGAAAACGCATACAAAACATTACATAGGTCAAAAGGTAGTTGCTGCTAAAATGAATGAAATCACTCTGACATTGGGCAGAGTTACACATGTTCTTGCTCTGCCATAGACAGCCATGTAGGTGGCACACGTACTTGGAAGCTACCCAGGCAGGCAGGCAGCTGAACTACCCTGTGGAACGTTTCTAATTTGCTGAGAGGCCACAGGTTCAAGCTAATCCTGTTCACAGGGCCCCTCTGCAAGAGTAGGCTTGCCCTCTTATTTTAGCTTTGCTCCAGAAATTTCCTTTTGTGTCAGCATCTTTGGGTTTCTGGCATATCTTTCAGCAGCTATATCCAATTCCTTTTCTCTTACCAGCTGGGAGGAATAGTTTTGAAAATAAGCTCAAATCCCAAGGGGCTAGAAAATTCCCAGTTCTCTCCCTGCATAATAAATGTGGACTTCTCCAGAAGGGACAGGCTCCTCTGCAAGTCTCTAGAGCAATCTTTCCCTTAGCGGAATCTTCAGTTGTGAAAGGGCCCTGGGCTGAGCTTCCCTTATAAGTCATACTGCATACACTGAGCCCTTCTTCAGTGGAAAAGCCTTTATGTATATACCTGTGCAGTAAAGGATTAACTCAGCAGGCCTGGGTTGTCCAAATCCTGTACATTTCAAAGAACATTATGCCCTTTCCTGCCTCTTGGGAGATAACCTCTAAGCCTTTATAATATCCTGCCTGACAGTCTTTATTTATTTGGGGGTCTTGGGCAATGCCAGATAGTCTATGTTAACAATGTGGCCCAAGTCCCCTACTGTATTAGCCAGACCTCTGGAGAGGCTGGAAACTGAGGAACTAATGTCAGCCACATGGGCAGCTAGCCATGCCCATGTGACTGATCCTCAATAAAACCCTTGACACCAGGTGCAGGTGAACTTCTCTGGTTGCCAATACTCTCTGTGTATGGCACCACACATAACTTGGAGAATTAAGCACTGTCTGCATGACTTCACTGGGAGAAGACAACTAGACGTTTGTGCCTGGTCTCTCCTGGACTCTTCCCTATGTGCCTTTTTCTATTGCTGACTTTAATCTGTAACCCCTTGGTGTAATAAACTGTAATTGTGAGCATAATTGCTTTGCTGATTTCTGTGAGTCCTTCTAGTCTATCACTGAACCTGAGGGTAGTGTTGGGATCCCCCCAACACCAATACTAGAAATCTTGTTTACATTTCAGAGTCTTCAAGAAATTGAATGTTCTTTAGTGCTGGTTCCTAGAAAAGGGGCCACTAAGATCTTTTGGAGCTGAAGTTTAAATATTCATCATCTTTACTAAGCATTTCCACAGCACATTATCTTTTTTGGTGTGCTCAGTGGTCACTTAGGTTTGCTTGTGTATAAGTTGGGTGGTTTTTACTTAGGTAAACCTCCTTAGGCTGTCTTACTGAGATTGGCCCTTTTATTTGCAATTCACCATACAACCCATTTGCTCTACTAATGCCTTTTAGAAGCATGTGGAGGGTTCTGTAAAATGCTATAGAAAAATATAAAAAAAAAAAGAAAAATTGACCCAAAGCCCACAAATCCATACCAGTATGCCCTGGAAACCTGCACAGTGCTAGACTCTGGGTACAAAATAAACCAAATTGTTTTCTGACCAGTTATCACACATGCCCTCACCTTACAGCATCCGAGTTCTCTTTATCACCCAGAGCAGTGTGATCTAATTGGACTAGAGTCAAGAGAACCTAATTTGAATTATAGCTTTCATGTGAACTCCTTTTGTAACCTACTAGTCATACTAGTAATGACAGTACTCAGGTATTGGATACCTGTTCTGTGTCAGGTACCATGATCATTGCTTTACCTACAATTATTCCAATAGAACTGCAGGGCACATTGAATTAGCCCCATTTCACAGAGGAGAAAATTGAGGCATAGATGGAGTTGAGTGGCTTACTAGGTTAAGTGATACCCACAGGTGTCTGACCACCTAAAGAACTCTACCCAACACCACACACTTACCTTTTCTGGCCTCATTCTTAACCTGATTAAAGACAGGTTTGGATTGTGTGTAAATGCCTTCATCTCCATTGAGTCCTTCCTTGGTGGCCCACAGTATGACCTCCAAATACCATTACAAATTGTATTTGGAGAGGCACAGAGAGAGAGAATACACTACTTTCTCTGGCAACATCAGTTTTTCAGAGCAGAGGAGCATGAAGCACTACGTAGGGCTATTTCCCAGCTTCCCCATTACAAATGAGGTTGAAGAAAGTAAAGTTAATGAAGCAACTCAGCTATGCTGGGGAATGCAGCAGGAAGTAATCAAGTCCAGGACTGTGGGACTGTTGCCATGACATTCCACAGCACTCACCATGATGGCTGCCCATGAATATTCCCTCCACTGATTGATGGTGGGTTGCCTCTTTTCTTGTAAGCAAATGTGATAACAATATTAAGCAATTACAAGTAATGTCCCACAGCTGCTTCTCTACTGTCTTTGAAATATTATTTTAGATCTGCCAAAATAATTGCAAACCTATTAACAAGGAAGCGGGGGGGGGGGCAGTGTATTTCTGCATTCTTGAGAAGTACTCTTCACCCAAACACAAATAGAGTGAAGAGTTTCCTTTTAAGACATTCAAAGATACAGTGGTCCTGCCAAACAGCCCTAGGCTTTCCAAGGTCAAATCCCATTCTTAAGAGCTTGCTGAATGAACTTTTTAACCAATCAACCACTGAGGGCACAATTAGGGGTGAAGGAAGCTGATGAGATGGGCGTTTTACCGACTACAAAGTTAACATGGACATTTTTCACTAAAATGTAACTATTTGTCATGGGTTGAATGGTGTCCCCCCAAAATATCTCTTAACTTGCCAGGGCCATGATTCTCAGCAGTTTGGCAGTTATGTGATCACATAATTTGGCAGTTATGTAATGATGTCATCATCCCCCATAATGTGATCAACCAATCAGTTGTAAGGGGAGTGGTGGGTCCAACATCCTTACTCAGGTCACAGCCCTGATCCTATGTAAGGAAAGATTTCCTGGGGGGTGGCCTGCAACAAAAGATAAAAGGAGAAAGAAGCAAGCAGAGAGAGACAGTATCCTCATACAACCAAGAAAGAAGAGCTGGAAGTGGAGTGTGTCCTTTGGACCTGGGGTCCCTGCACTGAGAATTTCCTAGACCAAAGAGAAGACTGATGCCAAGACACATGAACATCTCCAAGGAATACTGGGACTGTTGTTGTTGTTATGTGCCATCGAGTCAGCCCTGACTCATAGTGACCCCTCGTTGGGTTTCCGAGGTGGTATCACTACGGAACTAGATTGCCCAACCTTCCTTCTGAGGAGTGGTTGGTGGTTTGAACCGCCAGCCTTCTGGTTAGCAGTCAAGTGCCTTAGGCACTATGCTACCAGAGCTCCTATACTGGGACTACAGATGTTGAAAGGAGACAAGGACCTTCCCCCAGAGCCCTCCCTTAGAGCTTGTGCCCTAGGACTTGTAGCCTCCTAAACTGTGAGAGAATAAATTTCTGTTCATTGAAGCCATCCACTTCTGGTATTTCTGTTATAGCAGCACTAGAGAACCAAGGCACTACTTGACCTTCACAATGCTGCAATGAAGCTAAATTCTGCATCCCAGCTAAATTTAGCAAATTTTTATCCACCACTTACTATGGACAAAGCAACAATCTGCCATGGGGAATGAAACAACCTCCACACTCATATAGCACACATGCATGTATACACAGCTCTTGTTCCCTCAGAGCTCTTGGAATGGTAGAAGAGGACATGCAAACATTAATAAATAAGTCTTATACAAGGTAAACTGTGATAAGTATCACAACAGAGTATACAGCAAAGAACCATGGAAGCAAACAAGAGGCAGAGATGAATTCTGACTCATTTTAGCTTGTGGAACGAATATAGAGTATGGTCTAGATGAATTTCATTCTATCCAGTATTGTCTATCCTGGTGACTAGTACCTGTATGCACCCACACATTTGTCAATTTGAAAAACTAGAAGTCTTCCTTAAGACTATCTTCTTCTGTGATGAAACAAAATGTGTATGAACTATTGTATGGAAAATGACTTTGCTCTGTCAACTTCCACTCAAATAATAATAATAATAAAGACTATCTTATTCCCTCATCCCCTACAACCCCATCTAGCACCAAGTTCTGTTCACAATTACCTACTAGGTTTCTCTCCATTTGCTTTACTTTTTCCATCTCCACTACCTCTACCTTGGTTACTAGCAGCAGATGGGGTAGCTGGTATCCTTGTTTACATACAAGAAACTTTCCCCTTTGTATAGAATATGTTCCTCCCTTCAGTGTGTTTGGGCCAGGATAGGTGATGGACCTACTTACTCTGGACCAAGAACAGTTACCAGAGAAATGCCACAAAGTGATGACAGAGTAATCATAATCCCCTTCTGGAACAGGGGATTGTATGGATACCTGAACAACATGTGGCTTTTGATAGGAAAGAGACAGAGGCGAATGTTTTTAAGCAAAGAAACTAACAGTAATTGCCTCAGGGAACAGGCACCATAAAAGAATAAGTCATAATTAGTAATTTGCTGTATTACATATTTGTTGTGGCTCTTGGATTCCTAGGCACCACCGAAAGCTATCATTTACTCATTTAGCAAATATTTGAGTGGTAGGCACTAGGGATACAAGAGTGAGAAAAATACAGAGTTCTTCCTTTCCTAATAGAGTGTGGAGCCTAACTGGGAGGGCTGACATTAACCACAGGGCTGCAGAATAAGGGAAAGTGAAGCGATGGATGTTACAAGGAGTGAGACTGATGTGCTACAAGAGCCTTTGTGAGTGGGGTTGACCTGGTGAAGGAAGACAGGGAAGGCTGTCTGAAGAAGCAACATTTGAGTTGAAATCTGGAAGGAAAATAGGAAGGGGTGAAGACAGCGTTCAGGAGGAGGTCATGACCCACAAAGATGGCAGAACAGAGAGGTGGGGAATGTGTATGTCCTAGAGTTATCACTGAGCTACTGAATTTACCAGCCCTGTCATTTACCTTACCTCTGGACTTCTTGTTCTGTAAGATCATAAATTTTCTTTTTGTTTAAACTAGGTTTAGCTGGGGTCTGTTACTTGCAGCCAAAAGCAAAACAACTGATACAGAGCCCACCATTCTGCAGATTAGATAAGACTTCTCACTGTACTTTTGGAAATCTATAGAATAGTTTTAAATCAGTAGGATAAGGGTCGTTACTATGTAATGATTAAGAGGATGGTTCATGTAGCTAGGCTGCCCAGATTAATTTCCTGACTGTTACCTTGGCTTCTCTGTTCCTCACTTTTCTTATCTGTAAAATGGGGTATGATAATATCTGCTTCAGCCTTCAAGTCCCACCACAATTAGACCAAGTACCTTTTCAGCCTTTTCTTGCAAAACTCTCTTCCCTGTGCCCTCTGCTTTATCCCAATTGGATCACTCATTATTCTCTCAAAATGACCTCGTTCCTTCCTCCATGCCTTTAGTGAAGACATCTTATCTCCCTAGAATTACTTTGGTCTATATTCTCCTACTGAAATCTAAACCATCCTACAAAAAAACAGAAGACGCTTAGGCAGCCAACAAACACATGAAGAAATGCTCGTGATCATTAGGCATTAGAGAGATGCAAATCAAAACAACAATGAGACATCATCTTACCCTAGCATTTAATAGCAAAGGTTAAAAAAAAAACAAAACAGAAAACAATAAATGCTGGTGAGAATGTGAAGAGACTAGAACCCTCATAGACTGCTGATGGGACCGTAAAATGATGCAACCACTGTGGAAAATGGTATAGTGATTTCTTAAAATGTTGAAAATAGACATGTTATAGGATCCAACAATCCCACTACTAGGTATATATATCCTACAGAAATAAGATCTATGACAAGATTAGATATATGCACACCCATGTTCATTGCAGCACTATTTACAGTTCAATGGATGAATGGATAAACAAACTATGGCACATACACACAATGGAATACTATGCAACATTAAAGAATAATGATGAATCTGCAAAACACCTCATAACATGGATGAACTTGGAGGACATTATGCTGAGTGAAATTAGTCAATCACAAAAGGTCTAATATTGTATGGGACCACTACTGTGAAAAGTCAAGAAAAAGTTTACACACAGAAAGAAACATTCTTTGAAGGTTATGAGGGGTGGGAGAGGAAGGGAGAGTAAATCACTAACTAGAGGGTAGACACATATTAACTTGGGTGATGGGAAAGGCAATATACAATAAGGGGTGGGTCAGCACAAAATGATCTAGGCAGAGGAAGAATCTGGGAGGAGCACAAGAGTAAAATGCAAAAAAGTAAATACTATTAAATACACATACCTGTATTAACGGTAATAACAAGACTCTACAAGTAGACACATAGACACACAAGCTGAATAAATGGGAGGGAAAGTGGTACTATACCCACAGAGATATATATATATATAGGTTTAACAGATGGTATCTGTAACTATATATTTATATATGCTACAAATATATCCATAAAAACAGTATAGCATACAGGGGGCAAAGTTATGAAAACTTTGTAGCCATAACCAAACACCTTGAGGAAATGAGTCACTGGGCCTGGGGGACATCAAGTCAATTGGCATAACATAGTTCACAAACACAATGTTCTACTTCCTACTTTGATGAATAGTGACTAAGGGTCTTAAAAGCTTGTGATTGGACATGTAAGGTGTAACCATTGGTCTCTCCCTGTCTGGAACAAACAAGAGCGAAGAAAATAAAAAATCCATGAGAAATCATTAAAAAAAAAAAAAAAAAGACTATGTTTGCTAGTCTGATAGAGCCTGGTGGAACCTCTGAGACTATGGCCCCTAGCTTCTCTTCAGGTCTGGAATTGAACCCACTCCTGTGGCTGCCAGCCAAACAAAAGACAGTTGTATGAGCTGAACATTTACTTTAGGTAGGTACACTCCTTGGAGAGATCAATCATGGGAGAATAGAAGGGCTGTGTATGCACAGGGAGACAGCAAGGCGGGGGGGGGGCAGGAGTGTGTGGGAGAGAAGGACACAGGGAAGAGGTAACTATGGGGAGGAAGTGGGAGGAGAGCCATTGCATTGTGGGAAACTGCCATCAATGTCATAAGGCAAAGTGTATGTGAGCTGCTGTATGGAAAATGAATTTGCTCTGTAAACTTTCACCCAAATCACAATTAATTTTTTTTTAAAAAAACAACACGGAAACAATTAGGACTAATGGATCACATGAATCTCAGCTTCCACAACCCTGAGACTAGAAGAACTAGCTGGTGCCTGGCTACCACTACCGACTGCTCTGAAAAGGATCACAACAATATAAGGTCCTGGACAGAGTCAGTCAAAAACGTGGCACAAAACTCAAAATCATAAAAAAGACCAGGATTACTGGTCTGACAGAGATTGATGGTATCCCTCCAAGACTATAGCCCTTAGACACCCTTCAAGCCTGGAAATGAACTCACTCCCATGATTCAACTTAACAGCCAAACAACAGACAGGGCTATGTGGTGAACTGTAACACCAAGGAGGTACACACTCCTTAGAACAATCAACAAGAAAAGTGCAAAAGGGCAGCATTTGCCCAGGAGAAATCTCAGAAGGCAGGAACATAGGAAAGAAGAACAAAGGGAAATGGTAAACACAAGAAGGAAGTGGGAGGATGCTGTTACACTGTATGGATTGCAATCAATGTCACAATACAAAATGTGTATGAATCATTGAATGGAAAATCAATTTTCTCCGTAAACTTTTATGTAAATCACAATAAAAAGTTGAAAAAAAAAAAATCCACATAGTTGCAATTCCACCTCTGTAAAAACTTCCTCAATTACCTTTTAGCCGTACACACTCTTTCCTTCCTCTGAGCTCAGTATTCTCCTTTGGCCATTTTTCCTGTCACTAAACTCTATTTTGCTTTTTTGTATGGGTATAGGCACATAGGATTTTCCCCTCTACTCAAATGTAAAGCACCATTTGCATATTCATTATATCCCAAGAGTGCTAGGCACTCAACTCTGATGCAAATTTTGGTATGTTTTCCCTGTGAAGACAAAATACATTTGGTAGTTTGTATATTGCTTTGCATATGGTAGTTGAGCAAATTTAGGATGTGAGGTTTTCTGCCTTCCAACTCAGCATCCTGTACATTACTGCAGGCATGTCTTCTAGTTTTGTAATAAGAAAATATACACGGACATAATTTGAAAATTGTAAAGCATGTGCATATTAATTACTATCACTGTCTTCATCATTATTGTCATCATCACTGTTGTCATATCCACCGCTCTCAGATCTGACATCATCTCCAGGTGTGACCTCTGCCCACCGTAGCCTCACTTAACCTCATCTGTCCCATATTCTTCACCACTGAATGGTGAAAGTTGGATGATATAATGAATGTGAAAAAGTGCTAGGTACATGAATAAAAGTCACACTGCTCCTGGAGAGATTTGAGGATGGGTTTTGGTTTCTAGCTGTGCAAAACCAGCTTCACTGGCACATTTGCTTATCAGCAATTCAGGCAATACCCAAAATAACATACTCTCTCCTCTCCTCCCCTGGTTCTCCGTGGACCCATGACTTGCCTGATATGGGCCTCCCCTTTCACTAAGAGCAGCTTCCATTTGAATAGCATATCATTGTTCAATCTCTCTCTTTCTCCCCCCGCCACACTTTTATTTTACTATCATGAACTATACAGAAGCATCTTATTACAGTATATCTAGCTAATAATTCAAAGGACCAACGCAGAGACACATTTTTTTCTTTAATCACTTGATTTAAATCAGGAAGAAAAAAGTCCCTTTGAGAGCCTCGGAGGTTGTTTACTGATTAAAAATCTCCACTAATTTGTAGCTGTATCTTTACCATTCCTAGATACATAGTTCATAACTATAGAGCACAATTTAGAATCATTAATCTAAAAACCAAACTGAACCTGCTGGCACTGAGTGGACTCCAACTCATAAGAACCCACGTGTCTCAGAGTAGATCTGTGCACCACAGAGTTTTTCAATGGCTGAGTTTTCAAATGTAGATTGCCTGGCCTTTCTTCCAAGGAGCCTCTGGGTAGACTTGAACCACCAACCTTTCAGTTAAAAACCAAGCACATTAACCATCTGCACCACTCAGGGACTTTGTTCAAGGTCACGGAAGATGTCAACACCAGGGCATAATTAGCACTCAGGACAGAAGCCTGATTTCAGACAATGCCTGGGAGTCATGCCTGGTGAGAAAAGACAGGCCCCAGCAGCCCATCTGTGGGCAGGAAGCCAGCCAGCCCTTGGAGACAGAGGCATTAGGTAGACATAAACCTAGGAAGGAGGGTCATTTCTAAGACTTCTGGCCGTGGAGTCTTGCAAAGATCTCCTTGGCTAATGAGTTTTGTGGAGTATTTCTGGTTGACATATTCTGATTCCCTCATCTTTCAACACTCCTGAGAAATATCTGAAATATGAGATAGAATTCTTACCTTTGGATGGTATTAATAGCTTTAATTAACATTAAAGCACAAGAAGTCATTGGTTGATATTTGAAATTGGCAAACCTCTTGCCCACATGCTGCCAAATTTTCTGTATCATGGGTTACCTGGCAGCTGGCTTTCCATAGCTGAGCGTGGAGAAACATTCCATTCAGCCCCTTACATGTCTTCTTAATTTTCTTGCTGTGGTTTCCCAGGGTTCTTCATACCCCTACACCCTTTAGGCGGTGGTCCTGTTACTGAGTTTTGGCTGATTCAGTGATTGTGGACCCATTTTACTTGCTCTCCAAACTGAGGTTTCTTTTCTTCTGAAACCAGCTGCTGGTGAGTTGACTCTGATTCAAGGCAACTTACTGTGTGTCAGAGTAGAACTGTGCTCTGTGGGGTTTCCCATGGCTGATTTTTTGAAAGTAGATCACCAGGCCTTTCTTTCAAGTTGCCTCTGTGTGGATTGGAACCTCCGACCTTTCAGTTAGCAGCCAAGTGTGTTAACCATCTGCACTACCCAGGAACTATCCTATCTCCTGAGCCCCTGGTAATGTGCACAGAGGGAGGGAGGAGATTTCCTTTCGCTGTCACAAATGCTGCTGCTTCTTTGGTCCCCCTAACCCCACCACATGCCTCCTATTTTTGCCTTTACTATCCAATCAAAGGGAGCTCTGGTAGCATAGTGCCTAAGGCACTTGACTGCTAACCAGAAGGCTGGCGGTTCAAACCTACTAGCCACTCCTTGGAAGGAAGATGGGGCAATGTACTTCCATAGTGATACTGCCTCGGAAACCCAAGGAGGGGTTGCTATGAGTCGGGTCCGACTTGATGGCACATAACAACAACAACAACAAATCCAATCAAAACATCACTTCCATTCTCCTATCTTTTATCCTCCACTAATCTGGAGACAGAGGCGCTCTGGGGGCACAATGGTTAAAGCATTTGGCTGCTAACCAAAAGATCAGTGGTTTGAACCCACCAGCCGCTCTATGGGAGAAAGATGAGGCAGTCTTCTTCTGTAAATACTTGTTGTTGGTGTCATGTGCCGTTGAGTTGGACCCAACTCATAGCAACCCCTCCTTGGGTTTCCGAGGCAGTATCACCACGGAAGTAGATTGCCCCATCTTCCTTCCGAGGAGTGGCTAGTAGGTTTGAACTGCCAGCCTTCTGGTTAGCAGTCAAGGGGCTTTGGCACTACGCTACCAGAGCCTTAGAAACCCTCTGGGGCAGTTCTACTCTGCCCTATAGGGTTGCTATGAGTCTGAATCAACTTGATGGCACTGGGTTTTACCTGGAGATGCCTCATCTGCCACAGTAAATCCTAAATTTCATCTGTAATATTTTAAGCAATGTTTCTATATAAATAGCAGTCCCAGATTATATTGTTAAGTGCACACTAATACATGGCTTGTACTGTAGTTTTCCATTCAAATTTGAAAAATACTGTAATTATAGTACCTACATGTTGTATATAAGCTGCAGCTGTATACATTGTACATGCACCTATATATGTATACGTTGTTGTTGGATATCATCATTGATTCTGACCCACGGCGACCCATGTGACAAAGTAGAACTACCCCATAGGGTTTTCTTGGCTGTAATCTTTACGGGAGGAGATGCCAGGCCTTTCTTTCACATCACCACTGTGTGTTGGCTAGCAGCCTGTTTGTGCCACCTGGGGACCTACCTAAAATACTAGAACAGGTAGAACCAACAGAGAGAGAAGAGGCTGATGTAATGGTAGAAGCATCATTTGCTGAGGGGGAATCTCTAGGATGGATCAAAGATGGAAGGAGGTAGAAGCAAAGTGAACCTCTGGCAGCTTTAGCCAGTGAGCCCAAGTCATTGTCCCTCAGCCACTCGGCTGTCTGCTCAATTTGGTGTCTCCCCAGGGTCATCTGGGTTCAATACTCAGCCTTAATGATGAAATCCAATTAAGTGTGACTGTGCTGGAGACTGTTAGAAAGGACACAGATCTAAAACATGAACAAAACAGACACCGTAATTTAGTTAAACAGCGGTGGCTTAGCTGCATGACTCCTCCAGCTCCTGTATCAAATGTCTGAGGCCTCAGTCTGCAGCTTCTGGATCCAGTTGTCAGTCCATTATAAGGCATCAGGGCAAAGGAAGAAAAATCTTTTTTAAAATCTTGGCTCAGGAGGTAGAGTCAAGCAGTTTATTGTACCACGTGATGGATGGGACCATTTTCTGCATTCCACCAACACAGGAAACTTTGCCCTTCCTTTCCTGGGGGGCCTGCAAGAAACTGTCACTGCTTGCATCTGGGCTGTTGAAATCACAGACCTCTGTCCTTTCCTTTTAACCACTGCAATAACCTCTTCACTTCGATCAAGACACTCCTACCTCCACGCCCCCAACCAAAATTTGTGGTTACCCTTTGATCTGCAGTCACAAAGGCAATTTCCAGTTTCTTTTCCTTGGTCAACAGGGCATAAAACTCAGGCAAACTATCAAGAGGGCTTTTCCAGGGAACTACACTTTCCTTTCCAAACTGTCAGTCAACCAGACTGGGAAATATTAAGGGTTAGGGATTGTAAAGCAAGTGTGCTGTGGGGAAGGGAGGCTGCCAAGGCGTGTACAAGAGCAGAGGGCAGGCAGTGTGTTCACCTTTTCCTCTCCCTGACTCTGCTGATGTTGTTGCCTATCGCCATGGGTCCTGTTTGCTCTGAGCCTCCTAAGGGATCTGGGAACGTTGTGAGGTTGCCTTCATGGAAAAAGAAGGCAGGGAGAAATTAGAGAGAGCTGGGTTTTTACTATTTTTATTCCTTCTTTTCTTCTGAAAGCTTTCATTTGATATGGAAAGTTTTGTTTGCACATGGCAGGCAGGCAAACAGTGGCTGTTCACGGTGAGTTGAGGAGTGGGCATATCATGACCATTGTGGGGCTCAGACCCAAGTCCAGTTACAGGAGGGTCCATTTGGGGAAACACAGAAGGACATGTCATCACCTAAGTCTTGCCCTCTATGAGTCACACAGTGAAAGAAAACTATTTTTCCCCCCTGCCTTAGGGGTGATCTGGCCCCATTGGGATATACTAGAGAGTAGGTTTTAAGTAAATTCAACAAATACAGCAACAATGTTTTCTTATACCAGTAGAAACTAAAGATAAGGCTGCTATCCTGGCTATTCTGAAGCCCTAATTCCGTTTTATCTTCATGTCCTCATTAGTAAGATTATGCTAACCAAACCAAATCAAACTCACTGCCACTGAGTTGATTCTGACTCATAGTGATCCCCATTGGGTTTCTAAGGCTATACATCTTTATGGAAGCAGACTGCCTCATCTTTCTTCCTTGGAGTAGCTAGTGGGTTCAAAGCACTGACCTTTTGGTTAGCAGCCAAATGCATTAACCACCACTCCACCAGAGATCCTTAAGATTAGGCTAAACCAAACCAAACCAAACCCACTGCCATCAAGTTAATTCCAACTCATGATGACTCCCATTAGGTTTCCAAGGTGCTCAATCTTTACAGAAGTAGATTGCCCTATCTTCCTTCCACAAAGTGGCTGGTGGGTTTGAACTGCCAACTCTCTAGTTAGCAGTCAAATTCTTACTAGGCTACCAAACCAAACCAAACTCACTGCTATTGAGTCAGAACCGACTCATAGAGACCCTTCCTTGGGTTTCCAAGGCAGTATCACTACGGAAGTATATTGCCTAACTTTCCTTCTGAGGAATGGCTGGTGGGTTTGAACTGCCAGTCTTCTGGTTGACAGTCACATGCCTTAGGCACTATGCCACCAGAGCTCCTCTTATTAGGCTAAGGAGAGGAAAAATAAGTGAAATTTGACTAAGGTAATTCTTATTGAACTTTAGAAGATTCGGTTTAGAATTTGGCCGTGGAAGAAAGCAAACTGTTGACAAAAGTGAAGTTTTCAATTTAGTGTATGATACCTGTCAGTGGAGGCTTGTATATTATAATGATACTGAATAAGTTTCAGTGGAGCTTCCCAACTAAGACAGACTAGGAAGAAAAGCCAGGAGATCTACTTCTGAAAATCAGTCATTGAAAACCCTATGGATCACAACAGTGAGATCTGCAACTGGTCACAGGTGTGGCACAGGACTGGGCAGCATTTGGCTTTGTTTTGCATGGAGCCACTAAGAACTGGGGGCTGACTCCATGACAGCTAACAACAAGGTGGACTGACATTGAAATAGCAGGGAAAGAAGATGAAGATGTCCTGCTAGGAGGTTTGTGGGACATTGCTGCTTAGAGCCTGGGTCCTGCAACCAAATATCACTTTGTAAAAGCCTGTGTGCTTTAAATATAAAGCTGGTGTTTGCCAATTGATCTAACAATGATTTTAGGCCCAAAGTGATGTTTGAGAGTATAAATGTGGCCATAAATTTTTAAGAGATTGTGGGGGGAAGGTACCTTGTACCCAGGTAGCACAGCCTCTGGGTGTTTGGCTGTTTTGACAAGAGGCAAGTGGACCATGCCAAGCTGGTCTTCCTTCTGAGGAGTGGCTAGTGGTTTTGAACCACCATCCTTCTGGTTAGCAGTCAAATGCCTTAGGCACTATGCCACCACAGCTCCCTTGAGAATGGTGAGAGAATAAATTTCTGTTCTTATAAGCCACCCAGTTTGCAGTGTTTTGTGATGGCAGTCCCAGGAAACTAATACTAGCATTATAAACATTTATTCTTGTTTTTCTAGGATCCTTCTCTTTCTCACTTGGTTTGATGAATGGAGGTGGCATTAAAGCTTGATTATACCCTGCCTCTATCTTGTGAATCTGTGTTCTCTGAGTAAAGACCCATCATTTAGAAGATAAAGAGCCTATTTCTGGCTCCACTTCCGGAATTAAAAAGTTAGTCCCATATATGAATGACTACTTCAGATAGTAAAATAGTTTGTCGGGAACAGGTGGTCCTAGACAGAGAGAGATGAAACATGAGATGAAGTTTGAAGATCTTGTTTCTTTTTAGCATCCCATATGAGTCTATCTTGTGAACTCTGTGAAAATTCAAAGCAACATCTGTGACCTACCTTAGATACTTCTACAAGGTTTCTGCTAAATATTTTAGAGGACTGCTTTTATCCTAGGCTTCCTTTTCCTACTTCCCTTCTGTCTTTATTTATTTCTATTCTGTTGTATAGCATGGATTTTGTAAGATGTCTTGAAATCTCTTGGTAATGAGACTTGGAAAGATTGGATGGGTGGACAGATGAATGAATGTATGTATGGATAGATGTCTCTATGGATGTATGGATGAATAAGCATATAGACAGAAAGATAAATGAGGTGGGAATAAGGACAGAGACTTGAGGAATAACGGGGGAAAGTATAACACACCACTGTTGACTACTGACAAGGGAGAAAATAAATGGGAGGATTATTAAGCATGAGGAATCAGCCAGGTTGGAAACACATGGTCACATACCCTATCACAGCAGGGCCAGAACACAATGACCTTTTTGAATATGTAAAAGGGAAATCAAAAAGATTTTCTGTTTCTTTCTTTCTTTTCCTTTCCTTTTTTTTTTTTTTAAGCGACCAGAGGTTGCACAGGTAACTTACCATTCTATCTCTATCATGGAAAACTATTTTTAAAAACAAGCAAATGCACACTTGGTACAGTAGCAGTACTGAATTGACAATCCAGCTGTCTGATTCACTTTTTCAGGGTCTCTGAGTTGAATTCTAAATGCTCAAAGTATTCTGAACATACCCTGGTTCCTCCTCAATCCTGGTTTCCCCTAGTCATCAAAGTTGGCCCTGACCCACTCACTGCCCTGTCTAACCAGGCTGCTCAAGATTTCCCTATCATCTTGTTGCTGTTAATTAATCCCAAGGAACCAGTAGGTTTCAAATGTTCGTAATTAGCACTATGCATTTTGCAAGCTTGTGACAATGAGAGGAACTTGGGTACTGCCAAGGAGGCAATGCAAAACCTCAGTGAGCATCAGTCTACCTTCCTGCCACGTATCTCCCCCACGATTAAATTCACCCACTCACCCTTTCAATTATTAACACTTGCCAATTATTCCAGCTGAACAAGAGCCATGCCATTAAGTGAAGTCACCAAGGATCTTGCCATCCTCATCTTCATTAAGCCAGCATGCACGGGTAGATAGATATTCATAATGGTGCTCCTTTAAGAAAAGTTTTCCCACTTCAGCTTTGTTTCCCTTCAGCTGGAATCGAGCAAGTATACTTTGCACCTTTTTTTCATTAAAAATCATCTTCCACTGTGGGAATAACTGCCCCTATCTTCAAAGGATATATTCAGATTCTGAAATGAGATTGGCAGCTGAAATGCAAGCACATCAAGCTATTTCAGCCAGGTTTTTAATTCTGCCTGGGAATATGCGTGTTTTGAAGAGATGCAAAGTGGCAAAAAGGTGTTGGGTCTGACTGAACGGAAGCTTTGAATTGGTCTGGTGCCTTTTTCTCTTTCTTCCTCTTCCATTGAGACTCCCACTCTTTGAATTTTGCTTCACAACTTAAGGAGCTATCAGCACATACTGATTTCAGCATCAAGAAATTGTTTGCTTAATATGAGTGAAGTGATTGAAGTTGAGTAGAGAGGCATGATAAAAATTCATGCTACACAGCCCCAGAAAACCTCCTCACGCTGAATATAAACACCTCCAAGGTGTGGTTGCCTGTTTCCTCCCTCCCCAGTTTCCTTGTGTGGATGTGTCTCTTGTTCCTTGATCATCTCTTCTCATTAGCCATCTCCTGCTTATGCTTTTCCACCTTTGGATATTTCAGAGTGTTTTTCCACACTCTTCTCTGTTCTCTAATTTTGACTGTCTCGGAACACATTTTCATTTCTGCCTTTCTTCCTCTCACTTTCATGAGAAGGGATTATTTAAACCCCAAGTTCTTTTCCTCTGGTAACCATTTGTGGGCTGGGCATACTACCATACCTTGAACAAAGCCACTCTGCAATCACCCTGCCAATAATCAAGTGTTTCCATGTTCTTCACAATAAGGAGCCAATTGTTAGATATAAACACTACCTCAGCACCCCAGCAGGTAAAGTGATGACCAAAAATTTTAAGATATTTTTAACTAGTTTCGCTGAAGTTGATGCAGACTCATGCCATGAATGTGAGAGGAGAACTGTGCTCCACAGGGTTTTCAATGGATGAGTTTTTAGAGGTAGATCCTTAGCCCCTTCTTCCAAGGAACCTCTCTGAGTGAACTTGAACCTCTAGCCTTTCAGTTAGCAGTGGAGCACAGCAACAGTTTGTACTGGCAGGGACTCCAAAATATATTTACCAGAAAGGAAAGAAAAATGGGACACTGTGCTTTCAACTTGTTCTGGATTTTAAAGCAATCAAGAATAAGCTTGTTCATTCATCCATCTGCAGACATTTATTGATCACTAGCTAGTGTTAGGTACTGAGAACATCACACTGATCAATAGCTACCTTTGCTCTCAAGGATTTCACAATTTGTTGGGCAGGAGAAAGTAGCTGAATCCAACTGAGTCTTACAGAAAAGACTCTTATATAGCCTTGCAAGTGTATCCACTGCCCCTAAGATAATGATTAATTTCTAGTAATCCAGTAAATTTTTTATGACAATGACAGCAAAATAAATAAATTGAACCTGCCTTATTGTCTTCCCAATGTTGCCAAGACAATAATGGACCAGGAGAAAACCAGGAGGCCTAGTAATTTTACTACCACCTGTGGTAGCTTGTGTGTTGCTATGATGCTAGGAGCTATGCCACTGATATTTCAAATATCAACAGGGTCACCCATAGAGTTTCCAGACTAAGATAGACTAGGAAGAAAGATCTAATGATCTCCTTCCAAAAATTAGCCAATGAAAACTCTGTGGATCACAACAGATTATTGTCCATTAGAGTATGGAAGATAAGCCCCCTAGGTTGCAAGGCAATCAGAATACACAGTAGCCACAACAATGGACTTGAGTATACCAATGACTGTGAAGATGACACAGGATCGGGCAATGTTTCACTCTGTTTTACACATGATTTTCATGATTCACAGCTGACTCGAGGGCAACTAACAACAATATTAAGGAGCTCTGGTAGCACAGTGCCTAAGGCACTTGACTGCTAACCAGAAGGCTGGCAGTTCAAACCCACCAGCCACTCCTCGGAGGGAAGGTTGGGCAATCTACTTCCATAGTGATAACACCTTGGAAACCCAAGGAGGGGTCGCTATGAGTCGGGTCCAACTTAACGGCACATAACAACAACAACAATATTAACTTTAACCTACTTACTAGCATCCATGATACTTAGCTAGTATGCATCAATGTCTCTATACTGGTTATTAAAATACTGAGACACTTCCCTTCTGGCTGGTAGATGGCTGTTATAGATTGCATTGTGTTCCCCAAAAATATGTGTCAATTTGGCTAGGCCATGATTCTCAGTATTATGTAATTATTCTCCATTTTGTGATCTGATGTAATTATTCTATGTGTTATAAATCCTAACCTCTACGATGTTAATGAGGCAGGATGAATGGCAGTTATGTTAATGAGACAGGATATAATCTACAGGACTAGGTCCTATCCTGAGATATAAAAGAGATTTGTTAGAGTGCAGAGAGAGGGATCTACTACCACCAAGAGAGAAGATCTGGGAGTGAGCATATCTTTTGGACTCAGGGACCCTATGCTGGGAATGACCTAGATCCAGGGGAAAATTGATGCCCAGGTATATGGAGATTTCCAAGGAATCCCAAGCCCACAGATGCTGAAAGTAGACTTTCCTCCTAAACTGTGAACCAACAGAGAGAAAGTCTTCCCCTAGACCTAGCGCCTTAAATTCCGACTTCTAGTCTCTTAAACTGCGAGATAATAAATTTGTTTGTTAAAGCCATCACCTGTGGTATTTCTGTTATAGCAGCACTAGAGAACTAAGATAATATTCATTGTCATTGAAGCCTTTAGTGTCCCAGTCTCCAGAGCCTGCATTGCTAAGGTCCCTTTCCTGAATCCTCCGAATCTCCCTGTGATTCAGGATGGCTGGGAATCTCCAGGATCTTGCTTTAATGTTATGATAAAGCAGGAGCTCAGGGGTGCTGAGGTCTAGCCTGTGATATGGCTTCCCTAGGACCTGGGCCAGGCAAAATAAGTGGCAACTGGATGGTACTTAGCCAAGAACAGCAGAGATTCAAGGCACAAGGGGAAATAGGAGAGGTTGTGGTAGTCCATCCCAAGGAGCATCTGTCCAAAGGAGTTAGAGTAGGAGCCAGAGTACAGGTACCAGTAAGAGACCACACATTAGGAAGAGGAAGATTTCAAGGAGAAGGAACCTGGAGACGTTTTATGAGCTTAAGACACAACAGTGATCTGATATTTTATCAGGTACCTGGAATCCTGGGAATATGTAAAAGGTCCCATAAAGGAGCTCTGGTGGCATAATGCCTAAGGCATTTGACTGCTAACCAGAAGGCTGGCAGTTCAAACCCACCAGCCACTCTTTGGAAGGAAGACTGGGCAATCTACTTTGGCAATCTACTTCCGTAGTTCTGAGTTGCCTCAGAAACCCAAGGAGGGGTTGCTATGAGTCGAATCAACTCGATGGCAGTGAGTTTGGTTTGGTTTGGTTAGAAGATATAAAGGAAGGGACCAATATTTATGGACTATCCAGTAGGTTTTGAAACTGTGTGATTTACTTCAGATACACATTGAAATCTCACAGCAACTCTGAGGTGGATATTATCATCACCATTTTACAAGTAAGAAATTAGGGCTCAGAGAGCAGAACACATGTCTCTTTTCCATCTATTCAAACTTTTGTCCCCAGTTACCCTACTCCCTGCTTCAGAAAACCATCCTGAAGCATGATGTACACACTTCTCTACCTTTGCCCAAGCCACTCACTCTGCCCAAGGCACTCTTCTCCACACCACCATTCCATCCCCTCAACCTTCTGAAATCCTATATTGCCTTTAAGGCACACCTCTGATTACATTTCCTGTGAGGCCTCTGGTGATTATCACCCAACCCTCCTCACTCTTCACTCCCACCCACAGGCAAAATTACTTAACTTCTTTCCTTGACACTTTATATTGAAAGCTTCTCATTTCTTTCCTCCAGTGCCTTTCACCATATCAGTTTTTTCTGGTTGAGAGTTAGGATGTGTGTGTATGTGTGCGTGTGTGTGTGTGTGTGTGATTTCACCCATAATATCACAACATAACATCATAAAGTGTATATTTGCTCCAACAGTCTATATTGTCACAAAGGAATGTTCATGCAAAAGGCAGGGCTTAGGTGACTGGTTGTTTTAGGATCAACAATATATGAGAAAAGCTCTACTATCGATAAAGACATGATTTATAAAAAAAAAAAGTGTTTTTTTTTTTTTTTTAAAAAAGGATGCTACACACTAGAAAGGTTTTTTGTTTGTTTTGGCCTGAGTTCCAACTTTCTTATCTTTAACTCCTTGAGTATGCTCTTTGTCTGTCATGCAATAGTGGTTGTTCTTCAAGATGTGTGCATCATTTATATACATGTTCTAGTGACATTCTCTCTAAATTGTTGAGCTCAGGTTTTCTAAGTAAAGCATACTGTTCTGCTATTAAGAGAAACTGTCAAGCAATTTAAGCAGAAAATGTGACCTAGTAAAATGCTGACCCTTCAGAAGCTGTAATTTCATGGTGGCTGCTTCTTAGAGTACAAATACTGCCAAAAATCCATACAGAAATCTGGCTGCAGGACATAGATTTGAAGAATTTACATGCAATAAGCATCCACTAACTAATGGTGCTTCAGTGGTGGAATTCTTACCCTCTCTGGTGGCATAGTGCCTAAGGGATTTGACTGGTAACCAGAAGGCTGGCGGTTCAAACCACCAGCCATTCCTTGGAAGGAAGGTTGGGCAAACTACTTCCACAGTGAGGCTGCCTTGGAAACCCAAGGAGGGGGTGCTATGAGTCGGATCCGACTTGAGGGCAATGGGTTTTCCCCATGCAGGAGACCTGTGTTTGATTCCTGACCACAGTCCCTCATGTGCAGCCACCAGCCATCCCTTGGTGCAGGCTTGTGTGTTGCTGTGATGCTAAACAGGCGTCAGTGGGGCTTTCAGACTAAGACTAGGAAGAAAGATCTGTGATCTGCTTCTGAAAATCAGTTAATGAAAACCCTATGGATCAGCATGGGGTAGTCATGAATCAGGGACATAATAACAACCAATGACTGAATCATTTACACAGAACCCAAGACTTGCCAACTTGGAAGACACCTTGGGAGATAATATAATCTAATGCCTTATTTTACTGACAAAGGAAGCCGACCCCTGTATAGTAAAGAGAAATACTTAAAGTCACTTAGTATTTTAATGAGTAGAATTAAAACCCAAGCCTCTCAGGTATCTGAGCTGAGATTTCCCCACTATATAATGTTAGTCTAATTAAAATGGAGCAAAAAGACAGAATATATGTATCTTTTCCACTGGTTGAGGACAAATAGGGTGGGAGTTTAGAAGAGCTGGAGTAAAATGCTAAAACTGAGAAGATGCTGATGTGTGGGAGAGTACTGGCAAGTGGAAGAGGAGGCGCCAACAGTTTTGGGGGAGAATTGGATGTCTTCCATACTCTTCCCACTTACTGGCTACTATGTAAAATTCTTTCCTTGGAATTACATTCTTTTGACTTGAAGCTGTGTCACAATGCAAATCCACGTTACTCCTGTGAGATGCAGTGCAATCAGGAACACTGGTTACCTGTGCCTTGGTGGAAAAGGGCTCTGGGACTCCTTTGAGAGCTGGTTCTGAAGGGAGGGAGAGAATAAGGGAGGGAAAAGCAAGAGTCTAATAACCCTAAAATTCCTTATTTCTCTGGCTTCTGCTGTTTTCTTCTTAATTTTTAAAATCTGTACTGTGGCTAGGTAAATCTTTCAAACCATGCAAATAATTATCTTTGCTCTGCATCATACACAATTTATGGTCCACAAATTGAAAATTGCAAAACCCTGATCATTTTCTGCTCTAAGCCACCCACTGGCAATAAGTGCACCTTAACAGCATTTTTTCCTGTCATCTGTCTGTGGCATTATCATATGTTTGGTAATTGTCTGAAAACGATTTGAGTCACTCAAAAGGGTGCTATCATGCTGGGATGCCAAATAGAAATTTGTTTTGATGATGGAATGGCCATCTATGTACCTGAAATTGGCAGTGAAGTTGAGTAGGGAGTAGCTTTGAAATGAAAAAAAAAAAAAAAAGGTCAGGGAATAAAAAGCAATGAATGGGACAGTGAAACTGCAGAGAAGAACATGGGAACATGGATTCAAACAGGAACTTTGGAGTTGGAAGTGACTGGATTCAGATAAAAACATAGAAACAAGCTCTTAGAACAAACTTCCTTAGAAACCATTTACAGCGAGTGGCTCCTTCATTTTACTGAGGCCCAAAGCAGCTGTAGGTGGTTGATGAGATTTTGTTGGTAGCATCCAGCATTCACTGCTGGATGACCTGAAAGTTGGTGCTACTATGAACAGACAGTTTATACCTAAACAGAAAGAACAAACAAATGCATACATATAAGCACAAGTGGGACACACATAAATAACACCTATAGGAGGGTGACAGCCACAGAATAGAATTGCTGCACAAGCAAGAACGCTACAGTAAGCTAGAATTCTAATCCTAATTGTACCACTGATAGATTGAGTAACTTTGAAAGAGTCAATTAATTAACCTCCCCCAGATCAAATTCATCACTCTTTTCTCTGTATTGAGATAAACCCAAACCAAACTCACTGCCATGGAGTTGATTTGACTCACAGCAACCCTTCCTTGGGTTTCCGAAATGGTATCTCTACAGTAGATTGCCCAATCTTCCTTCTGAGGAGTGGCTGGTGGGTTTGAACTGTCAGCCTTCTCGTTAGCAGTCAAATGCCTCAGGCACTACACCATGAGAGCTCCCATATAGAGATAATATATATGCAATTAATTAATACACATGGGTTTAAAAAATGAGTTCTATTTATAGGCCATTGAGAGACTCAGTGTCTCAGATCTTATCTGTGTCCAGTTCTGAGTTCTGCTCTTTGAGAAAGTCAAGAACAATGACAGCAGCAAGTCAAGGTGACACCTAGATTGGCAAGGGGTCAGCAATAACAGCAACAACTACCGGCATGGAGGGAGGCCTTGTTTTACACACATAATCTGATTTAATGTTATGACAAGTCTACATATTACTACTAGTTTCCATCAACTATCTGTTAGTTTATCATAATGTGGTTGGCGTGTTGGTATGAAGCTGGAAACCATGCCAGGTATTTTAAATACCAGCAGGGTCATTCATGGTAGATAGGTTTCAGTGGAGCTTCCAGACTAACAAAGCTAAGAGAAAAGACCAGGAGATTTACTGCCAAAAATTAGCCAGTGAAAACTTTATGGATTATGACAGAACATTGTCTGACTCAATTGCTTTGGACATTTTATCAAGAGAGATCAATTGCTGGAGGAGGCTACCATGTTTGGTAAAAGTAGAGGATCAGCAACAGCATGAGAAACCCTCAGTGAAATGGCTGGCACAGTAGCCATGGACCTAAACATGCAGAAGATCATGAGGATGATATAGGACCAAGAAATATTATGTTGTGTTGTTCACAGGATCACCATGAGTGGGAGTCTACTTGATGCCTGCCTGCCATCCATCCATCCATCCACCCATCCATCTTTCTTTCCTTCCTTCCTTTCTTCATTCCTTCCTGCCTTCTTCTGTCCCTCCTTCCTACCCTCTCTCCCTCCCTCTCTCTGCCCCCCTCCCTACCTCCCTATTTCTTTCACAAGTTTGGTAATTATATCTGAAAACTTATATTTACAATTATTAGATGAGGAAACTGAGGCACAGAGAGATTAAGCAACATGTCCAGGGCCACAAAGCTGGAATTTGATGAAATTTCCTAGATTCAGAAGCTGCGTTCTTTATCTCACCTGACAGATAGAAATGGATGGGAAAAAAATGGAGGAGTATTAGCCTTCTTTAGAAGTAAGAATGATGTCTCTGATGTCAAGTTGGGAGCATTTTCATTTGGAAAAAGAATACATTTATTCTATACTGATATAATAACAGAATAGGATTAGTGGATTGCAAGCACATGAAGGCAGATTTCAGATGAACCTGAGAGCATGTTCGTAACAATACAATGTATAAGTGAAAAGACCATTTCAAAAAGCTTAGTGGTGAAGAGCTCTGCTGTCTGCTTGCTGTGTGACTTTGAGCAAATTATCCAACCTCTTTATGCCTCAATCTCCACATCTATGAAATGGGCCATAATAACAGTACCTGCCTCACAGAATTATATAACGATTAAGGGAGCTGATACATAAGAAATGCTGAAAAGATGGCTCATAGTAAGTGCTCAATAAACGTTGTTGTTGTGTGCTCTCAAATCAGTTCTGACATATAGTGACCCTATAGGATTAAGCAGAACTTCCCCATAGAGTTTCTAAGGCTGTCATCTTTATAGAAGATAACTGCCACATTTTCTTCTGCAGAGCAGTTAGTGGGTTTGAACTATCGACTTTTTGTCGACTTTTTGGTTAGCAGCTGAGCATTTTAACCATTGTGACACCAGGACTTCTTCAATAAATGTTAACTCTTATATTTATCAGTTTCCTGACTTCTCTGAAGGTGCAGGTGGCAGCTGGAAGATCATGTGACAGGAATGCAACAGAGAGAAAATGATTCCTACAGGTGGTGGAAGACGGTCTGGATGGCCATTTCCTCCCAAGAAATGAGTCTAATAACATTATACAACACAACACAATACAATGCAGTACAATGTAATTCATAGCAAAACAATACCAAGCATTTTGATCAGCTCTATTTATTCTACAGCTGTTAACTCCTATCATGGCCATAATTAATAAATCATGAGGTAACTGAAACCTATGAGAATCCTGAAAATCTAGGGATTTGCTCTCCCAGGCTCGACCTCCCAGGACCCTTAATTATAACACATACTATCCAGATGAAACAGTAAGGCATTGTGTTAGATGTGATTTAGTTCTCAACTATTGGTTTGTGTGTGCCAATATTTTCCCCAGGCTAGAGTTGGTTCCTAGGGGACAGGAGCAACCAGGTCTTAAACATTTTAGTCTCATCTAGAGCACCGAGCACATGACTGGCACCTAGTAAGCTCCCAGTAAAAATGTATTGCTTGATGGCTTGAAAATAAATACACCGTTCTATACATAATCATTTGCGGCAAATGAGAGAATAACAAAGTGTAATGGTTACATAAGGAGCTCTGGTGGTGTGCTGGGTAAGGCCTTTGGTTGCTACCAGAAGACTGATGGTTCAAGCCCACTAGCTGTTCCACAGGAGGAAGATGAGGCAGTCTACTTCCATAAAGATTTACAAGCTTGGAAAACCCAATGGGGGTTGCTATAAGTTGAAATCAACTCAATGGCAGTGGGTTTTGTTTTGTTAATGTTTAAATACAGTAAATATCATAACCTATTTGCTTGATTTCTTTTTCATATTTCTGATTTAAATTTATTTTAATAAGCCTATACATACACATCTTTATTATAAGCTTCATCAAGTCCTAAAAGCATAGATACAAATTATAAATAAACAAAATGTCAGATGGGCTGGTTCTTTGAAAGATGGCCTGGATTTTGCAGATTTAAGAGCCGTAGGATACATTATCTTTTGGACAAGACAAAGATTTTCCTTTCCATTCCAACCAACAGCTGAAGAATGACTTCTGAGGCCAAAGCAGGTGAGTGTCTGAAGGACATATAGCAGTCCAAAGAACTAGTGACAACCCTGATGAACATTCATTATATTCATTATATTCTTGGTCAGTCTGCTGTAGATGTGAATCCAAGCAGTGGCCCTAGGCCAGTGATGTAGAGAGTGCTGTTAAGTCCATGGGCTGTGGATACACACTGCCTGAGTCCTGTTTCCTCCACTTACTATGTCATCACCGGACAGTTATTTATATTTTCTGTGTTTTGTTTTCCTTGTCCGTAAAGAAGGTGATGGGCTTTAGAAAAAAAAAAAATCCTACCTCAAAGAGTTTGAAGAGAATTTATTCCCATTATGTTCTTAGAAAGGCCCCTGGGTGGTGCAAACTGTTGCAAACTGGTGCAAATATTAACCTAAAGGTTGTCAGTTTGAACCCATGCAGCAGCATCACAAATGAAAGGCCTGGTGATTTGCTCTGGTAAAAATTGTTGTTGTTATGTTTTTAACATAGCTGGATTCCAACTCACGGTGACCTCAAGTGTTATAGAATAGAACTGTTGGTCCACAAGGCTTTCTTGATGGTGATTTTAATGGAAGCAAATCATGAGGCCTTTTCTTCCATGGTACCACTGGATTTGAACCACCGATCTTTAGGTAGCAGTCAAGTGCAAACCATTTGCAACACCTAAGAACCGAGAAAATCCTGTGGAGCATTTCTACTCTGTAACACATGGAGTCACCATGAGTCAGAATCAACTTGATGGCAAGAATTTCAGTGTTTTTGTGTTCTTAGAACCTGGCCTGGGGCAGTGTAAGCTGTTATTATTCCTTTAAGAGCCCCATCCTATATACATAAGTCTTGTACTGTTGTTACAATGTTACCAAAGAAGAAGTTGGGGAAAACTGAGCCTTTGTGCATTTGACAAGCGTCTGTACTGTATTATCATTCTAGTGTCCCCGAGACTGTAGTCAGAGGTTGAAAGCAAAGCCATGAGGTTTAATTGCCCTTCTTCAGTTTCTAGGTTAATGAGCTCCAGGGTGCCTATAGGTCATGACAATTTTATTCTTCTCATCTCTTTTATAATAACTGTATTTCATCTTTCAACAGAGTTGACCAAAACAGGGCCACCAAGGCTTCAATCTGGAATACTCTCCACAATCCAAAGAACGAAAAAAGAAGACATTCTCTCAGAGGGATGAAGAATCAAGAGAAAAGTTTTTCCTTTCTTTAGGAAACAATGCCATGTCATGAGACAAAGTATATGTGAGCTGCCATATGGAAAATGAATTTGCTCTGTAAACTTTCACCCAAATTAGAAGAAAAATTAAAAAAAAAAAAAGAATGCCAATAATCTTTTACTATTATTTTTTTAAAATCTTTTTCCATGAGGCTTACAGATCCAGGAACATTTAACTTTAATATCTGGAGCAAGACCTTCTAAAGTTAATGTGATTTGTAGATTATTAGAGGCTTACAGTAAGATTTGACTTCCCACATACATACCCAGGCATACGCAAACACATCTAATTACAAATGAGCTATAATACTTGATTATATGCACATCACTGAAAATAAACCTAATTCACACACCAAAACACAGAAGTGACAAAATGTTGGTAAGGATAATTAATTCTAGATACTCATAAACATCATAAGCAAGCCAGAAGCCAAGTTCTTAAAATGTACCGGCCTATACCTGTTTACAGATCAACTTGACACTTTCAGGCACCACTGCTTTCACAGAAAACTCATGCCATATAAGTATTTTGATTGAAATACAAATTAGAATATTAATCAGTCACTGAACACTTCCAATAGTCTGCCTATTATTTAAATATTCATTATCTCCGAGGCACAGGACTATTCAGTGAGTTTGATGCATGCATCTTTTAAAGATTCCTCCCCATTATCTCGCACACATGCCAGTTGCCCATTAATGTCGACGCTGACTCATGACAACCCCATGTGTGTCAGAGTAGAACTGTGTCCCACAGTGTTCTCACTGGCTGATTTTTTTGAAGGTAAATCATCAGGCTTTTCTTCTGAAGAACCTCTGAGTGACCACAAACCTCCAAGCTTTCCATGAGCAGCCAAGGGCATCAACCATGTACACCTTCCAGAGACTCCTTACACATGTTGTGGTTGTCGTTAGGTGCAGTCAAGTCAATTCCAACTCATAGCAAGCCCATGTGACAGAGAAGAACTGCCCGACAGGGCTTCCTAGGCTGTAATCTTTAGAACAGATTGCTATGTCTTTCTCTCATGAAGCCACAGGGTGTGTGTGTGTGTGTTAGAGCTGCTGATGTTTTGGATAGCAGTCAAGTGCATAATCATTGTACCACATCAATACCATGTATTCCATTGAACACATGTCTTAGGAAGAGTGGAAGATGGGGACTGGGGCAATCAGAGCAGTGTGCAGGCAGCTCACTTAGTGTATTTAGTCCATAAGTGGAACCCCTATGCCAAGCAGCTCTCTTTTCTTTAGGGTCCAGATCTGTACTGTTGATCATAAAAGGAAGAAGATGAAGGAGCATGGATAGAATACTTAATGCATGTCCCCCTGGTAAAACAGCCAAAGCTGTGATTTGTCTGATAGTGGGTACATAGTATCAACTTGAAGGAGCCCTAGTGGTGCAGTTGTTAAGCTGGTTGTCCTTCAACCCACCAGTTACTCCACAGGAGAAAGATGTGGCAGTTTGCTTTCGTAAACATTACAGCCTTGGAAACTCTGTGGAGCTGCTTTACTCTGTCCTATAGGGTCGCTGTGAGTCGGAATAGACTCTCTGGCAACAATCTGTTTTGTTTTTCCCTTTGGTGTAGTTATCAACTTCCTCGTAAGATAATTGGATTGTTATTTTCATTTATATTGTGAAGCTGAATTAAAGATGATGTTACTACTTCAACTGTACATTGCTTAATTCTTTGCATATTAATGGAGCCGAACTATAGAGTGTTATTCCTGTACCCACTTTTATTTCTCCCATGCTGCCTCACTTCTACTTCATCAGCAATTCTACAAGATTTCACTAACAATATATTTTTTTAATTAATTAAAGACCTAGGAGCTCACCAATGATTTATTTTTTCCTTTCCTTATACATACACACTTTCATATATCTCACTTTTCCTCTCTTGTTTCAGAGATCCCACTGCACTCAATCATTGGTGGTTTCCTAGGAAACGCACTTGCAGCTAGGAACCCCAAACTCTACATTTCCATTCCCCACCTGCCTCCTTTCTCAATAAGCTTTAGCTAATGAAACAACCTGAAAATACATCAGCACTTTTTAAAATTATCCCACAGAGGCAGGTTACCAACTCCACACTCACTCATGGAAAGTCCATGTAATTGTAGAGAATGGACTTTTTCTAGAAAGACCTCAGTTTAGAATCTTATGCTAATATTCTAAGTATTTGTTTGGCCAAGAGTTTTACATGCCGTTCAGAAGCTATGTCTGAAAACCACAAAACCAAACCCAGTGCCACAGAGTCGATTTTGACTCACAGTGATCCTATAGGACAGAGTAAAAACTGCCCATAGGGTTTCCAAGGATGTAAATCTTTATGGAAGCAGGATGCCTCATCTTTCTCCCATGGAGCAGCTGGTGGGTTCAAACCACCAACATTTTGAATAGCAGCTCAATGCTTTAACCACAGTGCTACCAGAGATGCTGATTAAGTCTCAGGCTGTTGAAATTCCTTGGCTTTTCAGTACTAAGCTCCATGGAGGGAGGGTTTTGGTAGTTTTTATTTATCACAGTAAATAAAATGAACAGTGTCTGTTCAATGCAAGAGGATGAACATCTGATACAAAGAACAAAACCCTCTGCAGTGAGACCAGGCCTCCCTCCTTGTACCTGCCTCCCTTTCTTTCATGCCCAGGCTGAATCTTTTGGAAATGCCATAGGTTAATTATTGGAGCTACTTAGTTTCTTTTCTCTGTATTTTTCTCTCCTCCATTTCAGGAAGGAGACAGGCCCCAGTACCTCCTCACTTCAGTTTCCACTGCAGTCCAAAGGCAGACGTTGCCTGCTGAGTACTTCCTGTCCTAACTTCTATTTTTCTAAAACCAAGTTCATTGAAAAGAGTTTTCAGTCTTCCCAGAAGGAAAGAAGAAAGGAGAGAAGGGCATATAATATATTTATACTGTCTCTCTCAATATGCTAGAATTTGCTGGAAAATGAATAAATTTATAGCCAAACCAGGATGTATTCAAGTATTCTCACTGGACAAGTCTAAAGATAGTAATTCAATCAGTGTAAAATTGAAATAAAATACATAGTTGGCATCTTTGTGGCACCACCATAATCTGGATTCCCTGTGTTAAGCCTCTGCATTTAAGAATGGAGAGAAGAGAGACTCCCTCAGCCAGACGATAGGATAGAGGTCAGGAGGTTCTGTGAGGAGTTGAGATCTTTCTCTGCTCTGACAGTACCCCAAAAAGGAGGCAAGATCCAATGAGAGATTCAGCAAGGGAAATGCTGGGCCATAGGGTATAAGAATTCCAGGTCTTTGCAAAGATTCATGGTTCCCACATGAGGCAGGGAAGCAGAGCATTACCTGGCTTCCATCAAACAGGCTTGAAAATGTGAGGTCTCAGGAGAACATGAGGGACTGGTGAGAATGAGAATAGTGAGAAGACTGAAATTCTTGCCTGTTCAGAGAGATGAGGACTTAAAACAAAACAAAACAACTTACTGCGATCAAGTTGACTCCAACTCATAGCGACCCTCATTGGGTTTCTGAGGAGGTAAATCCTTATGGAAGCAGACTGCCCCATCTTCCTTCCATGGAGCGGCTGATGGGTTTGAACCGCCAACCTTCTGGTTAGCAGTCAAATGCCTTAGTCATTACACCACCAGAGCTCCTTAGAGTCAGGACTTAGAGTCAAATTAATTCAAGGTAACAAAATTGACATCCTTGCACACTTGAGTTTGTGAAGAGACTAAGGTTCATATTTATTTATTATATATAGACACTAACTTTTCTATGTTGTCTCCTGAGTGATTTTTCTGATAAAACCAAAACATAAGGATGATATATGCCAAATGAGGGCTGATCCTTCCCCTTCTGTACCCATGACAGACGCTATTAATTGATCAATCAATCATTCTTTCCAAACAACACCCACAGATGGAGTCACAGGAACTTCAACACACGACTTTAGGCAGCTAAACCAGCCAATCAGAAGTAGTACAAAGTCTGAATCCTCTTTGCCTTTCCTGTCATAGTATACAGGCCCATACCAGCATGTACGATGTGGAAAACATGAGTTTCTGTTGAGTCAGCTCTTGCTCATAGTAACTCCATGTGTGCAGGGTAGAATTGTGTTCCATAGGGTTTTTAGTAGCTCAATTTTTGAAAGTAGATCACCAGGTGTTTCTTTCAAGGCATCTTGGGGTGGACTTGAACTCCAAACTTTCAGTTAGTTGCTGAGCATGTTAACCATTTGTGTCACCCAATCCCCTCAGTGTCAGTGATCTAAGAGAAGAACAGGATGATCAGACAAAAAAAGAGACCTTGGGAGTCATGTCTGCATGTGCCTGTTTCCCTCCCTGCCCCAGTTCCCCTCTACATCGCAGGGTACTACATTTCCCAGGCTCTCTTGCCAATTGGCTTTGACAATGAGAAGTGTTGTCAGTAGAATGGAGAGCAGAAGAAGGAAGAAACGAGTGTTTTTTCTCTCCATTTTCAATAGCAACTGCATCCTCTTAATGCCAGCCTCCTAATGCCAGCAGAGCTATCTCTTTCTCCATAGACTCAGCTCCCAGCAGGCAGTCCTACCATAATTCCAGATGGTGCAGGCTTCTTGGTTCTGGTAACCTCACCTTCTCACTGTGTCCCTACAGCCATAAGGGTAGTAGTGGCTTGCTGTTGCTTCATTATCCCCTGTTGGCTTCTTAGCTCTCTACTACTTGTATAACCAGTTGTCTGTCTTGAATAATCTCTAATTGAAATGCTTGACTGGAGTCTGACTGAAACAGGAAGTGACCCTTGGTAGGTTAGGCAGGGAGGTTCTCTCTTTCCCTTAACTTCAAGCTCTTGGCCATGATTTTTGAGAACTGATTTCAACTTTGAGGCAGCTACAGGATGATGAGGCAAGAGAGTCTCTGCTAAAGGAAGGGGACAAACAGTAGATGCGCTCTTTGGAGAACAATTTAGTAAATGTTAAGCTGTTCATATCTCACAGCTTATCAATTCCCCTCCCAGGTAGAGACTCCAGGGAAATAGTTGCACATGAGCTCAAGAAGGAATATTGCCACTGTAGTATTCTTTATATGTCCCCCTAAAAAATGGAAAGTGAGCTAAATGTCATCCGCAAGAGAACAGATATATAAACTATTATATTCATACAAGGTTGCAGTCAACCAATTCATTCAGCAGGAAAACTCAATGAATTATAATTACATATCCATGTTGGTATCTCTCACAATGACCTGCTGAGTGAAAAGAACAAGTTGCAGAAGAATTTACACACTTAGATTTTATTTCTGGAAAGTACTAAAACATACAAGGAGCCCTGGTGGCACAATGGCTAAGTACTTGGGTGCTAACTGAAAGGTCGACAGTTTGAACCTACTCATGGCTCCATGGGATAAAAGACCTCATGATCTGCTCCTGTAAAGGTGACAGGCTGAGAAACCCTATGGGGCAGTTCTACTCTGTCCTGTAAGGTTACTAGGAGTCCGAATCTACTTGATGGAGCACAACAAAATCTAAAACATACATACACTATTATTTATATTTTATTAGAAATATTTCTTTTGCAACCATTTGTAATAAAAATACAGATAAAGGTATGAGATGATAAATATCAAATTCAGGATACAGGTTACCTCTGGGAGGAGACAAAGAAGTATGCCTTGGGGAAGGTATACAGGGGCTTCTGCTCTGTTGGCAACATTTTCTTTCTCATTTTGGGTGACAGAGATATCAATTTATGCTCTTTGTATGCTTTTGTGTACCTGCAATAAGTCATGATAAATAAAAATATTTTAATAAATCTATCATTTTACATAAAACTCGACTCTGCTTGGAAAACTCTTTGATGAAACCTTTGAAGTTTTTATAGGCTCTTGAAGGTCCCTGAACACAGCTAGTAAATCTAAGCATGGGCCTTGCCTGATGACCTCATTGGGTTTCTCCATAAAAAACGCACATTCATCCCTTGTTAGTCTATCAAGAAGGAGCCCTAGCAGCACAATGGTTAAGCATTCAGCTGCTAACCAAAAGCTCAGCAGTTAGAACCCACCCAGTGGCTCCTCAGGAGAACAGACCTGGTGAACTGCTCTCATAAAGATTCTCACTGCCATCAAGTCAAGTCCAACTCATAGTGATTCCCACTGGGTTTCTGAGGTGGTAAATCTTTACAGAAGTAGACTGCCCTACTTTTTTTTCCATAAAGAGGCTGGCGGGTTTGAACCACTGACCTTCTGGTTAGCACCCAAATGCCTTATCCAATATGCAACCAGAGTTCCTGGTATACACTCTAAAAAAAAAAAAAAAAAAAAACCCCACAAAAACTCACTGCCATCAATCAATTCTGACTCATAGCAACCCCCACTGGGTTTCCAAGGCTGTAAATCTTTACAGAAGCAGACTGCCTCATTTTTCTTCCTTGGAGCAGCTGGTGGGTTTGAAGCACTGACTTTCTGGTTAGCAGCCAAATGCCTTAACCACCACCAGAGCTCCTTGGTAATATATCTAGAGACCAAAAAAAATGACACAGACATATGCACACCTATGTTCATTACTGCTTTATTTACAATAGCAAATAAGTGGAAGGAACTGAAGTGTTCCTCAATGGATAAACGGATAAGTAAATTGTGGTACATACATATAATGGAATAATATACAACTATAAAGAACAACGATGAGTGTGTGAAATATCTTATAACATGAATGAACCTGGAAGACATAATGCTAAGTTAAATAAGACAAGTAAAAAAAAATATTGTATGATATCTCTTTTATAAGGAGATAAGAATAAATACATATAGAGAGCCCAGTGTACTTTGGTGGTTACAGGGAGGAGGAAGAGGGAGGGGAAAGTATGCTTAAGATCATACTGATTTATTATTTTTCGTGATGGGAAAAGTGACGCTGAATGTACACAGTACAACCAATGTAAAAACAATGTTTAAGCACATATTGATGGGAATAGGCACAGTGGAATATGAATAGAAACTGGTGTGTTCATACGTGAGAAGAGACGGAAGTATCTATACCAAACCAAAACCAAACCCACTGCCACTGAGTCAATCTTGACTTATAGCAACCTTATAGGACAGAGTAGAATTGCCTCAGAGGGTTTCCAAGGTTGTAAATCTTCATGGAAGCAGATTGCTTCATCTTTTTATCACAGAGCAGCTGATGGGTTTAAAACACTGACCTTTTGGTTACCAGCCAAATGCTTTGATCACTACACCACAAGATCTCCTTAGAAGTATCTATTAAAAAAAAAAACCAAACTCATTGCCGTAGATTCTATTCCAACACATAGCGACACCATTAGGTTTCCAAGGCTATAAATCTTCATGGAAGCAGACTGCCTCATCTTTCTTCCATGGAGCAGATTGAGGTATGAACCATCAACCTTTTGGTTAGCAGCTGAATGCCTTACCTTAGCACCACCAGAGCTCCTCAGACGTATTGATGTTGTTGTTGTTGTTGTTGTTAGGTGTCCTTAAGTCGATTCTAACTCATAGTGACCTATTTACAACGGAATGAAACACTGCCCTGTCCTGTGCCATCCTGACGATACTTGCTGTGCTTGAGCCTGTGGTTGCAGCCACTGTGTCAATCCATCCCATTGAAGGTATTCCCATTTTTCTCTGACTTTCCACTTTACCAAGCATGATATCCTTTTCCAGGGTCTATTTCCTTCTGCCACATGACCAAAGTAGGTAAGACAAAGTCTTGCAATTCTTGCTTCTAAGGAGCATTCCAGCTGCTATTTTTCCAAGATAGATTTGTTTGTATCGATAGGTACATGTAAATAGAAATATGTGCATGCAGACACACATATTCACTGAAGACATAAATATGGATACTCTTTAGACATAATCAAATACCTTCCAAGATTGATTTTCTGGGTTTTAAACCTTAAGACCATAGTCTCATTGAACAACTCAGTCAACTGGCATAACATAGTGCACAAAAATCGTGATCTGTAGCTAGTGAAGTGAGTCACGCCTGGGGTCCTAAAACCTTGTGAGCCATCATCTAAGATTCAACTACTAGTCTCTATTTGCCAGGAGAAAAACAGTAAGTAGTAACCAAAATTTCAGAGAAGACACAAGTCTACATGAGCCACAACCTTATCTACCATGAGACCAGAAGAACTAGACGGTACTCAGTTATTACCATTGATTGTTCTGAGAGGGTCATGATAGATAGCACCAGACAGAATGGGAGCAAAATGTGGAGCAGAACTCAAATTCCTGAAAAAACAAACAAACAACAAAAAAAAAGCTAGACAAACTGGAACACTAGAACAGTAGAGAACAGAATTGAGCCTAAACCCCGAGACCACCTTTTAGGGAGATAGAGTGGCACACAAAATAAAGGATGTTGTTGTTGTTATGTGCCATCAAGTCGGACCTGACTCATAGCGACCCCTCCTTGGGTTTCCGAGGCAGTATCACTACGGAAGTAGATTGCCCCATCTTCCTTCTGAGCAGTGGCTGGTGGGTTTGAACCGTCAGCCTTCTGGTTAGCAGTCAAATGCCTTAGGTACTACGCCACTAGAGCTCATGATAGGGAAACTGTTGTTGTTGTTATGTGCCATCGAGTCAGACCCAACTCATAGAGACCCCTCCTTGGGTTGCTGAGGCAGTAACACTACAGAAGTAGAATGCCCCGTCTTCCTTTGGAAGAGTGGCTGGTGGGTTTGAACTGCCAGCCTTCTGGTTAGCAGTCAAGTGCCTTAGGCACTATGCTAGGGAAACTAGGGTACTGGAAATAGAACAAACCGAACACAAATGGAACGCTGATATATTGTGATAAATGTAACTAATGGCACTGAACAATTTGTGTGGAAAAATTGTCAAATAGGAACCTAATTTGCTGTATAAACTTCCACCAAAAATTCAATCAAATATATATATTTTTAAAAAAAGCTAGCTACATATCAGAACTGTCACCATGAGGATGAAGAGGGAGGGACAAATACAAGATATACTGAAGAGTCAAAATAAAAGTAAGAAATTGACTGGCTATGAAGAGTAAGGGGAAAGGGGAAGAATGTAGAGACCCCTGAGCCCTGGCTGGTACGAATGGTTAAGGGGCTCAGCTGCTGAGCAACAGATTGGAGTCCACCCGGAGGCACCTCAGCAGAAAGGATAGGGAATCTACTTCCGAAAAAATCAGCTACTGAAAACCCTATGAAGCACAGTTCTAGTCTGACACACAGGGCATCACCACAAATCAGAATCAACAGCAACTGGTTTGGTTTGGTTTGTTAAAGAGCCCAGGTCTTGGGTGTCTGGACTGAGTGGCCTCCCATCCAGGGAGATATGACACACAGACAGAGGAGCAGCTCGAGGGGAAAACAGTGATTTATTTCTTCCTTTAAGTTAAAAATGTCTCTGGAATATCCAGGTGTTGATGAGACAACAAAGTTGACTTGGGTATGTAGTCACGAAAGTGGAAAGAGAGGTCTAGGCTGAGGGTAGAGATTTTAGAGGCCTCAGGGTAACAGTGGTCAGCAAGGGCAAGAATCTGACCAGGTTATTTGGGGAAAGTGGAGAAAGATGGCCTTGTAGCTAAGCGTGCCCCTACCTAGACTGCTCTAGTATCTGCAATAACTAGCTGAAGAAAATCCCAACAGGAATGCAATTAAGTGAAGGGGAAGTTCTGAACCCACACTTTTAATAGCAGAAAAAGAGAAACTCGAGACTAATGTTGAATTGAATGGGAGAAAAGTGTGGTAAACAACCAAGTTAACCACTTCGTCCTGCTCAGTTCTGCCTTTGTCCCACACAATCCCTTTGACCTGACCTTCTGTCCCTTCTGGACCATGGCAGTGCTGAGCTAATTCATTCTTTGTGTGAAACCATCAGCTTTCACTATCCAGGCATTCACCCTGGAGAAGAATTCATCCAAATATGCATGTACAGGAGGTCTCAGACTGGGCCAAGATCCCTGTTACAAAATAGCAGTAAGGGAGAAACTACATTATCAAAATAAGCTGTAAGTATTGCAATTGCAATTCACTAGTATTAGCAAAATTCCAGCTTTCTGGCATCTATAAAAATCAAAACCAAACTCACTGCTGAGTTGGTCTCGACTCATAGTGACCCCCTCCTTGGGTTTCCATAGTGACCCTTCCTTGGGTTTCCAAGGCAGTGTCTCTACAGAAGTAGATTACCCAATCTTCCTTCTGAGGAGTGGCTGGTGGATTTGAACCGCCAGTCTTTTGGTTAGCAGTCAAATGCCTTAGACACTTTGTCACCAGAGTCAGGGTCGATAAGTGAGTTAGAGCTGCCCTATGCGGTAGAGCGGCCACTAACCACTCATGGCTATTGAGCACCTGAAATGTAGCCAGTCTCAACTGACATATATGTGTGAGTATAAAGGATATAAAGGAAGAAAGACCTAGTATATGAGAAAAAAAAAAAAAAAAAGATTTCATTAATGATTTTTTATTGATTATATGATAAAATAATAATATACTGAATATGTTTGGTTATATTATTAAAATGACTTCTGCCTGCTTATTTTATTTATTTCTAATGTGGCTACCAGAAAATTCATAAATACCGATGTGGTTCACATGGTGGCTCAAATTATATTTTTGATAGACAGAAATGAGAGAACTTACATACTCTTTACTTCTAGGCATATACTATGGTACACACTAGGCATATACACACTGCTTCATTGCCTTATTTTTCTCTAAAATTCAAAATAAGAAAGCAACTCAGAGTAAATTTTATATCCGTCAAAGCTAACCATGAGAAACATACCCTACCCAAGAGCTATCCATGATTTACTCGGCCTGTAAGCTAACTTAAATCAAATGTTGTTTTAGAGCCTGGGGAGTACCTGAGTGGTGAACACAGTAAGTGCTCTTGTCTGCTAACCTGAAGGTTGGAGGTACGAGGGGACCCAGGGGAGCCTCTGAAGAAAGGCTTAGAGATCTCCTGAAAGATCAGGTATTGAACATCCTGTGGAACGCAGCGGAGTTGCCATGAATCGGAATTACCATGGAGTCTGACTCCATGGAGTCAGCATGAGTCTGAATCAACTCAATGGCAACTGGTTTAGAGCCTGTAGGGTAATATGTGAATCCTGCCCCAACTCCTCACTACATATTCTGGCCCAATTATAGGCATCACCTTCAAAAACATCAACTTTGAAAATGAACGACAGCTACAAGACACATGTACACAAAGGCTAAATATGAATTTTCATGCCAAAATTTTTATAATGAAAAGAACAACACAATATCTATGTATGTACCTATATACATATGTCTAGTTATCAAGGTTAATCATTTAAGTAAGGTCTTTATGTTTCATAGCATCCTACACTGTTTCTAGTTTCCCTCATGTTAAATACAGTGCTACAGCTTTGAAATCTTAAGAAAAAAATGATTTAATTTTGGTTTCCCATTTATAAAAAATGTCCTAAGTTTATGTTCTTTGTATAAGATAAAGGGGCCTCATGGGACTTAATTGTTGTTGTTGTTGTTATGTGCTGTCGAGTCGGCCCCGACTCATAGCGACCCCTCCTTGGGTTTCTGAGGCAGTATCACTACGGAAGTAGGATTGCCCAACCTTCCTTCCGAGGAGTGGCTGGTGGGTTTGAACCGCCAGCCTTCTGGTTAGCAGTCAAGTGCTTTAGCCACTATGCGACTTAATAGGATCCTTATTAAGGCATTTCTATCTCTTTCAAGACCCTCAGTTATTACTATTAATGTAATTCCTTTGAATATCAATGTGGAGTTAATTTACCCAATTGCTCTCATACACTTGTATTAAAAGCACCACACTTGGCCAAAAGTAATGTGTCCATTGGAAAAATTATTTTCTCTTGCTTCTAGCTCATAGAGCTTGTGCTCCAATGTGTTTTTAAGAGAAAGTGATTGAGTTGCTTTGGCTTATTTGTGGGCCCTTTGTTAACTCTTTTCTTTTTGTTTGTATATCCTTGACAGAAGGAAACATGTTTATTGGCTAACACTTGATAATAAGTCCTTGTTGGATGAATAAGTAAATGAGATAGAAGAACTGCCAGACTATTTTTTCCTCCTCAGCATCTCTGCTGCAAAGAGTTATTTTCACCAACTCCCTCCTTTCTTGGTATGTAGCAAACAGGTCTGACAGGAAAATCAGAATTACCACAAATACATCAAATCTCCAATTTATTATACACCAGAAATTCTCATCTCACCCCTCCCCTTCCTCAGTTGCCTTACATTTTACCTGCCACATTTATATCTCAGTTTAATTATAATACATGAGGTCAGTGGCTTTGGGGCTTCTCCTCCATCTTTTTCCTACCAATCAAAGATCAGCTTCTGCAACTTTAGCTTGGAGTTCCAAGCCTGGGAGTGGCTAGTTGGGGCCCTGCTATTCTTGTCTGATGTTGCCAATGGCTCCTGTATTCTCTTGTTTCACAGGGGCATCCAGATGGCTTCCACAGTGACTTAATATAATCTTCAGATCCAACAGGATTTTTGTTGGCTTGCTACGGCACAGGCTTTTAAACCAACCTTGCCTTATAAAAGCCCAACAGCTACCAAGCTGGCATTTGTAGTCTGTTCCTGACTCTTTCATCTACCTTCTAGGGCATAGAACAAGTCTTGCACCCTGTATTTGTCCAAGCCTAGGCTTAAGGTGGAGTCCCTGGCAGGTGCAAATGATTAATATGCTGAGCTACTAACCAAAATGTTAGTGTTTTAAATCCACCGAGAGGCACCTTGGAAGAAAGGCCTGGTGATCTACTTCTGAAAAACCATCAGAGACTCTGGAGCACAGTTCCTCGATACACATGAAGTTGCCATGAGTCTGAGTCAACCTGATGGCAACTGGTTTGGTTTGGTTTTCAGTCTTAAAGCACTAAGAAATCTCTAGGGTGGCATCCCTGCTGAGACTTACTTCTTTCTGCCTCGTCTCCCAGTGCTCTTCACCCCTGCTGTCTGCAATGAGCCCTATAAGGTCCTGCACCCCAGGCAGTTCTGAAGCCAGCTTCTACAGTTCCTATACTAACATTCACCTGGTTAAAAATTAATGAACAAGTGGATTTAACAATAAGCTAATATTGTACATTTCAATGTTCCATTGTTCCCAGTTTACAATAACGTGAAGGAATAAATGAGACTTGGGTCTCAGCCTATTCCTTATTCTTCATTTCTAAGTTGGGTACAGAGGAGGTGGAGGTGGCAGGGAGGATGGGCTAGGAGCCAGAGAGCTTTGGGCTGAAAATCTGCTGTCACTACTCAGTATTTCTGGAGCTCTAAAGAACTCAATTTCTTGGAGCTTCTGTTTCCTTGTTGATAAAATAAGGTTAAAAATACCTGCTTTGACAATATTTCTACAAGTGATTTTGTATGTTCTGTAAGAATTCCCAGGTATATAGTAGAGCTGACAAGGGGACAAGGTTGTAGTCACTTCTTGGCCATAGCCAGCTACCCAGAGGGAGCAAGTAGTTGGACCTGTGGGCTCAGGACCATAGTCACAAGGGGCATCAAGCTCACAAAAACATTGTTCCACTTCCTACTTTGGTGAGTAGCAACTGGGATCTTAAAAGCTTGCAAGCGGCCATCTAGATGCAACACTGGGTCTCTCCTCATCCAGAGCAAAGAAGAATGAAGAAAACCAAAGACACATGGAAACAATTAGTCCAAGGGACAGGAAAACCATGTGATTGATCTTTCACCTATATGACTATGAGACCAGAAGAACTAGATGGTGCCCAGCTACTGCTGTCAATCACTTGGAGGAGGATCTGTGTTAGAGATCCTGGATAGAGTGAGGGAACAATATAGAACAAAAAGCAAAATCATTTTTTTAAAAAAATGACTAGGTGTGCTGGTCTGATAGGCCTGATGGAATCACTGACGTTATGGCCTCTAGTTGCCCTTCAAGTCTGGAATTGAACCTACTCCTGTGGCTTCCAGCCAAACAAAAGACAGGCATATCAGCTGAACATTTACATTAGGTAGATACGCTCCTTGGAGAGATCAATCATGGGGGAATAGAAGGGCTGTGTATTCATAGGGAGACAGCTCAGAGGGTAGGAGTGCAGGGGAGTGAAGGAACAGGGAAGAGGTAACTATGGGGAGGAAATGGGAAGGGAGCTGTTGCATTGTGGTAAATTGTAGTCAATGTCATGAGACAACATGTATGCAAGCTGCTGCGTGGAAAGTAAATTTGCTCTGTAAACTTTCACACAAATCACAACAAAAATTAAACAACAACAACAAAAAAAAAAAACAACCAACAAACAAAAACCTGCTTTGCTGTCAACCACTTGGAAAGGAATCAATGCAGGAGATCCTGGATAGAATGGGAGAACAATGTGGAACAAAATTCAAAATCATAAAAAACACCAGGCTTACTGGTCTGATAGAGCCTGGTGAAACTCCCAAGACAATGGCCTCTAGTTACCGGTCAGACCTGGAATTGAACTCACTCCTGTGGCTTCCAGCCAAACAGTAGACAGGCATATAGGGTGAACACTTATACCAAGTAGATACATGCCTTAGAATGATCAATCATGGGAGAACAGAAGGGCATTATTTACATGCAGATAGCTTAGAGGCAGGAATGCATAGGAAAGAAGGACACAGGGAAGAGGTACCTACAGGGAGGAAGTGGGAAGAGAGCTGTACATTTTGGGGATCGCAGTCAATGTCATGAAACAAAATGTGTATGAACTGCTGTATGTAAAATGAATTTGCTTTGTATACTTTCACCCAAATCCCAATAATTTTTTTTTTAAAACTGTTTTGAAAATTCTTATAAGGATTATAGATTTAAAAAAAAGTAAACTACCTTGATTTTATAGTAAATGTGCCTAAGGCATTTGATTGCTAACCAGAAGGCTGGTGGTTCAAACCCACCAGCCACTCCTCAGAAGGAAGATCGGGCAATCTATTTCTGTAGAGATACCATCTTGGAAACCCAAGGAGGGGTCGCTATGAGTCAGGACCGACTCAACAGTAGTGAGTTAATACTATATTTATTAAAATATTATTCAATATATTACATATGACTATTTTATGAATAATATATCAATATATTATGCTACATGAATATACTATATTAATGCTCATGGCTGATACCAGTATCTTATAACCAATATATTAAATTGCCACATTAACATAGTAAAAATATATAAACCAAAAAAAAAAAAAAAAAAGCTGTTGCTGTTGAGTTGATTGCAACTCATAATGACCCTATAAGACAGAGTAGAACAGCCCCATAGGCTCCCAAGGCTGTAATCTTTATGGAAACAGACTGCCACATTTTTCTCCTATGGAGTGGCTGGAGTGTTTGACCCACCAACTTTTGGTTAGCAGCTGAGTCCCTAACCACTGTGACAGCAGGTCTCCTTTCTAAAAATATATAGCATATCTTAAAAATTATTATGTTATAATAAAGTATAATAGCTACATTACAAAATAACTATAACTATTATAATAGCTATATATCATATTAGGAGCTCTGGTAGCATAGTGCCTAAGGCACTTGACTGTTAACCAGGAGGCTGGCGGTTCAAACCCACCAGCCACTCCTCGGAAGGAAGATTGGGCAATCCTACTTCCGTAGTGATAACTGCCTCGGAAACCCAAGGAGGGGTCGCTATGAGTCGGGCGACTCGATGGCAAATAACAACAACAACAACAACATATCATATTAACATATAATATTGTCAGTACACAGTTAACTTCAAAATACTGCTTTGTAATGATTGCAAGATATTTACTTGTGTTTACCATTTTTAGCTAACCTATTCTGTATTAAGATACACTGGTAGTATAAGAACATAAAAGTCAGCATATTTTCTCACTTGCCTAGGAAAAACACAGGATTATTTCATTGGAAAAGAGTCACTTTCATTGAAAACAAAGTTAAAATACTTAGAATCCAGGGGTATATGATATGTGTCAGGGGTAATAGTGAACCCAAACTGAAGTCAGTGTTAACTTTTAGACATGCTTCTCTTCACATTAGAATCTACAGCAGGTTGGAGATGCCTCAGAAGGTGCTGACTTTGTGAGTAGAGGATAAATTAAGAGTAACTTAAGACTCAGGCTGTAGAAATGGATGAACATGGGCTTGAGTCTTTGTTTCAGTTTTCTTCATCTGTAAGGTAGTTTCCTTACCTGCATCTATTTCAGAGGGCTCTTCTGAGGATTACATGAGACATACATGAAAAACTCAGTCCCATAAGCTATTGAAACAATCACTGCTGGCTATCAGTACCAACCAAGAAAGGGTAGAAAAAAAAAAAGAAAAGCAGCAAAAATGACCCACCCACTACTGGCCTCTGAAATTCCTGCCTTAGAGGTCTCCCCTGTGGAATTTGCCCATCCCATTCCATTGTCTAACAAGCTACCCCAGGTGTCTAACATCTGCTCAATCTCCAGTATTTATTGAATCTACATGAGTCTGTCAGGGGAGGCTTGGGTGTTGCTGTGATGCTGAACAGATTTCAGTGGAGTCTTCCAGACTAAGATAGACTAGGAAGAAAGGCCTGGTGATCTACTTTAAGAAACCATCCAATGAAAACCCTGTGGATTACAATGGTCCAATCTACAACCAATCATGGGGATGGTATAGGACAGGGTAGCATTTTGTTCTATGGTGCATGGGGTCACCATGAGTGGGGGACTAACTTGACAGCAGCATGTAACACACAACTTCTCTGCATTCATATATTTAGTCAGCAAATATGGACAGTTTTGCAGATATCCTGCTATGTCCTATGCATAAGAATTAGCAAGATACAGAGAAGTCTGTCTTCAAGAGACTCATAGTCTTGTGAAAAGGGTAGCAAATAAACAATTGGTTACACAGAGTATAAGGAGCCCTGGTGGTACAGCAGTTAAATGTTTGGCTACTAAATGAAAGGTCAGAGGTTCAAACTCACCAGCCACTCTGTGGAAGAAAGATGTGGCGGTTGGTTTCTGTAAAAGATTACAGCCTTGGAAACCCTATGGGTAGTCCTAATCTGTCTTACAGAGTCACTGTGAATCAGAATCGAATCGATGGCAATGGGTATATTTTGTTTTTTGGTTATATAGTGTGAGGAATGCTTGGACCACAGTAAACACAGCAGGCTATGGGCACCCAACCTAGTCTTGGGACTTCAATGATTCCTGAAGGAAGTGGTATCCAGCCTGCAATACAAGGAGTATGTTAGAGTCAGCCAGGGCTCATGGTGAGGACAGTGTTACCAGCCAGAAAGATCTGGAGGAGGAGAAAGCACAGGAGGTTCAGGGAGCTGCCAGTCACTCCCTGTGGCCAGGGAGTTGATGTAGTGCTTCTACAAAGGATGGTGAAAGGATCACCTGTTTCCAAGTCTTCCGTCCTTCTGAAAAAATGCAGGTTCAGGGCTCCACCTCAGATTTCTGGAATCAGGACGCCCAGGAATCTGTACTTTAAATATACTTAAGTGATCTGAACACTCACTGAGGTCAAAGAACTGCTAACATAGGGTGTCAGAACGAAGGGATGTGGAGCGGAAAAAGTGAGTGAGGGTCAGGTCATGAAGAGCCATGGAAGTCCAGGTAAGACATTTAGAATTTCTCATGAGGGGAACGAGCAGTCGTGTGCTGATAGATGGTGAATAATCAACTCTCAGACTAGGATTTGAGGGGATCCTGATTTATAGTTTGCTGATTTCTGGGCTGGAACCATCACCATGAAGATCACATGAGACAGTGTATATCAGTGTTAGTTGGCAAGACATAAAACACTAAAGAATGAAAAGTTGTTATCTTTTATTAAGGTGTGAGCTAAGAGATGACAAAACCAAGGACCGGAGAAGACAAGTGATTTCCTCAAGGTTCTTGAGGAGAAACCTTTTTAGCTCAGGCTAAATCCACAGTCTTTTCTTCTAAACACTAGACCTGCCTATCATAATTATTTGTTGTGAAAGGTTTTGTTGTAAATAGGGATGATTTATGCTACAAAGGCATCTGTTTTTTCCTCGCTTTCTGAGCTACACCTTGACAGGCAAGGACTTGACTTGACAGGGAGCTGGCAGACAGGAGGAGTTTTCCTTGTGTTTCACCTATTGAACATTGTCTTCAAGAGAGAGTGTCTGCTTGTGCTCATGATTGTGATGTTTTTCCCCAAATACTGGTAATGAGAGAGATTTGCCTCTCTCCGCTTGTCATTCATACATTTATTCATACATTCATATAAGTAAGAGTTAACATCTATTATAGTGTATTAAGACTTTATAGACATTAACTTACTTCTCACAACAACCTATGCGTTAGGTCCTATTATTTTATGTGTTTTATGTATGAGGAAACTGAGACTGAGAAGTCATACTCTAGTAAGTGGTAGTAGAGCTAGGATTTGAACTAATGTAGTCTGATTGGCAGGAGTCCCTGGGAGGTACAAATGGTTAAGGGCTCAGCTACTCAGAAAGACTGTAGGTTCAAGTTCCTCCAGAGGCACCTGGGAAGAAAGACCTGACAATCTACTTCTGAAAAATCAGCCACTGAAAACCCTATGATACTCTGACACACATGGTGTCACTATGAGCCAGAACTGACTTGACTGCAACAGGTTTAGTCGGACTGGGATAGGTTATGGTGCCTCCTATATTTCTTTTCATTAACTGTTCTATATTCCCCAACTTCCTTTCCGCAATTCAGAGATGGTTTGAAAGAGAACATTTTGAAAAAGAATAGTAATTTCCTATGTGCACCTAACTGAGTTCAACTGGTTGAATAAATGCATTACAGTAGCTTTTTGTAATAAAATCTGATGTATACTGCATAAACAAAACTATTTCTGGTTTTATTGACTTTATGGTAAAAAATTCACAGCACAATAAAAACATTGAGTATCTTCAAAGGCTGCACTTAGCTTACCTGCCTCAGAAGCCTCCAGATTAGGAACGGTCTCAACCTTGCTCAGGAAATTGTTTCCATGTAAGAAACATTTCCTTGAATTTAATCGAAACATGTAATGCCTCAGCTCCAATAAGTTTTCTCTTAGCCAAGCCTCCATTAAGATAAAGTATAGCCTGTCATTAGCTTGTGCATATTCTTGTGTACAGTGATATTTAATATATTTGAAAATAATTGTAAGTCTTCCTTCATCTTACCCTATTCAGGCAAAACAATTCTTTAACTCTTATGATTTTAGGTTCACAGAACTCTTTAAAAGGGAGATATCAATGTTTTATCAAAATCTATGTATGAAGTAGGTAGAACTCAATGTATCATGTCTAGGACTATTCTCATGGAGTCCTGGCAAAGTTTCAAGCAGATTTTGCCTGATTCTAAATCACTGTAAGGTTTTTGCATACTGCATGATAAATTGAGGGAGTGCTGGTGGTTTAATGGTTAAGGCATTTGGCTCCTAGCCAAAAGGTCAGTGGTTCAAACCCATGAGCCACTCTATGGAAGAAAGATGGGGCAGTCTGCTTCCATAAAGATTTCTAGCCTTGGAAACCCTATGGGGGTTGCTATGTGTTAGAATCAATTGGATAGCAGTGACTTTGGTTTTCCTCTTTTTTTTTTTTTTTTAAAGTATGATAACTGATCTAAAAAAGAGCCTTTGACTGGACTCTTTTGCTTCATTATTTTGTTATCTATATTGTCTGTAATTTTATAATTTTGACATCTTTCTTGCAGTAGGGTTGAGAAGGGCAAGACGTGAGCTAACTGTAGACATATGTAACATGTGGCATGTATCCTTGGTTACACACAATCTGGACTCACAGAACACAATTCTTGTGATACTTTCATATTACTCATTCTTTAGAAGTTGAACTTCCATTTCCCCTTAAATGCCCCTTTCATGATATGGTCTGATCCTTTTGGAAGATTTCCTTTGTATGAGGCCACTACTGTAAAATGTCAAGGAAAGGTTTATTATACTCAGAAAGAAATATTCTTTGATGGTTACCAGAGATGGGAGGGGAGGAGAGGGAAAATCACTTACTAGATAACAGGCAAGTATTAATTTGGGTGAAGGGAAAGGCAATAGACAGTAATGGGGTGATCAGACAACATCACTAAGGAAAAGGAAGATATGGACAGGTTCACAAGAGTTTTAGACAACAAAGGGAAATACGATTACATACACAATCATGCATTGCCAGAATTAACAAGCATCAATCTATGTGTGGATATGTAGTCAGAAAGGCAAGATGAACAGCTGTGGGTAGGTGAACAGGGCCATAACTATGACCATACATAATTTGGCAAATGATATTTCTACAGACATATTTGTATGTGCTGGAAATATACCCATGTCTATAGTACAGCAAACAGGGGGCAAAGTTATGATAATTTCTTAGCCATAACCAAACACCTTGAGGGAATGAGTCATTGGGCCTGGGGCCTCAGGAGACCATGGTCTTGGGGGACATCAAAGTCAACTGGCATAAGCTATTGCACAAAGACAGTGTTCTACATCTGCCTCTGGTGAGTAGTGTCTGGGGTCTTAAAAGCTTACAAGGGGCCATCTCCCTACCCAAGCCAAGAGTGACTAAAACAAAAAATACAAGGAAAAACAATTAGTCCAAAGGACTAATGGACCACTTGAACTTCAACTTCCATGACCCTGAGACCAGAAGAACTAGATGATGTCCAGCTACCACCACTGCTGACCGCTCTGAAAGGGATCACAATAAAAGGTTCTGAAGAGAGTGGGTGAAAATGTGGAACAAAATTCATAATCATAGAAAAGACCAGACTTACTGGTCTGATAGAGACTGATGGAACCCCCGAGACTATGTCCCTTACACACCCTTCTGCCCTGGAACTGAACTTACACCTATGGCTCAACTTTTACCTAAACAATGTTGTTGTTATGTGCCGTCAAGTCGGACCTGACTCATAGAGACTCCTCCTTGGGTTTCCAAGGTAGTATCACTATGGAAGTAGATTGCCCAACCTTCGTTCTGAGGAGTGGCTGGTGGGTTTGAACCACCAGCCTTCTGGTTAGCAGTCAAGTGCCTTAGGCACTACGCTACCAGAGGCCTATAAAGCGAACAAAAACTCCAGGGAGATACATACCTCTTAGAGCAATCAACCAAACTAGATCAAAAGGGTAGCATTTGCTCAGGGATAAAGCTCAGAAGGCAGGAAAGGGTAGGAAAGAAGGATGTATGGAAACAGCAAACACAGGGAGGAAGTAGGAAGAGTACTTTTACATTGTAGGGATTGCTAAGAATATCACAAAACATGTATGAATCATTGAATGGAAAACCAATTTGCTCTGTAAACTTTCATAATAAAAAGTAAAAGAGAAGAAAAAGTTTCTTGATGCCACAAGCAAGAAGTCATTCCCTTAAAAAAGTAGCTGAAGTATAGTTAATGGTGATGTCTTTGTGGCAGAAATAAAGGCAAGTTCAGGCAGATAGAAAGCATCTTTCCTGGTGAGTTAGCTAATTGTAAGTCAAAAGCAGAGGAAAGCATATTCTAAGAACCTTAGGAAGCACACAAAATACTGAACGAGATGAAAAATTAAACTTTTTAAAAAGTTAATATGCCATCCCTTTTCAAGAAAGGTTAATTTTAATCTACTCTCCATTTATTGTACAAACATTTGGTTAAAAAAATCTATAACTGTTTGGATATGAAAGGCAGACATCCAACCAACTCTTCCTTTTTTCTTTCCTTCCTTCCTTTTCTCCTTCTTCTTTTCTTCTTCTTCCTCCTCCTGATGCTGTGGTTTCTTCAGAACATAGTCCTTACATCCATAGAAAGTAAAGATTTGGCTTGATTTCATGTGGCCTTAGCCAGGTGCCCACTGCAAATTTTGTGGCAGGCATTGGCAAGCAGAAGTCACAAGAGGCTGAAAATGAAGGGAATTCCTGCCAGCCCTAATCACTGGAGGCAGCACACAGAGGATTAAAGAGAATTATGAAGGTTGGAGGATTAAAAATCAAATTAAAAACAGAACATATTTTAAAAGTGCACAAAGATGATTAATTATAAATTCTTCTCTTCACCCTCACAGGAGAAATGGCTCAATCAGCCTCTCTCATTTCTCCTTATTTCCCTGCCTTTGCTAACATCATTTGTTATGATTAGAATCCCGAAGACTATGTCATGGCCTGCCAAGAGGCTGGTCAGAAGTATATCCATCAGCCTGGAGACTCCTTTAGATTGTATTATATATAAAAGAAAGAGTAAGTAGTATGCCCAAGTAAATCCAGCCACAAGCCAAAGCCGTGCTCAGCCTGTGTATCACTGACAACACTCTGACTATGATTAGGGGAAGCCAGCTGCCGCCCTGTCGGTTTCAAGGCACGTCAAAGGTGGCCACCCACCCAGGAGACACAGCATGCTCAGGTACTCCTTTTGCAACTGCCTTAATTTTAACACTCATGAACATGGTGCCACCCCCTTTTGCCATTTCCAGTTAATCTCATGCATATTTATGTACCAATTATGCAAATCCCAAGATAAAAATACATTAAGCACCCATGATTTAGACTGGTTAAGTCTATTACATGGCATAATGAAATTACAGCATGATGTCCAATTTACCTCAACACTTGCTTTAAACTGTCAGTAAGTTACTAAGTAACCACAACACACCAACATTTAGCCCTAGGAAGCCTCCTTTGTCTTCCTCATCATGATATCATGAAATCAGAAACTTTAAACTAAATCCTCACCAAAGGGGGAAATATATAATAGACTTAACTAGGGCTAATATGGGTCAAAGTTTAAGAACTGCAATGCATTGTCACTGATACAAGTCTTTGGACAAATTAAAAAGATCACTGGATAATGTCAACAACATAGGCAATAGCAAGTTAGGAAGTAAGGCTTAGTCTCATCAGTGGGATTTTCTTCTTATAGTCTTAGACAATTGGGTTTTGTTTCCTGAGTCAAGATGCTATCGTACGTTACCAAATTCAAAGGTAATTTGAATTTTTAATATGGAGGTGGCAATCAATTTCCAGAGTCAGAAATAGAGTGACATAAAAAGGAATTCACAGAAGCAGTAAATAAATACATAAACAAACACAAGTCTCTTGAAACCTACAAACTAAAAGATTGGAATGAAAGTCATTCTACTATGTAAAGATTTGATGTTTGAACTTTGTAGGACCCCAAATTCCATAGTTTCAGTGTTCATTACGTGATATGATGGTAAGTAACAAGCCATGATAGGAATTAAAATGATAAATATATGACTAGTCTGACCCACTGACATCCATTTCTCCCTCCTACTATTAGCATGCCATTTTAATCTGCTCAGAGGGTGATTTACACAGTGCCTGGGTCCTAATTTATTTGCATGGGGAACTCTTCTTAAAGTCTATGTGAGTTTTCTTGACTAAGATTAGGAGCTCAGATCTATAGATCTGTTGGGGCCTGTGGATACACAAAACCAGAACAGTTTTCTTGAGGGATTAATTTCAGAAGGTGGACAAGTAGACAGATTAGGACCCCATTCCGTAAAACATTCAAACCTCAGCCTATTGATAAAGGGAAGAATCCAGTGCCATTTTCTTTGCCGTGTTAGAAGATACAGGAAACAGTAGCTGCTGTTTCCCCAGCACCCTGTACCGGAGTATGCTGCCTGCATGTGTTACTACTGCAGTTGCATGCTCTGCAAGAACAAACGGGTTGCAGGGGAATCTTGTGGGAGATCGGATAGCCAGTCAGCGGAGGGGCTGGGATTACAATGTTTGATTTACTCTCACTTCAAGCTACCCTTCTAACGACCAACCGACCAACCGTAAGAAGACTGGTGAGCAGGTCAGAAAGACAGGAAATTCTCCCCAAGGCTGGGAAGTTTCATGCTTAAGATCCTAGTTCTAACATTCTCTTAAAACACTGCAGTCATGTTCATTAACTAAAACGTTCAATGACAAAAGGGTCTATTTGTGTCTGAATCACCAAAGAGAGCATCAAAGAGATGAGGACAATCCAAGCCCTGACCTATTTGCCTTAACTCTGCCATGTTTTTAGAGCTTTTATTTTCTCCTGATTTTTTTTTTTTTTGGTTGAAAATTCAGTGAACAAAAAGTAGTATGTTTAAAACTTTTGACCAACCCTTTTAGAGTTATATGTGGATAGAGCAGATGTTAAACAGCACCCTCATCATCTGAGCTTTTAATGGAATGTCCCCTACTCCAGGAATCCCTTTCTCAAGTCAAACTCCAGCCAGGGGGAACAAGTGCTCAGAGTTTGGAAGACTGTAACCAGTTGTTCAGGAGCGTTTCTATACGTTACAGGACCAAGTTCACAATGTCAGGTTAGTCTGGAACTGGGAAAGCTTCTCAGTAGGTCTTGCGGTTTTCTGAGAAACCACAAGGGGTTTCTCAGAATGCATTAACCTACTTTCCAAAGAGAGGATTCCCGGGGTCCTCCTGCTCAGAAGAAGAGGAGGAGGAAGGAACATATTTCAAGTGGGAGCTGGGCATGCTTTTTGCCTTAAATATGCTACTCTTCCTGCTAAACAGCAGAGCAGCCTGAGAAATTGGTACTTCCTCCACAGAACAGCTCCGAGGGTCGCACAGCCCCCAAAATATGGCTGTCTAATCAACTGAGTGGGGCCAACTGATTTACTAGGATTCTCATTGTCCACACTGACAGATGGTTCTCTTCCCCCCTGCTAGCCCCTTCCCACTGACAGAGCTGCTTTTGAGGCAAGCCTATTCTTTGAGAGATCCAGTTGCATTCACCAGCCTAGTTCTGAAACAAGACAAAAGCTCCGCGAGCCTCCCATTCACAGCGGCGCGCTGCTCCTGCCTTTTCCGTACCTCCAAGCAGAATGAAAAGAAATTCAGATGTACTCCCTTACCTTCGACCTCATTGGAGACAGGAGCCCTTCCATTTTGGCTGAATCCTCATGCCAATGCCCCTCTTCTCCAAGTTGCTCTTCCGGCGTGCCGTCCTTAAGCATCCCACATGAAGAAAGCCATGGCAGGAGCCGCGCGAGTGGCTCCCCTCTCCCAGCCGGAGCCACCGCTGCACCGCCAACCTGCTGAACTTGAATCCCCCGTGCTTGGAAAGCACTGTTCCTGGAGAAGCCTGCTCTTCTCCTCGCCCTTTCTTCCCTGTTTCCCTCTTGCTCCAGGCTCTCTCTCTCCTCCCTCTTTCTTCCCCTAATCTGCCTACAGCTCTCTGTGTACCATGCTCACTTGACAAATGATCCCTGTCTTAGGTAACGCCTTTGAGCCAAGAAAAGTGATCTGAACCAAACCACAGGGACAGATCATTCAGGACAGGAAGTAATTGGGGCTGTGCTTTGCCTGCGTATCCCGTGGCTTCCCAGGTTTAGTTCTGTAGCTTGTTCTCTCCAGCACTGACAGCTAAAGGCACTGCTTCATTCATCCATCCATCCATCCATCCATCCATCCACCCACCCATCCACCCACCCTCCCATCCATCCATCCATCCATCCTTTTAAGAAATCACACCCAGACAATAACGGATCCATTTGTACTGTAACTCGGCTGGTTTTTCTGGCTTTTGTGCAGAAAGCAGAAATAAAAATCCCACCACTTGGATATTTCTGAATACCCATTTGCTTAGCCTAGTGTTGATATAACATCTGGGTAGTTAACTGTGTTTTTTGCTGTTTGACCAAATATTTAGGCGCATGTAAGCACAGCCTTTCCTTGGGGTAAGTTTCAAAAAACAGATTTATGGTCTTGATTCCTGAATAGCTGAGCACTAAATAAGTATGTGTACTGCCTAGAAGCTGTGGTAGCATAGTGCCTAAGGCACTTGACTGCTAACCAGAAGGCTGGCAGTTCAAACCCACCAGCCACTCCTCGGAAGGAAGGTTGGGCAATCTACTGCCATAGTGATACTGTCTTGGCAACCCAAGGAGGGGTTGCTATGAGTCGGGTCCAACTCGATGGCATTATCAACTTGCTCTGAGGACACTAAAAACTATTTGCCTCAGCAAGAACCCATTGCTTCACCTCCCATGTTAAGTCTATTTCCTCTTTTCCAGACCTTTCCTCTATTCCATCTTCTAACTTTCAATGGCTTTTGGGTTTTTATTGGGGGTGGGGTGGAGGTGGGGGTGAGCAGGTAGGAAATAACTCCTGTTTGTTCAGACAGAGATGTCATTTCTCTTCTTCCATAGTTCCTGGCCCTAGAACATTAAAACTGTTATGCTCATTGTTGAGAGATCACTCATTCCATGTGTACATACTACGTTCATCCTGTTTGATTACTCAACTTGTGTAAGTTATATCCACTATTTGTTTATTACTTTCAGCAACTTTTTTCTAGAGCATTCTGTTCTTGTCTTTGTCCCTTCCTAATCTGACAAATCTCACCAGAATTTCCAGTCATTGTCACTTCTCAAGAGTATTCTCCTGGACTTTTTTTTTTGTTTTTTGGCACAATTGATCAACTCCTGCCTCTTAACACTCCCTCCTACCCTAAAGCTCCCAAAGGTTAGTTTAAAGTGGGTAGAATAGAGTGGGATTATGTCAAGGTTAAAGAAATATAGATTGATTATATGTTTAAGACTGGTTGCTTTCTGATAAATTCCAAGGATAGTTTATGGAAACAAAATAGCCTTCCTGGGCCAAAGAAAGGGTCCCTAGTAAAGAATTCTAAATATCCTATACCATCATACCATCCATTACTTAAGGAAAGTATAGCTTTTCTGGTTGTTTACACTCTAGCCACCCATTTCTTTGAGTCTGGGGCCACTCATTATGTTTTTTTTTTTTTTTTCCCCCTCCAAAATGTCACCTGACCATCTTGTTCATGGGAGCAGCTTGAATTGTTTCCTTACTGAGGGCACTGGTAGCGTATCTTAACTTCTGGATGTAGAAAGAGTATATGAGTTCTGTCTATGTCCCTCTGCTTTGTGGGCTGAACAGTTCACCTTGTTTTCATAGTAGTCTAAGAGGTTGCTGTTATTTGCTGTCAAGTCGGACTCGACTCATAGCGACCCCCCTTGGGTTTCCGAGGCAGTATCACTACAGAAGTAGATTGCCCCATCTTCCTTCTGAGGAGTAGCTGATGGGTTTGAACCTCCAGCCTTCTGGTTAGCAGTCAAGTGCCTTAGGCACTACGCTACCAGAGCTCCAGACTAAAACAAACCACTGGAAAGTAATAGGCCACAGAACAAATTAAGTTCTTGAGATGATGATGATGATGATGGTAATAAGATGAAGACAGCAGTTAAGCACTTATGTGTGAAGCACTGTACTAAGTGATTTTCATGCATTAGCTCATGTAATCCCCTCAGCCACCCTCTGAGGGAGGTACTATTATTATTGCTATTTTGCAGGCACTTCAGTTAAGTAATTTGCCGACATAATGGACCTACATTTAGCTCAATGAGGCCAATGCTTATGGAAACAGTGCTTCCTCCTTATCTAATTCGTTTTTTCTACCTTCCTCACCAAACTAAGACACAAAGAATTAAAAGCATATTTAATTTTCTGTTCTTTATTAGTCAAATTAAGCATTTGAAAATGTATTAATTAACTTAGGCCATTAAGTTAACTTTTGGTACCTCTTTCATTTATTCATTCATTAAACTAATATTCACTGAATATCCACCTCAAGCCAGGTACTGTGTGAGGTACATATCAAGCACAAAGTCAGAGTCTTGAATTTATTACAAATAAACCACTTAATGTGTAAAATGGAACACATCAATTGATTTATTACTTACCATTTCTAAATACTTTAAATACAATTACTCCATCCCTTAAGTATATATGTATAGTTGTTAGATTTATTTGGATATGGAAGGGGAAAGGAGAACAGCTGGAAGTGGTGGAGGGGTTTAGGGACTATTTTGGGTGCAGGGACACCTGGGAAAAAGGTGTGCAATGTCAGCAAACAATAATCATCAGATTATTAGGCATCTTGACACTCCTGGGGGATAGTCATTTGTTGCCGAGATACTTAGGAGTAGGAATGATAATTCATATTTCCCCATTACACATTCCCTTAAATTGGGGTGGTTTCTGGTTGGTTGCATTCTCATGTTTCAAAAGAGTTCCTTCTGCTTCCATGCAGTAGAATGTACACACTGGGATTAACTTAGCCTTAGAGGAGAAAGTCAATGAATATCAAATATATATAAACAGGGGAAATAGCAAGTTTGTACTTCGGGGAAAGAAAAGCTGAGATGAAATGTGGCTAAAGGGATTTCCACTGCATGGTGAGGCTTCTGGCCAATAGGGGGGATGTCCTTGAACCAAAAAATCTCTCTTAGCAAATGTTCTTGTCTTTGTCCAGCCATTCTTCTTCCCTGTTTTGTGAAAAGAGAGAGAGAAGAAGAAGGGAGAGGGAGAGGGAGAGAGAGAGAAAGAGGGAGGGAGGGAGAAGAGAGAGAAAGAAAGGTAAAGAAAGGAAGGGAGGGAGGAAGGGAGGGAGGGAAGGAAAAAAGGAATGAAGGGTGATAACTTCATAACATACTTCTCCAGACCAAAAGCGCTTGGAAATGTCACAAAAGCCATTTGACAGGTCATGGCCAGGGGCTGTGAGTCCCACTTTTGTTGAATTAAAAGGTAGACTCTTTCAGCCCCACATCTTTGCCATTTTTGAGGTTAATTTTTTTAGTCCCCTCATGGTCTCTGGGGAGCACCACCAGCTGCACAATAAAGGTTCATTATCTGAGGATCACACTGCCCTGCTTCAGAGATAGTTTTGCATTTATTAAGGTAAGAGGACAGTGACTTGATAACCATTTAGGTTTTATCCTTTACAAACTGCCACTACCCTCTACTTCTTATTTGGAAGCATTTTAAAACTTAGACTTTAGGAAGATAAAGGATAGAAAAGATCTTATTCCTGGACTGGTTCCAGATATCTTGGGCAATAATGAGGGAGTTACTAACTAACTCTATAAATGCCCTTCCCCTTTTCACTGCCCTCTGCCCAGGACCTTCAGCCTAGGCCACATATATTCACTTTGATTTATAAAGTAAACATCAAAACATACCACAGAGAAAATTTCCATTTACTATATGCTTAAATGAAAGTGCTCCATGAAAATTGTGATTTAATACCCAAGGTGTTTGGATTTATGTTTGTATGTATGTAAGAATCAACATTCTCTAATTTACTACAAAACTGAAAATTCAATCCATCCCTAAGTAGCAAAAACAGTTTGCATTTGACTGCTAACCTAAAGATTGTTGGTTTGGACCCACTCAATGGTACCAAAGAAGAAAAAGTAAAAGAAAAGGCAAAAGAACAGGGGGGGTTCTATGGAAGAAAACTGGATACCAATGGATAGTTTTTAAAATGTTTCACATATGTTTCCTTTCTAAAAACTTCATCATAATCCTATTAGGTGGGATAGGTATTGGTTTCCATTTAACAGGGTCTGAGAGGCAAACAGGAAAGAAAATAATCCTTACTGAGTATCAACATTGCCCCAGGCTAGTTACTTTTAAGTGCCATTTCATTTAATTTTCAAAGGTGCATTATTATTATTCCTCCATTTTAATAGATGAGAAACTGAGATTGAGAGAACCAAGTATTGTGATAGGTTATATCACTTGGTCTCACTCATTTAGGCACTTGGTGATCTGTGCCATTTGCTGTACAATTTTGTCATGTTCTCTCACTTTCTCTGGGTATGGCTAGGTGCCTTGTTTTGACCAATGGGATGTCAACGAATGTGATGTAAATAAAATCTTGAACATCATTGTATGATTGGACTTTCCCTTATTCTCTTGCTTCTGCCTTCCCCAAGGGAAAGGACATACCCAGGCTAGTGTGCTAGTCCTAGGAGGATAATGACAGCAGACTCAACCCACAGATCTGGAACAAGCCTACAAATCATAAATGAGCAAGCCTAGCCTAGAACAGTGAAACTGAAAACGTTTGGAAAACAGTATTTACTGTTATGTGGTACCAGATATGGTGGTTATTTATCACTCAGCTAATGAATATAGTAACTAACCCCAAATCATCTACTTCCTAAATAGTAGAACCAGGACCAAAACCTCAAACATAGGTCTTCTAACTCCCAATTTCTAGTCCTTTCTACTTTACCACTGCTCTGAAACACACCATGCAGGGTGAGGAACTGTATAATCATTAAGGTATTTTCCACATACATACATTCTAGCACTTTTATGTTACTGAATATCACGTATAGGACCAACAATGTTTGCTTCCTTCAATATCTTCCTTCTAAAATGGTAGACAACTGGGGAAAAGAGTGGTGCTTGATTCTGCGTTTTGGTTGATCAGTCATCTTGTCTTTATGATCGTTCAGCTTCTCTGTCCCATTTTCTAAAGAACAGTGATTGCCTAAAGTTATCAGCAGTCACTACAGAAGCTAATTGGAATCTAGCCCTGGGAGACTTCTTCCTTCAGTAGTTCTTGTCTTTCTGAAAAAGTGCCACACAGGGGGAAAAATAAAACTGCTTGTTTCATTATAATGAAAACTTTAGATGAGAATGGGTCTCTTTCCACCCATGTGTTTCAAGAAAAAAATATGAAGAATAGAGTGACATTATTTTTTTTTAATGTTTGAAAAGAGGTATTTAATCTTTTCTATCTTCTTGTTAAGATTTTTGGTTTCAGTTCTTTTGTCAAGAGGGAGAAAAACCGACAGATGTGGCGGCCCCAGATCATTGCCCGTGTTTCATTAGAAGAGCTTTGGGAGCACATATAAGGAGGAAGAAGAGAAATGGGCATCAGATGAAGGAAATAAGAAAGTTCTGGTACCTTCCCTTCTTTCTCATGTCCATAGAGCGGAAAGCAGTTGGAGCTCCTTTAACCCTCCACCTCCTGCAAAGATGGCATGCTTGCCAGGGGTTAGCATTTTTAAGGCTCCCTGGTGGCACAGTGGTTAAACGCCTATCTATGAGTGAAAAGGTAGGGTGTTCAAAGCCCCCAGCTGCTCCACAGGAGAAAGATGTAGCAGTCTGCCTCTATAAAGATTACAGCTGGAAAGACTAATAGAGCAATCCTATTCTGTCCAATAGAGTTGCTATGAGTTAGAATCAACTGATGGTTTATGGCTTCTGTTGGGCTGTTGTTAAACTCACTGCTGTTGAGTTTGTCCCAACTCATAGCAACCCCTCCTTGGGCTTCCAAGGCTGTATCTCTACAGAAGTAGATTGTCCGGTCTTCCTTCCAAGAAGCAGTTAGTGGGTTTGAAGCATGAGCCTTCTGGTTAGCAGCCAAATGCCTTAGGCTGTTGTCAGCTGTCATTAAGTCAGCTTTGACTCATGGTCACTGTATGTACAACCAAACAGACTGTTGTCTGGTCCTGCACTGTCATCATGATGGTTGATCTGCTTGAGGCCATTGTTGCAGCCAGTGCATTCTGAGTTCTTTCCAACCCAGGGGACTCATCTTCCAGCACTTCAATATTCTGTTGTGAGATCCATAGGAACCCGATGGGATCTATAGGGTTTCCACTGGCTAATATTTACAAGTAGATTGCCAAGCCTTTCTTCCTAGTCTGTCTTAGTCTGGAAACTCTGCTGAAACCTTTCCACCCTAGGTGACCCTGCTGGTATTTGAAGTATCAGTGGCACAGCTTCTAGCATCATTGCAACATGACAACTACCACAGTATGGCAAGGTGACACACAGGTGGTGGTCTGTTGGAGTAGTTATTTTAAAGCTCCAAAATAAGAATTTGTGCTAAGGGAAATTATGTATAGGAAACATTTCTTCAGGATATATCTTTCAAAATGTTGAGAAAGGTCAGGCCTTAGACAAACCACTTACAAAAGCTTTGTTTGTTTTTCTCTGGAAGAGGCAACCACAATGCTACTACCACATTTTCTGGTTAACTGTTTATCTAAAGTGGGCAAAAAAAGGATAGCAATCAATGGAAATAGGAATCTACACAGTTTCTGTTTCTGAGACTTCTTTGACCCCTCAAGCTGTGTACACAGGATAAGAACTTTCTTCTCCATTGGGCCTATCTCACACTTTGAGAGTGTAAAAAGACCTCTATTGATTATCTATCCAGAGACCATCTTATTAAGGATTGGGGTAATCAAAATTTGATACCAAGTTTCATCTTACATGCTGGGAGTTCCTTCAGGCCACATGCATGTGTCCAGAACCAATGATATAACAGGGCCAACCAGAGTTCCTGCCCTGAGGCTACCCAGAAGAATAATAGTGATCACTGCTCTTGAGGAATTCCAATGATCGATTCCTAGGAATGGCAATTGCTGAATTATACTGTGTGAGGACTAACAAAAACGGTTGCTTCAACTAGAATGGAGCCAAAGAAGGGGTACTGATTTCACCTGAGATTGTGAATTAAGGCTTCATAAGCCAAAAAACTAAACCAGCTGCCATCAGGCCAAGTCTGAGTCATGGTCACCCCTTGTGTGACAGAGTACAACTATGCTCCATAGCATTTTCAAGGCATTTGACTCACCAGTCACTCCTTGGAAGGAAGACAGAGCAATCTACTTCCATAGAGATACTGCCTCGGAAACTCAAGAAGGGGTTGCTATGAGTCTGAATCGACTTGACAGCAGTGAGGTTTTTTTTTTTTTTTAATGACCATTCTAAAGTACATCATGAGACCTTTCTTCTGAGATACCTCTGGGTGAATCTGAACCATCAATCTTTCTATTGGTGATTGAGCACTTGATTTTTTGCCTCACCCAGGAGTTCCTAAGGCTTCATAAGAAAATGCTATTCTTGAAGCTGGCTTCATGGTCGCATAGAGGAGGTAACTATGTTAGGGTGTCAAGATGAAGGGATGGTAAAGGTGGAGAAATGTAAGGATTGAAGAAAGAATTCCTGGCAGAGAGACCAATATGTACAAAGGAAGTATGTAAACATAAAATAATACTTTTGAAGGCAAAAGTAGAGACATCGTGGTGTGCAGAGTGCTGACAAATGATCTCCAAGTTACATGCTCTCACACACTATTTTTCTTAATTTAAAATTTCAGTATACCTGTACTTGAGTGAAAACATTTATACGCCATGCACAAATAACATAAGATGCAAGCATTGTTCACTTCATACCATTGGTGTTCGCTTAATCAGTTGAATAGTGATTAATTTTAAAATTTGCAGGGCTTTCATTTGTTATGAATACTCATTCTTCCAAATTACTTAACTTTACAAGTTGAAGTAGGCATGCCTGCACAGTATCCAATGGTCCCTTTAATTAACAGCAGTGGGTCGCCTAATAATGGAATTATGTTTAGAACATGACCTTTGAAACAATAAACGTGCCACAATGTTCATTATTTCCATAGCTCTGAGGAGTTTTTGAAATCAATCCTGCCTTTTAAATTTCCTTGGCCAGTTTTGACCTGAGGCTCAAAGAAAAGTAATTGATTGATTCAATTTCTAACTGTGTCAAAATAATGAAATTAATGATCGCTATTGATGGGTATCTTTTATCCAAGAACTTGGCAATGCACTCCGTGTTGCAAACTGTATCTTAACCTCGATATCTAAGTATGTACCTGAAAGTTAATCTACTGTCACTTTTTCACGAACAAGACATGAGACATCAGTGCTCAAGGTAGAAAAGCCATTCTGAATATTTCTGCCTCAACTCCAATAAAACATGATTTTTTTTTTTTTTAACAGTATCTCAGGCTGAACCTGAGAACACCGACTTTGAATATGAGGAGTACTGACTTTACACATAATGGCAATTAATCATAAGAACCAAGAAGAACTATGAGATCTGGAGCATAGCTATAGGGAAAAGGGGGGAAAAAAAGAAAAAACATTATTTTAAAACTTAGCTATGGTTTCTAACTATGTTTTACTTAGATTCTGGAAAAATCAGCTGGATATTTTAAAACCTGCTCACTAAAGCTCTTATGTTGTTAGTTGCCATCAAGTCAGCTCTGATTCATGGTTACACCATGTACAATAGAACAAACTGTTGCTTGGTCCTGAACCATCTTCACAATCCTTATTATGGTGAAGTCTACTGTTATGGCCACTGTATATTTTTAAATGCTTTCCAACCTAGGGGAATCATCTTTCAGCACTATATAATATTCTGTCATGATCCATATGGCTTTCCTTGACTAATTTTTGGAAGTAGACCACTAGGCCCTTCTTCCTAGTCTTAGTCTGGAAGCTCTTCTGAAACCTGTATACCAATGGTGACCCTGTTGGTATTTGAAATACCAGTGGCCCAGCTTCCAGCATTAAAGTGATATGCAAAGCACTACAGCAGGATTCAGCTATTATAGCTGAGTCCATTCTGTTTTTGGTTCTCTAGTGCTTCTCTAACAGAAAATACCACAAATGGGTGCTTTGAACAAACAAGGACTTATTCTCTTACAGTTTTGGAGGCTAGAAGTCCAAGTTGAAAGTGCCAGCTCTAGGGGCTGGGTGAAGGTCCCTCAACCTTGGGCTTCAGCTCTGCCTCTTGCTCTCAGCCCACTGGAGCTGCAGGAGTCACTTCACTCAGGCAGCTCCTGGGCTTCTGAGGCCAACAAACCCAAGGTCAACAAGTAAAGTGTCACAGTCCAAAGATTATCAAGCAACATGGCAGGCCACTAGTTCAAGTCCAGAAACAGTCCCAAGCTCGATAGACAACATGGCAGGCCACTCACTGATGACTCAGGCAAATGCAGGATCCAAATGTGCCAAGAAGCTCAGAGACCCTTCTTAAGACTTCTCCTTATATACCGGAAGCAGATCACATACCTAAGGCAGCTACTCAGATGCTCACAGTAGATTCCACCATGGAGTTGATTACCAGCCTCTTCATGAGGAATACTACATCCAGCTGCCAGCCACTCAAAACTAGAACCAGCCAAATTGACACATAACAATAATACCACATTCTCTATCTAGCTTGCTGAATCATCTTGGTTATTTACCTAGATTCTGTTAACCAAGTTTCTAGTCTATTAAAATATAAAATTGGAAAATTACTACTTCACAAAATGTTGCAAAACCTTCCTGGAAAAAAATGGGTCCCCCTCTCCTGATTTAAAGGAATTCAATCAATCAACAAAGATTGAAGTGCTCTCTGCATGGCACCATGCCCAACTCCTGAGAGGCTCTCTGTGGGTTCACAGAAGCACATGTCCAGGCTGGGCACAGCATAGCTTCCCTTTCACCTCTCAGTGAAATCAGTCTCCTGAAGCTTCATTTCAAAGAAACCCAGATGTACGGCATATGGGTATGTGTCAGCAGTGAAAGGAGAGAGTTTTGGAAATTAAAGGAGCATTTTCTTTCTTTCTTTTTTTCAAAGAAAATGCTGGATTTCCTGATCATATCCCTATGCAAGGATTGCCAGGATGCAACTGCGCGGGCATGAGGAACACAAACAAACGTGACCGCTAAAGTAGTTCAGGGTGTCTCCCTTTCATGTTTGAATGTGTTTAGACAGTTATAAAACCAGAGAGCTTGGAATGAAAGAAAACAATGCCCAGGAGAGAGGAATGCTTTGAATCTGGACTCCCCAGCCTTGGCTTCACTTACTTTTCTTTGGTAAACCAATCCAAGGCTATTGCATATGTTGATCATCCTTTGTTAGCCTTTGTCTGGGCAGGTTTTTGCTGCATTCAGCTCAGAAATAACCTTTTATCCTACTTATTATATGTATAAGATGTTGTAGTCTAAAGCCACTGTGGTATGTTAAATCTGTTTTCTGTTTCAAGAAGTTCTGAAGACCCCACTTGTGTCATGGGATACTCTAGAATAAGATCTAGAATAAAGTAATTTAGTCCTAGATATCCACAAGAGAACTAGTGAGGTCAGAATATTGTAGCAAGAGCAGGCCATGAGAGGTTCATCAAATTCTGCCACATTGCAGTTCTCCTGATCCAGTTTAAACTCTTGAGGACTTAGTCCATCAAGGCAGAGAACTAGGTCATGAAAAATGCAAAGATGACTTCTTGTGGGAAAGAAAAAAAATAGATGCAAATGTTGAGGTGATGTACTTCAGGGACAGAAGTTAGCTTTAGATAGAGGTGGGCTGATTGTAGCAGTCACAGCATTGATGTTGCAAAGCCTATTAGTAAAGTTTCTAACAGAGAGGTGATAGGATACTATGGTGGTAACAGAGCAGGAACCAGACTTGAAGTCTGAGTATGAGAGTCAAGCAACATCAGCAAATGGTAACCACATTGGAGTATCTCCAGCAGCAAGATGAGAGTAGTCATAACAGTAGTAGCATTAGGGAGTGTCATCTATAGCAGTTCCAGATGGTGATGGAAGCAGTAGAGAAAGCTGGTACAAAGCATAATCAAGATGAGTCTTGGAAGCCATGGTGCTGAGCTGGACTGGATCCAAATCACTAGTCACATTTTATATAGATTGGCATAGAATAATAATGGCCAGAGGGTAGAGACAGGTTTAGTAACAATTCCAAAGCAGCAACAGGTAAGAGTGTAGACAAAGCAGAACAATTTGGGGTCAAAGGAAATGACAGGAATAATCCTAGAAAGTCAGCTGTGCAAAGTCTGTGGTCAATGGATTCCTGGAGTAGATAGGGATGGGGGATGGAGTCAATGTGACAACAAGACACATCGGGGATCCTGATGCTCTTTTATTGAGTTTTACACACATGACCCACAGAATAGCTATGTATCTTTCTTCCTCTTAACTATATCCACATCCGTACAAGAGAGAAGGAAGTTGTCCAGTCTTGAGGATGCAGCTGTTGGGTTGAATCTATTGAGTTGAGTCCCAAGATTTTTGGTCAGCAGATCCAGCAAAAGAAAATGTGGCCTTGGACTGCTCATGGTGTCCCCAGACTTAAGTTGTGCTATTAAAGAAGAATTTGCGGTAATAAACAGCTTACAGTCTACAAATATCATGATGCTACTTCTGAAAAGCATTATACGCCCAATTCCTTGATATAAAATCCTGGCATACTAGAATTGAATTATGTATTAATTAGTCCATTTACTCATTTCACAGATAAGTAAATTCCTGGGGAGTTTAATGACTTTCCTAAGATTACACAGGTACTCAGCCCTCCTAATTCATTGTTCTTTCTTCTCCAACATACTATCAGATATCTAAAGGGCAATATATGTCCTTTGTAAATAAAGAAAACTGACACATTAGAAATGTTAGTGGAATAACTTAGAAAACTCTCCATGGAGATTTGCTTTGACCTGTATCCAACACATTTTTCCACTTACCCTCACACACACCTAGGGGGAAGGACAGTCAAGAGTGTTTCAGAAGTAATAGAGAAGACATGGACCTGTCACAGAGGAGGTGCTCCATAAATACATGCTGAACAACATTTTGGTGTTATAAATTGACTCACAGAATTAGATATTTATTTGATTTCTTAATCCCCTTTGTTTCATATAGTGCAAGAGGACAAGCCCCTTAGTTCAGAAAGCTTTCAAAATACGACTGGGAAAGAGCTGCATCATCAAGGTAGAAACAATCTTACTAATATGGATAAAGTAAAGCTTTTGAGACCTCCATTTGCTTATGTGGCACAATTCAAATCAAGGAGAAACAACTGCAAACATCCATTAATAATTGGGACATAGAATGTATGAAGTATGAATCTGGGAGAACTGGAAGTTGTCAAAAATGAAATGGAACACATACAGATTGATATCCCAGGCATTAGTGAGCTGAAATGGACTATTTTTGGTCATTGTGAATCAGACAACCTTATGATCTACTATTCCGGGAATGACAATTTGAAAAGGAATGACGTGGCATTCATCATCACAAAGGATGTTTCAAGATCTGTCCTGAAGAACAATGCTGCCAGTGATAGGATAACATCCATATGCCTACAAGGAAGAGCAGTTAATATAACTCTTATTCAAATTTATGCACCAACCACCAAAGCCAAAGATGAGGAAATTGAAGATTTTTTTTTTTTAATCAACTTCTACAGTCTGAAATTGACTGAACTAGCAAACAAGATAGGTTAATTATCACTGGTGACTGGATTGCAGAAGTTGGAAACAAAGAGGAATCATCATAGTTGGAAAATTTGGCCTTGGTGACAGAAATAACGCTGGAGATCGCATGACAGAATTTTGCAAGACCAATGACTTATTCATTGCAAATACATTTTTTTTTGACAACACAAATGGTGGCTATACACATGGACTTCACCAGATGGAGTATATAGGAATTAGAATGATTACATCTGTAACAAGAGGAGAGGGAAAAGCTCAATATCTTCAGCCAAAACAAGGTCAGGAGCTGATTGTGGAACAGGCCATCAACTTCTCATATGCAAGTTCCACTTGAAATTGAAGACAATTAAAACAAGTCCACAAGAGCTACAATATGACTTTGTATATATCCCTCCTGAATTTAGAGACCATCTAAAGAATAGATTTGATGCATTGAACACTAATGGTCAAAAACCTGAAGAATCATGGGATGACATCAAGAACATCATCCATGAAGAAAGCAAAAGGTCATTTAAAAGATGAGAAAAGAAGAAAAGACCAAAATGGATGTCAGAAGAGACTCTGAAACTTGCCCTTGAGTGGAGAATAGCTAAAGCAAATGGAAGAAATGAGAAGATAAAGGAGCTGAATAGATTTCAAAGAGCAGCTTGAGCAGACAAAGACAACTACTATAATGAAATGTGCAAAGACCTGGAGTTAGAAGACCAAAAACGAAGAACATACTTGGCCTTTCTCAAGCTGGAAGAACTGAGGAAAAAATGTATGCCTCGAGTTGCAATATTGAAAGGTTCTATGGGCAAAAAATTGAATGGTACAGGAAGCATCAAAAGAAGATGGACAGAATACACAGAGTCACTGTACCAAAAAGAACTGGTCAATGTTTATCCATTTCAGGAGGTGGCATATGATCAAGAACCAATGGTATTAAAGGAAGAAGTCGAAGGTACACTGAAGGAATTTGCAAAGAACAAGGTTCCAGGAACTGACGGAATACTGATTGAGATATTTGAACAAATGGATGCCTCGCTGGAGGTACTTACTCGGTTATGCTAAGAGATTTGGAAGACAGCTACCTGGCCAACTGACTGGAAGAGATCCATATTTGTACCCATTCCAAAAAAAGGTGATCCCACAGAATATGAAAATTATCAAACAATATCATTAATATCATACACAAGTAAAATCTTACTGAAGATAATTCAAAAATGGTTGCAGCAGTATATTAACAATGAACTTCCAGAGGTGCAAGCTGGATTCAGAAGAGGACGTGGAACAAAGGATATCATTGCTGATGTCAGATGGATCTTAGTTGAAAGCAAAGAATACCAGAAAGATGTTTACTTGTGTTTTATTGACTATGCAAAAGCATTTGATTGTGTGGATCAAAACAAACTGTGGATATCATTGAGGAGAATGGGAATTCCAGAACACTTAATTATACTCATGAGGAACCTAGACATAGACCAGGAAGCTGTCAGTGGAACAGAACAAGGGGACACTCCAAGGTTTTAAATCAAGAAGAAAGTGTGTCAGGGTTGTATATTTCACCATACTTATTCAATCTATATGCTGAGCAAATAATCCAAGAAGCTGGACTATATGAAGAAAAACATGGCATCAGGATTGGAGGAAGAATCATTAACAACCTGCGATACGCTGATGACACAACTTTGCTTGCTGAAACCGAGGATGACTTGAAGTACTTACTGATGAAGACTGAAGAACACAGTCTGCAGTATGGATTATATCTCAAGATAAAGAAAACAAAAATCTTCACAACTAGACCTATAAGAAGCATCATGATAAATGGAGAAAAGATTGAAATTGTCAAGGACTTCACATTGCTTAGTTCTACAATTGACACCAATGGAAGCAGCTGTCAGGACATCAGATGATGTATAGCACTGGGCAAGTCGGCTGCAAAGGACCTCTTTTAAGTGCTGAGGAGCAAAGATGTCTCCTTAAGGACTAAGGTGTGTCTGACACAAACCATGATATTTTCAATTGCCTCCTACGCATGTGGGAGCTGGACAATGAATAAGGAAGACTGAAGAAGAATTGATGCTTTTGAATTGTGGTGTTGGCGAAGAATGCTGAAAATACCATGGACTGCTAAGAGAACTAACAAGTCTGTCCTGGAGGAAGTGCAGCTGGAATGGTCCTTGGAAGCGAGAACGGCCAGTCTTTGTCTCACCTACTTTGGTCATGTTGTCAGAAGGGACCATTCCCTGGAGAAGGATAAGAGGAGAAGGTCCTCAACGAGATGGATTGACACAGTGCCTGCAGCAATGGGCTCAAGTATAGCAAGGATTGTGGAGCTGGCACAGGACCGGTGGTGTTTCATTCTGCCTTGCATAGGGTCACTATGAGTCGGAGATGACTTGATGGCACCTAACAACAACAAAAATTCCCTTTGTTGTTTCTGTTAGGTGCTAGTGAGTTGGTTCCAAGTCACAGTGACCCTATGCAAGGCAGAACTAAATACTGCCCAGTCCTGTGCCATCCTCACAATCATTTCCATACTTGAGCCCATTGTTGCAGTCACTGTGTCAATCCATCTCATCGAAGGTCTTTCCCCTTTTCACTGACCTCTCTTTAACCAGCATGATATCCTTCCCCAGGGACTGGTTCCTTCTAATAATATGACCAAAGTATGAAAGATAAAGTCTGATCATTATCACTTCTAAAGAACATTCTGGCTGTACTTCCTCCAAGACAGATTTGTTTCTTCTAGCAATCCCTGCTTCAATATTCTTCACCAACACAATTCAAAGGCATCAATTCTTCTGTTGTCTTCCTTATTCACTGTCCAGCTCTCATATGCATATGAAGTTATTGAAAATACCGTACCTTGGATCAGTCACACCTTAGTCTTCAAAGTTACATCTTTGTTCTTGAACACTTTAAAGAAGAGGTCCTTTGCAGATGATTTGTCCAATGCAATAGGTTGTTTGATTTCTTGACTGCTGCTTCCATGGACGTTGATTGTGGATCCAAGTAAAATGAAATCTTTGGCAACTTAAATCTCTTCTCCGTTTATCAAGATGTTGTTTATTGGTCCAATTGTAAGGATTTTTGTTTTCTTTATGTTAAGGGGCAGTCCATACTGAGCTCTTTGATGCTTCAGATCTTTTTCTTTTTCAGCAAGGAAGATTGTGTCATCTGCATATTGCAGCTTGTTAATGATTCTTCCTCCAATATTGGTGCTGGAATCTTCTTCATATAATCTGGCTTCCTGGATTATTTGCTCAGCATACAGAGTGAATAAGTATGGTGACTCATACCTTTCCTATTTTTAAACCATGCAGTATCCCCTTGTTCTGTTTGAACAACTGCCTTGCCTCTTGGTCTATGTAAAGGCTACACATGAGCAACATTAATTGTTCTAGAATTCCCATTCTTTGAAATGTTATCCATACTTTGTATGATCCACATAGTTGAGTACCTTTGCATAGTCTATAAAACACAAGTAAATATCTTTCTGGTATTCTTTACTTTCAAAAAGAAAGATATAAAAAGAAAACTAAAACAAAGAAAGATGGAACTAAATTCAAATATATGGTTCTCATTCTCCAGAATACTGGGCAGAAAATGAAAGCCAAGTACAATTCTGCCCTAGTATGTAAGCAGAATTCCATGATGTCCAGGCAGGAGACAGTTTCCAACAATGGATAATTTCTAAAGAGAGAGTATAAAATATGCCATCAGCCTTATGGACTTTAGGGTTGTGGGCTTCTCAATTCCCCCAGAAGAAGGTGATCTGTGGGCATTCAGGTAGCCCCAACATTGTTTAATTCTCCCATCTCTAATCTTTTGTAAGAGAGATGTCTCCATCTGCTATAGTGCCCTTAGATTCTAAACATCCAAAACTCAACTCTAACCAACTTTCCTCCAAATAAGTTCCTTCCTTAGGCTTTCCACATGTTGTCATTGATGATAATCATTCTTGTAGTCACCCTTGCACTCTCCTTGACTCTGTCTCTCCTTCTTATGGCAAGGTCCCATGACATAATGCCTGCACTATTCCAGGAGACTTCTGGTTGCTTCCCCCACTTTGGAATGTCACCCTCTTAAATTATCAGTCTGCTAACAGATTAATTTTCCTAAAACACCATTGAGTACATAACCTTTCCTATTTAAAAATGTATAGTGGTTCTCCATTATACATAAATAAAGTTCAAACTCCTTAATTTGTATTTCAGAGTCATCTATTATCTTCTTAGGGAGTCCTGGAGAAGGAATGGTTAAGCACTTGGCTGTTAACAGAAAGGTTGGCAATTTGAACCCACCCATAAATCCCACAGGAGAAAGATGTGGAAATCTGCTTCCATAAAGATCACAGAAGGCTTGAAAACACTAAGGGGTCTGTCTTATAGGGTTACTGTATTGATTCTCCAGTGTTGCTGTAACTCACATACCACAAATTTAATAAACAGGGATTTATTCTCTTACAGTTTAGGAGGCTAGAAGTCTGAGTTCAAAGTGCTGGGTCTAGGGGCTGGGTGAAGGCCCATCAACTTTGGGCTTCAGCTCGCCTCTTATTCCTGGTCCACTGGAGCTGAAGGCATCTCTTAACTCAGGCAGCTGCTAGCTGCTGAGGCTGACAAACCCAAGGTTGGCAGGTAAAATGGTACAGTCCCAAGATTAGCAAACAACACAGCAGGCCACTGGTTCAAGCCCAGGAACAATCTCAAGACTGGCAGGCAACATGGCAGGCCACTGAGATAAAGAGTTGGTCAAATGCAGGATCCAGATGTGCCAAAAGCTAGAGACCTTTCTCAAAGAATTTCTTTATGTACTGAAAGCAGGCCGCATCCTGAAGGCAATGTGCTCACAGCAGATTCCATTACAGAGTTGATTATACCACATTCTATCTCATCAAGGAAATAACTGCATCTAGCTGCCCAGTCACTCAAAACCATGGCCTAGCCAAGTTGACACACAAACTTCACGTCCGCAGTCACTGTGAGCCAGATTTGACTTGATGGCAATGGGTTTGGCTTAACAGGTTTACCATCTTTTCTATTTACCTCTCCCCTGTCAAACCCATTATTCAATTTTTCCCACCTCTAAGCCACGATTCCCACCTTCTCATTTTTATTCCCTTGTTGAGAATCTCTCCCTCAGTCAATGAGATAAAGCATGTAAAGAGCCTAGCTAAATGTCCATCACTTAATAAGCACTCAATAAAAGTTTTCTTCTCAGTCCACATCAATTCCTCTTCCTTCCAGGAAGCTTTCCCTCAGCAACCCTGCTCACTTCTGCTTATCTATACTGCTTTATTTGCCATTTAGAATAAGTTACCTGCACTATTATCTTCTAACATTCAGCTGTATTTTAACCAAACACTACATATACATACATATATATATGTATATATATACACACACACATATATACATATATATACACACACAAATATATACATATGCATATATATACACATATACATATATATATACATACACACACACACACACATATATATATGTATATATAGTCTTGTAGATAGTAAGAATTTAACACTTTGCCTTGATTATGATGATGTGGTATTGCTGGAATGTTATCTTTAACTCTACAAATGCTTGTCTTGTTTGCCTTTTATAACCCATATGAAATACTATAAATATGACATTTTTTTAGACAGAAAAAGATGTAAGAGGAGAATGAGTATTTATTGACTATCTTCTATGAACAAGGCAACATTCTGCGTTCTTTTATAAATGTCCTCTCATATAAAGAAAAAATATTATAGAGGTGTAAATTGATTCAGTCAGGATAACAAACATTAGTGTCATTACTTAGGACTAGAACTCATAAACTTTGAACTCCCAACTGAAAAACAACTAATGTCAAGGGTGAGTCTGGATGGAATGTAACTCAGCCTAGAGCTCATTAATGAGAATGATGGTAAAAGGGGGTTGAGAGCTTGAGTGTGCCTTAGTAAGAAAGCCCTTATAAATTTTATGAGCGCTCAAGAGAGATTTCTATGTGTCTTACTAATACTTGCAAGCTTCATGGTGTTTTCTGTTACTCTAGGTTAAGACACATAGTCCTTTCTTATCTTTCATACCCAGACCTAAGGCAACTGGAATTCTCTTGACATTTACACCATCTTCCAAAACTTATTTGTCAAAATTTGTCTGAATGTTTTATAGACATTACCCTTTGGGCAAGAAAAAGGCTTTGGATATCACTTCTATTTCATAGATGGGAAAGCTGAGGCATAGACCATTACAGTGGCTTGTCTAATATTTCATGACTCAACAGCACATCCTACTCTGGTAGATTAGTCTGTTGGTCATCTTAGACTAAAAATGGAAGACTGCATAGCTGGTGGCCTTCATTCACATATTTGTAGCAATTTCTAAGACAATTGGCATCATGAGCAGAAGGGATCCTCTGCCTGAGGAAATTTTATCTAAATGGACATGCAATTCATGAAACAATAACAGCACTGTTGTGGAGCAGCAGTTAATGAAGGCAAAGGTTAACACCCAGCCTAAGTGCCAGCCCCTAGAAGAAAGTTTATCACCCAACGGTTCTAGTTTATAAGGCCCAGGACTAATCCTTATGAAAGTCCTTCACATTGGCCATGGTTTCTGAGCCACTAATTAGGAAATAAAAATACACTGCTTCTCTATATTTCTTGTGCAGTGCATCAGCCATCATGTGACTACACAGAAGAACAAAAAGTAGCATCAGCTGTTGCTATGGAGACTTAAGAACCATCTGAATTGCTATGGCATCATACAAGCAAAATTCCAATCATCAGTCGTTAACTATAGGGCTGTTGAAATCTATTTCATATTTTTAGAATGTGTGACATTTAACACATAGATGAATACTCCAACCTTCAGAATATATTCCCTGCTTTCATTTTTAGATGGGATTTTCAGTCAACTGGTTGGATTTTTTTTCCCTCTCCACAAATGCTCTATCTTCTTTTAGTTATTGCAAATCTTTACATATTTTTCTTATTTCCTGAATGTTGCTTCATTCTTGCTTCATATCTTCTCTTTCTTCTATAATAAAATCACTTTCTCATTGGCTGCCAATCTTCACTTTGACCACGCTGTTCTTTCATATCCCTAGTTGAAATTCTCATTCGGGTCTTAATCCCCACTTGTCTTAACTGATCACACTTGAAGCCATAGTTGGTAAGCGTCAACAGTCCTGAGCTTTAGCAAAAGGTGCATACTTCTTCCCTCCTGGTTTTTCATCTCTGAAATTTCCATCCTGCTATGATCCAAGATGATCTCAATTTACTGATTTTCCAGAAAACCAGATGTTGGCAAGTCAACTCTGATTCATGGTGACCCCATAAGTGTCAGAATAGAAATGTGCTCCCTGAGGATTTTGATGTCTGTTTTTTTGAAAGTAGTTGCCAGGCCTTTGTTCCAAGACACCTCTACGTGGACTTGAACCTCTGATCTTTTGATTAGCAACAGAGTGTGTTAATCGCACTCTTTGACTTTTCCAGGCTTGTTCTAAAATTTCTCTTTCCAACCTGGAATAATAAGTATGTCATTCTCCATTTATTCTGCTAACTCCAGGATTTTGTTTAGCTCTGTACACACATGTGTATACACACATGCACACATGCATGCACCAATATCTTGTTTATCTTAACATCAATCAAGATGTTAAAATATATTGATGAGCCTCTTAAAAATAGTAACTCTTAACTGACTGAATTACCTTAGAAGAAAAATGGGAAGTTATGAATATACAGTCAGGAAACACATATTCACATAACAAAACTCAGCTAAAAGGAACCTGTAAAGTTAAAGTTAGTACACTGTTTTGTGGTAAGTTTCCTTTTTTTTTTTTTGCTTTTATTGTGGTGAAAACATATATACCAAGACAGTCACGAACATAATCCTCTGAATTCTTTTCATTCATTCAGCACCAGCCTCTTCAAACACTCTGGTTTCCATGAGAGCCTTCTCCTTTGAACCTCTTTTCTTAAGAGAGCTTCAGGATCTCTTGGACTTATTTATTTTCTCCCCCTCTTTAAATCTCTCCAAAGAAGAGCCTTCTTGTCTTCCCCACCAGCATCAGACAATAAACTCAAGTACATTAGGGAGTGTGGCATTACCAAGGTGTAACTTTCATTCTGACATTACTGCCTCCACATTACTGACTGTAAAAATATAATGAATTCTTTGAATGACTTTTTAATCATTTTTGAATCAACTTTTTCTTCTAGAGGTCACCAAAGGATGATTTATTCATTCGCTATTACATTTATAATCAGTCTAATGGGCTGCAGTTCTCAGTGTTGTGTACATAGCAAGGGGAACTAAATATATTTGCACAGAGAGTAATGCAACACAAAGAAATGAATAACAGTCTGTATTTGCTGACTCCAACGTCAAGGAGTACACTGTTATCCTTGTCAATATCTAGGTCAAGTTAACTACTGTTTTCAGAAATTTCAGTCTGGGCCGACCATGGCTAATTTTGTTCTTTGTTTGAACACGATTTCTGGCAATCATGACCCGGTGAAGAACATTCTCTTACTTCAGATGATTTTTAAACACATTTCAACAGCCCATAAACCAATGAACAGTACTTTACCTTGCTCTTCTTCTGTCCCCCATAAGTTACCTCTCAATCAATCAATCAATCAAGAATAATACAGGCATCAAGTACCATTGATGTGCCTCACATAGAAAATATTCTGCAGAGGCACAGAAGAGCCTTTGCTGACATTTTATTTAACTGTTTCAGGTCTGGAGATCTTGTCTTATCAACCAGAAACTAAACTCCTGGAAAAGAAAATTTTCATATTGCATTGCTCTTTAATCTCCCACTCAACATGCAATAAGGGCCCTGAGTGGCACAAATAGTTTGTTCTCCACTATTAACTTAAAAGGTGACAGTTTGATCCCACGTAGCAGCACTGTGGATGAAATGTCTGGCTATATGCTTCCATAAAGATTACCACAAAGAAAACTCCATGGAGCAGTTCTACATTATAATACATAGGGTCACCATGAGTTGGAATTGATATAATAACAACAGGTTTTCAATCGTGTAATAAAAACTTGTGGAGTAAATGATTAAATGCAAAATAGGCCCTGGACTAATCGTCAAGGAGCTTGAAATCCACTCCATGGAAGGAAGACTGGGCAATCTACTTTTGTAAAGACTTACCACCTTAGAAACCAAAAGGGGGTCTCTATGAGTCGAAATCAACTTGATGACAGTGAGTTTGATTTTTTTTTTTTTTTGGTTTAGTATAACAGTTAAGGTTGTGTGTCCACTTGGCTGGACCATGATTTTGAGTGGTTTAAGTGGCTATGATGTGGTTGTTTCTATGATGAGATCTAATGTAAGTAGGCATCTCCATGGTAGGATAAGCTGTGAGCAGCCAATCAATTGAAAGGGAGTTTCCTCAGAGGTGTGGCCTGCTTGCAGCATATATATGGATGTCCTGGGAAAATTCTCAGATCTTCTGTTGGATCTGGATCCCACACCTAGCTTATCATCTTCTGTTTTTGGAGTTGCACCAGTGGCTTGCTGTATTGCCTGCTGATGTTGGTATTGTTGCCTTCACAACCTGTGAGCCAACAATCTACCATTTTACCTGTCAATCTCAGATATGTCATCTGCTGAAGTCAGCATCCTGCTATACTGCTTACCAATCTTGGGTTTGTCAACCCCTGTGGCTGCCTGAGTCAGGAAAGCCTTCAGCTTGATGTTTGACCCATGAACTTGGGAATTGCCAGCCTCTACAACTGTGTAAGCCATTTCCCTGAGATAAATTTCTCTCTCTCTCTCTATATATATATGTTTTACTGATTTTGCTTCTCTAGAGAACCTAGCCTAAGATAGGCAAGAAGTGATAAGAACCATTCACAAATAATAAAAGATGGACTATAAATTCGTGAGAAATTATAAAGAGGAGGCCAGAAGTGCTGTAGGACTCAGAAAGTGGAAAGGTCAGTTAAAAAGAGAATAATCTGGGAAGATCCCTTGGCTTGCAGGTGATATGGTCTAGAATTTCCAAAATAGACAGAATCTGGAGATGCAGAACAGAGACTGACTAGGGAATGGATGTTAGGGACCCAAAGGAAATGATGTCAAAGGATAGGCATGCGCAAAGCAAGAGGGACAAAAGCATTCAGAACAAAATCATCCTGGATTAGACATCACTGCACTGGGGCACCGCTTGTTGCAAATAGTCTCTGGGATCTCTATGCTTCCATTTGTCTCTTCAACAATAATTGAAGGGGTTCTTTAAACCTGAAACTTTATAAAGGCAAAAGGATTCATAGTGAAAAACTGGATGCCACAGAATGAATGCTATAAACCTTTTAAATCAGTTATCTTAAACATAAACACCTTAATGATAAATTAAATGTTATATCTCAAGCTGAAGGAACTGAGGAAAAAATGTAAGCCTCAAGTTGCAATATTGAAAGATTCAATGGGCAAAATATTGAATGATGCAGGAAACATCAAAAGGAGATGGAAAGAATACACAGAGTCACTATATCAAAAAGAATTGGTCGATGTTCATCCATGTCAGGAGGTGGCATATGATCAAGAACCAAAGGTATTGAAAGAAGTAGTCAAACCTGCACTGAAGGAATTAGCGAAGAACAAGGCTCCAAGAATTGAGGGAATACCCACTGAGATGTTTCAACAAACGGATGCCCTGCTGGAGGTATTCACTTGGCTATGCCAAGAGATTTAGAAGACAGCTACCTGGCCAATTGACTGGAAGAGATTCATATTTGTACTCATTCCAAAGAAAGGTGATCCCACAGAATGTGGAAATTATTGAACAATATCATTAATATCACATGCAAGTAAAATCTTACTGAAGATAATTCAAAAATGGTTGCAGTAGTATATTGACAGAGAGCTTCCAGAAATGCAAGCTGGAGTCAGAAAAGGATGTGGAATGAGGGATATCATTGCTGATATCAGATGGATCTTTGCTGAAAGGAAAGAATAGCAGAAAGATGTTTACTTATGTTTTACTGACTATGCAAAAGCATTTGATTGTGTGGATCATAACAAATTATGGATAACATTGAGAAGAATAGGAATTCCAGAACACTTGATTATACTCAGGAGGAACCTGTATATAGATCAGGAGGCTGTCATTTGGAACAGAACAAGGAGATAGTGCATGGTTCAAAATCAAGAAGGGAGTGTATCAAGGTTTTACCATTTTACCATATTTATTCAACTTGTAAACTGAGCAAATAATCCAAGAAGCTGGACTATATTAAGAAGAATGTGGCATCAGGATTGGAGGAAGACTCATTAATGACCTACAATGCATAGATGACACAACTTTGCTTGCTGAAAGTGAGGATGACTTGGAGCCCTTACTGAGAAAGATTAAAGACTACAGTCTGCAGTATGGATTACATCTCAATGTAAAGAAAACAAAAATCCTCACAACTGGTCCAATGAACTGCTTCATGATAAATGGAGAAAAGATTGAAGTTGTCAAAAACTTAACATTATTTGGTTCTGCAATTAACACCAATGGAAGCAGCAGTCAAGACATCAGACGACATATTGCATTGGGCAAATCTGCTGCAAAAGGCCTCTTTCAAGTGATGAAGAGCAAAGATGTCTCCTTGAAGACTAAGGTGTGCCTAACCCAAGCCATGGTATTTTCAATCACCTCTTAAGCATGTGATAGCTGGACAATGAATAAGGAAGACAGAAGAAAAGTTGATGCTTTTGAGTTGTAGTACTGGAGAAGAATGCTAAGAGTACCATGGTCTGCTAAAAGGACTAATAAATCTGTCCTGGAAGAAGTACAGTGAAAATGCTCCTCGGAAGCAAGAATGGCCAGACTTCGTCTGACCTACTTTGGTCATGTTGTCAGTAGGAACCACTCCCTGGAGAAGGATATCAAACTTGGTAAAGTGGAGGGTCAACAAAGAAGGGGAAGGCCCCCAACTAGATGGATTGACACAGTGGTTGTAAGTATGGGCTCAGATATAGCAAGGATTATGAGGCTGGCACAGGACCAGGCAGTGTTTTGTTCCACTGTGCATAGGGTCACTATGAGTTGGAGACAACTCGATGGGACCTAACAACAACAACATGAATATATAGATACAACATATTCATAGCCATAGATTGCTACTTTAATTGTAGTTTGTTGAACAAACATGTATGCTTAAAGAAATTGTAACAAAGTTCTAGTGTCAACTCCAGATTCATCTATCTAGATACTGGCTCACTTCTTAGGTGCAGTTAAGCATAATGGGTTCCTCCATCAGTTCTCTTTTGAATATCAATCCTCTCCGGCCCCCTGCCCGTGTTAATCTGAAATCTTCTCTGTGTCAAGACTGGTTCACACAAACTGCAGAGAATGCCCATTCTTTCTGTAATTTCCTGATGACAAGATTTTTAAAAACAGAATTTTTATGAGTCATATTTTTGTAACTAGCTATATATGTCGATGAAGGTGTAAACCTATAAATGAAGACCCGGAGGAGGCTCATTCCCTTCCACTGGTCACTCTGAAATTATCTGCTACTAGTGCTGCCTGCTGATACCTAGGAATGGCTCCTGCTTACTGTTGTCCTGCAAAGGTATACATGTGCATAGGTGTGTTTGCACATGTTTGTATGTGTGTGCATGTGTTGGGGCAGGGGGTGTCACCAAAGTCTCTGGCCTTCCATGGAAGGAAAATTGCCTCTAAGCTGTGAAGCTCCACAAACTATCCTCTCCCAGTATTCACAAAGGAAATGCTACTTTCTAGTTTATCTTTCTCCCAGAGGTACCTTGCAGAAAAGGCCTGGTGATCTACTTCTGAAAAATCAGCCACCAAAAACCCTATGGAGGATAGTTCTAACCTTGGACATACTTGGGTCGCTGAGAGTTGGAGTCACCATGAGTCAAGGTCAACTTCTAGGCAATTTGCTTATTTCACCCACTTGCTCTTCCTCTTTACCAGCTCTGGCATACATCTCCTCCATCCCTACTAGCTGCTAAAATCTGTTAAACTACTTTGTGCCCGCTGAGGTAGGTACTGCATGCTGTACTTGGGGTGCTACACATTCACTCTATAAAATAATTTGGGTTTCACAGGAACATTGAATTTAAGTTGGAAAATGTTGGGAATCCCAGGAAAGTCTAATGTAGACTTCTAAAAGCACTTCCCCTCTACACCCCAGCAGGTGAACAGAAGAGAACTGGCTGTATATTCTGACAGGGAGAGATAAGGTTTTCCTCCTCCAAGAAAATAAGCAGCTCTGGGCAGAGGGCATGAACAAGTTAAAGGAAAAATGAAAGAACATACAGGTAATAAGAGCAATAATCAAAGGCACCCACTTGGGCAAAGTGAATCAAGTGCTTAATAACTGTCCTTCTCTTTCTATGTCCTCAAAATTATCATAAGGAAATCATCTAAGAGGGCATACATATTTATATAAAAGGAAATCATTACAGAATTATTTTTAATAGTGAAAACTTAATGTCAGATTCTACAAGTAAATTTAATGATAGCAAAATACATCCAATCATATTTTTATCTGAGAATATTTTTTTCTGAGAAAATATTGACAATATTAGAGAAATAATCACAACTATATTATGTTATGATGTCAAACTATAAAATTATGTTATACACTATACACAAAAACCCATACAAGTATGTATGTTTGTGTGTGGGTGTATGTGTGACTATAATGAAAAAATTGAAGAAAATATGTCAAAATATTTACAAAAGGATCACCTGTGATTTTTATTTTCATTTTTATATTTGTATCTTATACAGTTCCTAAAATGAACTTATATATCAACAAAAAGTTGAGGGGAAAAAAACAAAGCACTGAGGTGGTATGGTGATTAAGTTTGTGTGTCAACTTGGCTGGGCTCGGTTGAGTGGCTGGGCAGCTGGATGTAGTATTCCCCATGATGAGACTGGTAATCAACTCCATGGTAGAATCTACTACGAGCAGCTGGGTAGCTGCCTTAGGGACATGGTCTGCTTTCTGTATATAAGGAGAAGCCCTGGGGAACAGTCTCTAGTTTAAGGGCATACTTCAACCCTGAATGTAGCTGTGTCGTTGTTAGCAGCCTGCCATACTCTGCCGACCTTGGGACTTAGAATGGGCTTTAATTAATGGCCTACCATGTGATTTGGTAATACCAGGACTGTGCCATTTTATTTGTTATGTTAACCTTGGGCTTGTTAGCCTCAGCAGCCAGCAGCTGTCTGAATGAAGAGATGCCTCTAGCTTCAGTGTGCCAGGAGCAAGAGGCAGAGCTGAAGCTTAAGGTTGAGGGGCTTTCACCCAGCCCCTAGAGCCTGGCACTTTGAACTTAAACTTACAGCTTTCCGAACTGTAAGAGAATAAATTCCTGTTTGTTCAAGCCATTCCATTTGTGGTATTTCTGTTAGAACAGTATTAGGTAAACAGAACAGGTGCTATCAGAATACTCCCTTATTTATTCATTAATTCACCCTTCTATACACTCCTTTATTCACTCACCAGCCATATATTGAGCCCTTCTGCTTCTTACAGCATTGTGCTAGGCATTGTAGGGAAAGGGTGGTGGTTTAAAAAATAAACAAACAAACAAATAAATAAGGAGGGTTCCTATCTTATCTTTAGAGATTTTCAATTTCTAAGATGTAAAGAGGACGATCTTTTGAAAACTAGTTATCATCAAGTTGATTCCAACTCATAGTGACCCTACAGGACAGAGTAGAACTGCCCTATAGCATTTCCAAGGTTGTAAGTCATTACATGGAAGGAAGGTTGGGCAATCTACTTCTGTAGTGATACTGCCTCGGAATCCCAAGGAGGGGATGCTATGAGTCGGGTCCGACTCGATGGCACATAACAACAACAATGACAACAAGAAGTCATTACAGAAGAAGACTGCCACATCTTTCTCCTGTGAGAGGCTGGTGGGTTTGAACTGCCAGGCTTGTGGTTAGCAGTTGCACCACCTGGACTCCTTCAAGAGAATGAAGTGTCTGAAATCACATCCTTTATGATCTACCTATTATCTCCTTAAATCAAACTCAGAAGTGTTTTTTTTTTTTTTTTTCAAAATTGTGAACTATTTATATTTCAAATGTCCTTTGATAAAAGTACAGATGCCATTTGATGAAAATTATGAACCACATCCAGATTTTGGAGAATAACTATGCTATACTCCCCTTCAGATTGGTGAAAGCACTAAACAATCCTCTCTCCTCTCACTTTTATTTTTCACTCATTCCCTAAAAGTTAAATAACAATCCTTTTTCTCAAGTCAGGTATAAATAGAGCAATGAGAACTAATAGCAGTACTCTATCCTATTTCTTTCTTCTATAGCATCAAAAATAATCCACTGTATTCTCTTGGCATTCTTTTATGTAGGCTAGATGTCCTAATTCATATTCTTTCTTGGATAGAAATTGGTCCAGAGGGGTTAAGGATACTACTTATTATAATCCAGCAAATTAGAATTGGAATAAGAACTAGAAACCTAATCTCCAAAATCTGGCCAAGAATTTTAGTGAATTTTAAAAAGAAAAACATACCTGGGAGAGAATCATATCTGCAGGAGATAGTAAATCTTTCTGACAAAAGTAAAATATCTCCCACTGTGTTGTCTTGCATATAAAATCAGTTATTATGAGGAGATAGCAGGGAAACTCATGGCTGCAGTTAGAGTCTGAGAACTACCTGTAAAAAGTATTTCCCTGAGGTTCCCCCATTTATGCTGTTCTCTCCTCAGATAATAAATAAACTAGCTCGGTTTTCAATATCAAGTCTGACTCTTCGTGCCGTGAGATCTCCAGGTATTCCCTGTTAGAGGAGGCCTCAAGCTGGGTCCAATCAATTCCTTACATGATTGCCAGGCAGGAAGGTGGTAATATTCATGACTGAAAAGACCAGAGTGAAGCCAGCTCCTTCGTGATGATGTATCCCAATACAAAATTAATAGTCACTCCTCAGATTAGGTGCATCAAAGCTGACATGATTACATGGCATCAGTGTGGCCCAGGAGAGGTGAAACAGAGGGAGGTGGCAGTAGTATATATTGTCACGATTCTTGGTGTCCATATTAAAAATATACAAACTAAGAATTCGGACTAGGTTGCTCTTTGCCACATTACAACACTTTGAAATCTTTAATTCAGTATATTCACAGAAAAGGAGTCCCTGAACAACACAAATGGTTAAGTGTTTGGCTACTAAGTGGAAGGTTGGCAGTTCAAATGCACCCAGAGGTACTTGGGAAAAAAGGCCTGCTGATCTACTTATGAAAGATCAGTTACTGAAAACCTTATGGAGTACAGTTCCGTTCTGACACACTTGAGGTTGCCATGAGCTGCAATCGACTCAACTGCAACTGTTTATTTCTTAAAGTTCACAGAGCAGCTATTATGTCTCTTTAGCCTTCTGTGAAAGATAATGGAGGCAGAGATTTAACAAAGACGTGTCCAAGGAAGGTTGGTTAAATGAAATGGCCAGGGACTGCAGTAACAAACTGATGCCCACGTCAAAACTCTTCCAGCATCACCACATGCACAAATTTGTGCATACATACACATACACACATTTTTGTACATACACAGTCACAAGGGAATGCTATAGTAGGAATCCCATTAATAGAAACCTTGGCTATCTAAGGCTGAGTTGTGTGCCCTTGAGTTGATTCCAACTCCTAGTGACCCTATAGGACAGAATAGAATTGCACATAGATCTCCTAGGTTGAAATCTTTACAGAAGCAAAAGGCCTGTCCCTTTCTCCTACAGGACAGCTGGTGGGTTGGAATCATTGATCCTTTGGTTAGCAGTCAAGTGCTTAACCATTGTGCCTCTGGGGCTCCTTGAAGCTAAGTAGGAACAGCAATTATAATCAACTCAACTTTGAGCTATTCAACATTTATCTTCCCTCCAGAGATTGATCCCAGAGTCTACGGCCATGCTGACCTTGATCCGTTAAGCCCAATAGCCCAAGTTGCAACATTTCGAGATTTGTTGTAAAACCTTAAAGTGCTCCTTTATTAAACAGTTTTGAGTCACCTGAAGAACATGAGTGATTCAAATGAAAGGTGACAGTTAAATTTAAATAATCCTGAAGGCTAAATTTATATAAAGGAAAATAAGATCAAGTTCAAAACCAAAATAATGTTTCCTATGGAAGTCTTAAGGAGTTCTGATGGTACAGTGGAAAGATGAAGCAGTTTGCTTCTGAAAAGATTCACAGCTTTGGAAACCTCATGGGGGGTTGCCATGAGTCGGAACTGACTCAATGGCAGTGAATTGAATTTTTTTGTAAGTCTTGGATGTAGACAGACACTGACCTCGATGAGGTTGTAGACTGCATTGCAGCAGTGTTTACAGTGAACTTTGTAATCCCATTAATATTTATTTGCTGTTTCATTAAGAATGTTTTTCTTCATTCAAATTGCTAGCATACAGACATCTCTCAACAAATGTTAAGTATTATTGTGATTATTAATGATAACTCTGAGAACTTAAATTTGAATATAAAGTGATAGAAAGTTCATTCTTGTCTGCTTTGTCCAGTCCTGCCTCTCAAAATGGGGACTAGAGTTCTCACCTTGGGGAAAGATGATATGAAGGAAAAGCCAAAGCCATGGAGAAAAAGACAAGTAATCCTGTCTAGGACGGGTCCATGCAACCCTAGTGCTCTCTCAGCTCAATCCTGTTGAATCAGCAATAAACTAATTGTGACAATCCGACAACTGCTACCACTGTCCTGAAAGTCCTAGCCTGTCACAAGACCCAGAATTGTCCCTATGGATATTTAAGTCAGCTTAGAAAGCTACCACCAGGTGGCACCAAAACAAAATTGGGACCAAGATCATTTGAATCAAATTGGTCCCCACTGGCTATTAGCTCTATTGTTCAATTCATTGACCTCAAAACAAGAGAACCTCACATTTTATAGAATTGATAAGTTGGGACCCCACTTATTGTGTTAAGGAGCCCTAGTGGCACAGTGGTGAAGTGCTTGGCTACTAAACAAAAGGCCAGTGGTTCTAACCCACCAGATCCTCCATCAGAGAAAAGTATGTGGCAATATGATTCTGAAAAGATTACAGCTTTGGAAAGTCTGTGAGGCAGTTCAACTCTGTACCATAGTGTCGCTATGAGTTGGGATCAACTTGATGGCAATGGGTTTGGTTTCTTGGCTTTTATTATGTTATGGCTAGGTTAGGATGACTTTTAAAAATGAAAGGAAAAAATATATTTATGTTGAGGTAACAGACACTAACCAAAATTAATAAAACAGGATGTATGATTATCATAGTTATGACAAGGTCTTACTACATTATTATTACTCTTTTATATCATTATATCATCTAGAAGTTGTTATAAACACTAGTGCCTAAAATACCAACTTTCACACTAGTGCCTAAGTTTATTTATAGTTTATTAAACCCTAGAAAATCAACATACCATGTACACAATCCTTGAGAAATAAATATCCCTAAACCATTCAAATGAGACACAGAAAAGACCTACTTATTCATTACCCACCATGTGTTGTGCCATCGCAAACAAGTTACCTGGTATTTCTGCTCTTGTTCTTTGATGAAGAGTTCTGATGGTGCAGTGGTTAAGGCATTTGGCTGATAACCAAAAGGTTGGTGGTTTAAATCCACCAGCTGCTCAATGGGAAAAAAAATGAGGCAATCTGCTTCCATAAAGATTTACTGCCTTAGAAACCCTATGAGGGTCACTATGAGTCAGAATTAACTCAATTGCAGTGAGTCTGGTTTGGTTTGGTTCTTTGATGAGTTGTGAGCATGCATGACAAACATTGTCCCTCTGGTTGCTTTCCAACGTTCACCCTCAGTCCATCAAAGCACATCCTATTAGGAAGTTCTCCTGAATTGTCTTCCTGGAATGGCCAGATTTTCAAAGAAAAGAAAAAACTTTCTCAAAGCTTAAGAGTTGAGTTGGTGGCATAGCTCAAAGCAGTACATACCTGTGGGGAGTGGCTGCCTGGACACAGAAGGCCCTTACCTTGGGGTTTCCAGGTATAACACAAGAGCAGATCTTGGCAAAGACTAAATTTCTTTCATGAGCATAAGGTCTTAGAATAACAGAGATGTATTAATGTTAAATGATCTCATTTGTGTCTACAGGTTGTGAGGTATAGGATGTTCAGACAATTATCATGCATATGTTTCAGCATTGGGGCATATAGAGTCCAACTAGGAAGGCCACGTGGGCCAATGAAGGATTCAGGCCTACTTCTCAGGCCCTCTTTGTCAGGCAGGGTGAAAGCAAGGTGTAATCAAGGGGCCTGCACTGCTTCATTAAGGCAGAGCAGGGGCCTTAGAGTGTGACCAGGCAACTGGATGATAGGGAAGTGAGGACTCTGTGGAGAAAACTACTTTCACACAGGATTTTCTTAGTTCCCCAAATCAAAAACCAAACTCACTGCCATTGAGTCGATTCCAACTCACAATGACTCCTATTGGGTTTCCGAGGTTGTAAATCTTTACAGAAATAGATTGCCCCATCTTCCTTCTGTGAAGCAGCTGGTGGGTTTGAACTGGTGACCTTCTGGTTAGCAGCCAGATGCCTTATCTGCTACACCACCAGAGCTCATTCTCTCAGTTCCCCAGATCATTGATCTATTATTTTGTACTCTCCTTTTTCCCTTATCTTACTTTCTGGTTTAGCTTATTTTGTTTCTTTGTTTTTTGTTTTGTTTATCTTATCACAAACACATTATTGTTGAATAAATCAGTACCTCAATATTATTTTAGGACCTCATTGACATAATATCTACTGACTTTGTTGTTGTTGTTGTTATGTGCCATCGAGTCGGCCCTGACTCATAGCAACCCCTCCTTGGGTTTCCAAGGCAGTATCACTACGGAAGTAGGATTGCCCAACCTTCCTTCCGAGGAGTGGCTGGTGGGTTTGAACCGCCAGCCGTCTGGTTAGCAGGCAAGTGTCTTAGCCACTATGCTACCAGATCTCCCTCTACTGACTTTATTTATTGTAAATTCATCTTTTACTGTTTGTACTGTGCATTGTCTTGTAGATCATCTATAAAACTGGGCTCTGCATCTAACAGATCTAGCTGATTTCAAATTTCAACATCACTATTTTACTAACTGTCAGAATGATCTAAGTCTCAGTTTTGTCACCTATGACATACGGAGATAATAGGACCTGCCTCATAGGGCTATTATGAGGTTTAGAGAACTTAGTACAGTGGCTTTCATTTGCCCTATAAATGCTTAATGAATGGTAGTCATTATTATTTACTATTATATATAATAAGCTCTTTATTTATACCTTATTTGTCCATGTTTTCTCTTAACTTAAGGTTAATTTAAAATTACTTTCCCTTCCTTATCCAAAAAAAAAAAAAAAAAATTTAAATTCTACTTCAGTGGTTTTATTTTGCTTATTTATTTATTGATTTTTAAAGAAACACCTGGTGGCACAACAGCTAAGTGCTTGACTGGTAACTGCTCAAACCCACTCAGTGGCTCTGTGGGAATAAAGACTGGTGATCTGCTCCTGTACAGATTGCAGCCCAGGAAAGTTCTACTTTGTCACATAAAGTCACTACAAGTCAGAATTGACTCCACAGCACCCAATATGATGGTAAGTTTTATTTTTATAGTATAATCCATTCAGCTTACTTTGTCTTATGTTGTTTTAACTTCCATTTTAAAATGTTAGCTCTCGCTTATTTGTAGCTATTTGAATGCTCATTTCTTTTTATCATTTTTTATAAATTTAAGATTTATTATTTTTTAAATTATTTTTAAAACTTTTAAGTGTTGTTTCTTTTTTTTTTTTTTTACCTCCTTGTGATTTTAAATGTTAATCTTAACATTTCATTCTTTTTTATTATCTTATGCTGATGTGAAGGAAAGATATTATTTTTGATCAAAAAAATATTTTTTCATACCCTTCTTCCGGGAGCTCTGGTAGCGTAGCACCTAAGGCACTTGACTGCTAACCAGAAGGCTGGCGGTTCAAACTCACCAGCCACTCCTTGGAAGGAAGATGGGGCAATCTACTTCTGTAGTGATACTGCCTCAGAAACCCAAGGAGGGGTCGCTATGAGTTGGGTCCGACTCCCCAGCACATAACAACAACAACCCTTCTTCCACCTTCTAAGGAAGAGTCTGATCATGTTTGTTGACAGGGTGATGGGGATGCAGGATCAGACACTAAGGAGGTATTTAATGGGAATTTAATTTAGGGTGACAGTGGTAAGGAATCATAAAATGCTGCGCCCTATGCAGTATAAGCTTCCTTCTCAAACTGGTCCAGAGACTTGTCAATAAAATCTGTATGACTCACTGTGCTGATAATTAAGCTACTAGTTCTCATCTTCAATACCATCCTTCTGTACACTTTGATGCTTTGGCTGGTTTACATGTTAGCTTGGCCCCTGCTTCTCTGCTAGGCTCTACCAGTAGGAGGTGCTAGAGGAGACTGCAAGGCTGAAGGAGGAAGACCAGACTTACTCTTTCCTCTTTGCCTCTGGGAGCTCTGGTCAGGTAGTGCCTAAGGCATTTGACTGCTAATCAGAAGGCTGGCCATTAAAACCCACCAGCCACTCCTTGGAGGGAACACTGGGCAACCTACTTCCCTAGATATACTGCCTAGGAAACCCAAAGACCAGTCGCTATGAGTTGGAATTGACTTGACAGCAGTGAATTTTTTTTTTTTTTTTTTGGTTTCCCTCTGGTTCCTCTCTCCATATCTCAGCCTGGCTTCTTCTCCCTGGCAGAGGTATCTAGTTCCAGCAGCAGCAGTTAAATGTAGTTGCAGTTTTTTCAACACTGGCAGAACCAGCTTTATTTTATCACAATCCCTCAGAGATGCACCAGCTGCCACACCCCCTCCTCAGAGATCAGGATCCTGCCCACAGGCTCCTCTTCAGAGCTCAGAGACAATAGCACCAGACCAACAGCTACGCCTCCTCAGTGGTCTGAGTTTAAGTTCTTCGGAGCTCTTCCATCAATCTTCTAAATGGAATAATTCCAACATTTTCTCCTTTTTCTTCCAGCCCTAGGAGTGGTAGCTCCTTTCTGCAATAGCCACCTCTGTGGTTCCTTAGTTTTCTCTTTGTGTTTGGAGTTAATTAGTTAACAATTCCTTATACTAAATTCTTCATGTTAAAATAATGAGTGTGAGTTCTGCCTCCTGACTGGACTCCAGGTGATTCACTTACTTATGCCTGAAGAGTGGATTTCCTTCTGGAGGGAACACAAAAGTATAGCTTCAGAGTTAGCTAAGGGAAAAAAATAGCTGCTCTATTTTTATAAGAAGATGGTTCTGTTTGAGTTGTACTAATACTGTCTTCCCCTTCTATGCTTTTCACTACCTTATTTATTTATCATAATGTTGAACAAAAAGTGTGGTCCCAGAGGAGAGAACTCTCTCACCAAATTGAGGAGGCCACTGCACTTCTCTTCAGCTGCTACTGAAGCCACTACTCAAAACTCTTTACTCTGAGAGACAAGGAAGACTCATGGGCTAACTAATGCTTCCCAAAGCTGTAATTCTTTCCCTTTGGTGGTACATTGCCTTACTGAAATGAAGCTGCTTCCTGACATCTCGCACTATCCATTCTTTATATGAGGGCCTTCTTGTTTTAAAAATCCATCCAGAGTACGTTGGATTTTGGCACACCAAGTCATCGGTGTGCTGCAAGACAGTGGTGCTGGGGTGTGTATGGCTGTAAAAAGGCTTTCTTGTCTGTGACCTGACCTTGGAGAAGATAGAGAGTGGTGATACTTCCACTAGGTAGGAGAAGGCACAGTAAAGAACCTCTGATGTGTCTGTGTAGGAAAAGTCACCCTCATCTCAGGCACTTGGTTAGTTTTAATTTTATGGTCACCTTGAGTCTCACAACTTGATGTTTCTCAGTTGGCAGTGGCTGCAAGATAGTTCAGAGTCAAATTTGTGTCAGAGACTTCCATAGCATGCAGGAATATGGCATACTAAACATTTATTGGCCACTCACCTTACTTTACTTTTGCCTCAATTTCTTCACTTTTTTAATGTAAATTTTTATTGCAGTATATATACATTCATAAAATAAATTTTAGAAAAAGGTTATTTGAATATTTGGTATAATGTATATTCTGGTTGAATTATGTTTCCCAAAAAGATATGTTGAAATTCTGAGTCCTAGTACCTGTGAGCGTACCCTTGTTTGGAAACAGAGCCTTTGAAGATGTTATTCTTTGAAGATGTTGACATGAGGTCATTTTGGAGTAGAGGGGTCAACCCAATATGACTGGTATCCTTATAAAAGAGGAGAAGAGTAACAGAAGGACACACAGAGGGAAGATGGTCATGTGAAGACAGAGGCAGAGATTGGAATGATGTATCTATAAGCAAGGGAATACCAAGGATTGCTGGAAATCACCAGAAACTAGGAAAAGGCAAGAAGGATCTTTCCCTAGAGCCATCAGATGTAGCAGGAACTTGCTGGTATCTTGATTTCAGAAATTTCAGACTTCTAGCCTCCACAACTGTGAGACAGTAAATTTATGACATTTTAATTCACATTTTTGGTGGTACTTGGTAATGGCAGTCATAGGAAGCTAACATAATGTAGGAGAAATTGATAAGTGATGTAATTATTGTCTCATTTTCCATCTCAATATATGGAAGGGGTGGAATTTCTAAAAATGAGCCTAAAAAGGGCTCTCCCAATATGGTCTGGTGGTGCTGTGGTTAAGGCATTCAGCTGCTAACCAAAAGGTCAGAAATTTAAAACCACCAGATAGATGTTCTGTAGGAGAAAGATGAAGTAGTTTGCTTCTGTTAAGATTTACAGCCTTGGAAACCCTATAGGGCAGCTATACCATGTCCTGCAGGACTGCTATGAGTTGGAATAGACTCAATGGCAGTGGGTTTACTTAAGAAAGCACTCATTCTGGTTGTATCTAAAGTTATTACAGCTGTCCTGATGTATAATCTTATCGAATCTTTCTTCCTGTTGAGTATGATCTATTTGCCTGTCATAGCTACTGCTGCACCTCCACACTTGGTCATAAGAAGCTCAGTCACATGTGAAGGACTTCCATGAGATCCACAGAAGTGAACAGAAGTGTTCCTTAGTAGGCATTAGGTGAGCCAGTGTTTTTCTTTGGGCAATCAATATTCTTATTTAAACAGGGACCTTTTGCTTTGAAAAATTCCTGAGAAGGAGAAAGCAGAGACTCATTTAAAGATATCACTATATATATCTATAGGAGGTTTGGTTGGCCTAATAGTTAAGGCATTCGTCTGTTTACTAAAAGGTTGGTGGTTTGAAATTACAAGCAGCCCCACAGGAGAAAGATAAAGGAATCTGCTTTCATACAGCCTTAGAAATCCTATCAGGTAGTTCTACTCTCTTGTATAGGGTCACAATGAGTCTGAATCGACTCAATAGCAATGGGTTTGATTTGGTTTACCCATAAATATTAATTAGGATAAATAGGTTTTACATAAGAGTAGTGTGGTAGTTCAGTTTGTGTGTCAACTTGACTGGGCCTGGTTGAGTGGCTGGGCAGCTGGATGTAGTATTCCCTTTGATGAGATTGGTAATCAGAAGATGGCAGAATAGGCAGAAAGACTGCACAGACCCTCTTCAACAAAGAAAAGGGGAACCAATTAACACAAACACAGAAGATAATCCTGGACCCCTGAGCCTTGAAGGGAAGGATATAGAAGTGGACTAAACCCCAACTAGCAGAAGAATTTGCATGAAAATATCAAAAAAGGAGACATACGAGCTGCAGTCTGGCAGCGATCCTGATGGCACAGACAGCTTGGAGATTGCCGAGTGGTGGTAGGACCTAAGAATTAACCTACAAATCAGCCCTGCTAGCCAGAGTCCGCATGGAGGACTGCTCTGGTGGCTGGGGAATAAAAGGCGAAGCAGCAGCAAAGAGGAAGGTGGGCTGAACTGTGGACTTTTGCCTGTCCAGCAGGTGTAGCCATTTTGAATGTTTATAAGTGGCTTGACCATTTTGGATATTTAAAGAGACAGTGCTCTCCCAGATTCCAGGGGCTTAAGAACAGGTTCTGCTTTGCCAGTAACTCCAAGGACACTTCAGACCTGGTGATCGAAAAGGTATGACATTCTTCTTGTTACTCATATACCCCACACCCGCTTGGTGAACAGAGGTGCGGCCACCCCCACTCCCACACACCTTCTGGGCCCATAGGAACTCCATTCCAGTCTGTGTGCTCGGACAGAGCCTGGGTGCGCTGCCCTGCCCTCCCCTGATTTTCTTCTTTTTCTTTTTTTTTTTTCTTTCTTTTTTCTGGTTTTTAGTTTGCTTGTTTTTGTCTGTTTTAAAACTACTACTATTATTAATGCTTTTGTCCTTTTTACTATTATTCTTTATTCTTCCCCTCCCAGGTCCTAGTTTTCAGCTTTTTTCCTTTTCCCTGTTCCTGGTTGCAATTATTATTATTTTTTTTCTTCTTTCTCATGGTTAACCTCATTCCTTGTTTTTCTTTTTGCATCTTTCCCATGTTTTTCTTCATTATTCTCCTTCTCTACCTTTTTTCTCTTATTGCCCTATCCCCAGATATCACAGGTTTTCTTTTTTTTTTTTCCTTCTTCTTTTTCCCTTTTTTGGTTACTATTCCTGTGTGATTACATGGTATATTTTTAGTACATGTGTTTTTAGTTTTTGATGGTTATTCAATTGTAATTTTTGTCTAACTGAGTAGGAGACAGCAACAGTCTCCATAAGACCCGCGCCCGCACTTCCTGCAACTTCACTTACTGAG
>NW_006922068.1:207738-215763 GCF_000298275.1 Orycteropus afer afer
TGTAAGAATAAACTCCTGTTTGTTAAGGTCATCTCATTTGTGGTGTATATTCCTGTCAGAATGGTAACAGGTAACCAGAACAACTACAATTTACCACAATGCAACAGCTCCCCTCCTACATCCTTCCCATAGTTACCTCTTCCCTGTGTCCTTCCCTACATGCACTCTTGCCCCCTGAACTGTCTACCTGTGTATACACAGCCCTTCTATTCTCCCACAATTGTTCTCACCAAGGAGTATATCTACCTAGCGTACATGTTCACCTCATATACCTGTCTTTTGTTTGGCTGGCAGCACAGGAGTGGGTTCAATTCCAGACCTGAAGGGCATCTAGGGACCATAGTCTCAGTGGTTCCATCAGGCTCTATCAGATGATTAAACCTGGTCCCCCCACCCTTTTTTTTTAAAATGATTTTGAGTTTTGTTCTACATTGTTCTCCCACTCTATCCAGGATCTCCTACACAGACCCCCCTCCAAGTGGTTGACAGTGGTAGCTGGGTTCCATCTAGTCCTTCTGATCTCATAGTTGTATGGACTGAGGATCACATTGTGTACCAGTAGCTTGGACTATTTGTTTCCATGTGTCTTTGATTTTCTTCATTCTTCTTTGCTATGGAGGAGGAGAGATGCATCATTGCATCTAGATGGGTGCTTGCAAGCTTTTAAGATCCCAGTTGCTACTCACCAAAGTAGGATGTAGAACCATGTTTTGTGTAGTATGTTATGACAACTGAGCTTGACGTCCCCTGTGACTGTGGTCCCGAGTGCACAGGTCCAACTACTTGCTCCCTCCTAGGTAACTGGCTGTGGCCAAGAAGTGACTACAACTTTGTCCCTTGTCAGTTCTGCTATATACCTGGGAATTCTTACAGAACATACCAACACACTTGTAGAAACACTGTCTGCCAACGCTGTACATGGTCTTGGGCACACTCCCCCCTTGCATGTTGTTGTTGTTGTTGTTATGTGCCGTGGAGTCGGCCCCGACTCATAGCGACCCCTCCTTGGGTTTCCGAGGCAGTATCACTACGGAAGTAGGATTGCCCAACCCCCCTTGCATAGACATACCTAATCATTCAGCCTGTCCACCCATCTATCTACCCGTATATCATGGATGTAATCTTTACAGATGTAGACTGCCACATCTTTCTCCTATGGAGTGGCTGGTGGGTTTGAACTGCCAAACTTTTGGTTTGCACTCAACCACTGTACCACAGTGTTCTCCCTCATAACTGTGAATGAGAAGAATAGAAACTACCTTACCCAAGAATAAGATAAGCAGCATTGGGGGCCATTTTATTCCTTTTTTAGCACCCCTTCTTTTTCTTTATCAAGTTGCAGTTTGTCTCTTTTTCTATGTGAGCACATCATAGAAACCGTCACACTTTATCATTGCCTGGAGAGAAAGATGAAAGTGTCCCACTCACATCTGTGCAGCCTGAACGAGCAGGGAGAAATTGAGAAGATTAAGCAGAGAGCTTTCACAGCCTGAGATAACCCAGCTGTGTGAAAAATCAAGCCTATTGAACATGAAGGCACTGAACCACCAAAATAACCTCTTTAACCAGGAAGGAAAGGAATAAATGCCCAACAAAACACAGAGAGTTACACACACTTAAGATGCATTTCAAACAAGTTCCTTACTGCCAGCCCCACCCTCAGTCATGTCTCCCTGACTCACCATTCCTCACCAAAGTTATTCTTCTCCTTTGAATCAACAGGAATACTTTACTTCTTTGAAACTGTATCAATCAAAAGTTTAACTAAAACAAGACTGATTTTCAATGATGTTAGCCAATTAAACTGAAAAAAAACCCCACAAAAAACAGTTGCTATGAGTTAGTCCTAACTCAAGGTGGCACTGCAGAGCAGAACTGTGCTCCACAGGGCTTTCAACGGCTGATCTTTCAGGAGCAGATCACCAGGTCTTTCTTCCAAGGCACCTCTGAGTAGACTCAAACCTCCAACCTTTCAGTTTGCAGCTGAATCCATTAACTGAGCATGTTAACTATCTGTACCACCCAGGGACTCCAATGAAACTGAAAAAGCTTTTTTATTTTTGTAATTCCTGTGCTGTACAGTAGCTAACATGGCATGTGATTATTTAAATTAAAATTAAATAAAATTTTAAAATTCAATTCTTTGGCCATACTAGTCACACTTCAAGTACTCTGTGACCATATGTGGCTCATGGTCATTAGACAATCCAGACACAGAACATTTCTATCAGTGATGAGAGTTCTCTGGGATAGAACTGCCTACAGTGCAATGAAAAGACTACAGAACTCAGCTTCATTATGCAAATTTATTTATATTCCTATAAGCTTTCTGAAACTCTGATAACCTGCCTAACCTTGCTCTTGATTGAGCCCTTGATATTACTGCTAATGTGGATTACATTGCCAGGAATTTCCCAGGGTGAGATCTAGGTGAGTCAGATTTTGACCCAGGCATTATTTAGAAATTGTATTAAGTCTTATAGGCTATTAGGGTTCTGCTTAACTTGGGATGCAGAAGGAGACTTCTGTTCCTAATCTTTAAAGTAACCACTTATGATCAGCCTTCTCATTGAGTGTGTGGTTGTGTGTCATGCTCTGCTAATTCCTGTTGAGAAGCTAGTCCAGTACCTTACCTGCCCTGTGGGTCCATCCATACACAATACACATGCAGGTCTCCTCTCTCACCATGCAGAGGCCCTGCCTCTTGCCACAAGCATGAGCTAAGGCTTAGCCATTGGAGAGTGGTTGCCCCAGAAAGGAGGATTCACACATCCAGTGTTTCAAATGCAATAAAGATAATGCCAAGCTCAGAATAAAGAGAGACTTGTGGGGCAGCCAAGCCTCCTGCTTAGTTCCCTGGGGAATGGAAGTGTGTCACTGACTCGTCTGCTCTGGTCTGGGCTGTTGGAATCCCCTGTGGCACTTATTAGACAAGAACAATGACTAACCCCAGAACATGTCATTTCTTGAGACTCTAATTTTTTGCCTGCGATTTATAGTGCATTCTGGAGAGAGTGGGTTCAGACAGACAAAAGCTGCCTCTCTGCTTTGTGTTCCCAGGGACCCACCCTCCCATCAGTGACTCGAGCTGCCTCTCCAACTGATTTACAGTGGGTGCAGCTAGAGCTACCATAAGCACAGCAGATTATTGGTTATTTTCAAAGCTAAATATTCAGAGTGAACCAACATATACCCACATATACTACCCGGGCTTGTGAGTTCTCATAACCTTCTCAGTGCAGAAGTTCACATTTCTTCTTTCCATCCTGGCAACAAACTGACAACCAGCCAGCACTTAAATCGGGGGAAAAAAAAAAAAAAAAAAAACAAAACCAAAAAGCCATTAAAAGAAGTATGCACCACCCAGAGGTGTATGCGTGTATGTGTTTTCCTTCAAAGCACTGCAACTGTCTTCTCCACCCTGGAGGCCTGTGTTCTGAATTTTAATACAGATATATATTCATCTACATTCTACTCTGCTGCCCCTGTCAGTCCTCCTCCTTTTCACTGTCTCTTATTATAGACTCAGATGTTGCATGTTGCAGAGCTATTTTAAAACTCAATCTAAAAGTAATTTAAAAGAAATGAAATGTTTCAAAAATTGTATAAAATACTACAGGTGAGATCCACAGACTCACGCATCACTAAAAGGAATCAAAATGGTACAATATTTCTGAAAGGCAATTTTATCCATACCCATCAATGGCTTTAAATTATTCATCATCTTTGACCTAATGCATCTACTTTCAGGGAGCTAATCTAAAAACAGCAAATCAGAGAGTCTCACAAAGATTTATGTGGAGGATGTTCATCACAGTACTGTTTATAATGGTAAAAAGCTGAAGAGGGCAACTGAAATGCCCCAAAGAGCAAAATAGTTAGGTTAGATAAGGAATATATTTATAATCTGGATTGATATACAACCATTCAAGATGATGCTTTCAAACAATATTTAATACCATGAAAGATGCTCACATTATTATGCTATGTGTCTAACTCACAAAATAAACTTGTATATAAAATGTGACCACAACTAAGGCATTAGTCTCCTCATCTGTCTCATCGATAAAAAATTACAGAGAATCATAAGTTTTCTGCAGGTCTTAAATGAAATCAGTCTTGTGAATTGTTTAGCATAATACTCAATAGTTGGTAGGAAAGCTATCTATGTGAGCTATTATTAAATACGAATATGCATGTGTGTGTGTGTATGCAGGCATTCATACATATACATATATACGAAGGGAGAGAATGAAGACTAGGAAATAATACATTAAATATTAGTAGGCAATGGGATTATTGGTGATTTTCATTTTCTTCTTTAAATTTCCTTCCTTCTTTATACTCTTTGAATGTTCAGTATTATTCAATGAGTATACATTACTTTTGTAGCCAGAAGAAGACAGTATAAACTTCACCTTAACATAATAAAATAAAGTTATTGCTCAAATACCACAGGCTATATTGCAGAGGGCATAGGTCAGGGTTCTCGTCATAAGTGCCCAAGGAGTAAAATGTAACCAGGCTGCCCCACTCCACTCCTACCTCCCCACCATGCTCTGGAGAGGGATAGCATCTCTGTAATAGTGAATTTCATTAATATACTCCTAGTCATACTCATACATTTGCACTTTACCCACCCTGTAGATGATGCAGGGAGGGGTGGAGGTCTTTTCTAGGTAGTCCTAGCAGCCTCAAAGAGTTGGGCTTATTGTAATGAATTCTGCCTTATGGAAGGAGAAGTGCCTCTGTGATTCTCCTACTGGGCTGAAGCAGGGTCACCTAGCTCTCTCACACATCCTTCACACACCCCCATGGCTGACCACTCAGCCCTCTGCCTGCTGTCTTGGAATGCCAGGGCCAGAAGGAGCTTAGGTTATCTTTGGGTTCAGAGCTTTCCTTTTACAAATAGGAAACAGAAGCCTTGAGAGGTAAGAGCAGGCTGGCACCCAGCCAGCACATGAGGGCACTGCTTAATTGGGATTAAAATATTGAAATACTTCCAGAACGGATGGAAAATAGCCAAAGATCTGCTGCTCTGAATGTCTCACCCTCTGCTGCAGCCCCTCTTCTGGTATTCCCCACCATCCACGAGCCAAGAGGAACAGCTGAGGACCCTGAGTCAGCACCATGACTGGCCTTGTCTCTGATTTGCCAGTGTCAGTCTGTAGTAGTTGTTAAATTAACCTCTCCTCCCTCAGAAAAGCAAGTAGGTGCCTGAGGGCTATCTGTAGGGAAAGACATGGACTCCTTGAGTGGCACAAAGGGTTAAGCATTGGACTACTAATCCAAAGGCTGGCAGTTCAAAGCCACCCAGAGACATCTCGGAAAACAGGCCTGCAGATCTGCTTCCAAAATGTCACAGCCTTGAAAACCCTTTGGAGCAGTTCCACTCTGCATATATGGGGTTGCCAGGAGTTGGAATCTCAACAGTAACTAATAGTTGGAGGGAATGACATTGTGACCATTGTAAGTCACCACTTCTGAGCTCCAGTCACTCTCTAGAAATAGGAGCACCACTATATGTGTTTCTAGCCCTCAATGGTAAACCTTGAAAATCTTAAGATGTGTTTAAAAAATGATTTAAAAATGAGTAACTTAATATATGAAGCCACATATCTTTTTATCAGAAAAAGTCTTTAAGGTGTCGAGTTAATCGTTCTTCCTTTTCAGAGAAGAGATGTCCTATGATGCCCTTCCATCTCCAGTAAGACCCCCAAATGCAAAGCTCATGATTTATAATATTGTCATGTCTTCATCCTCATTAGATTGAAAGGAATGTACATAACTCTTTTATACCTTCCATGCTAAAATGTCCATAGTAGAACTTCACTAAATGCATGGAGAATGAATGAATGAATGAACCACTGGAGTAAATGGTTCAGAATCCAGGCTTAAAGACTGTGTGAGAGGATGGATAGGTGTGCCTCTGGGTGGGGGAGAGGCTGCTGAAGTGCTGGTACTCTTCCTTTCTGGTGGAATAACTTGTTATTACGAATAGGAGTGCAGACTCTAACTGGACTCAGACTGCCTGGATTTGAATGCTGGCCTTACTACTTATTATTGTGTTACCCTGGCTAAATTACTTAACCTCTCTGTGCCTGTTTCTTCATGAATAAAATCATACCAAACTCACTGCCATCGAGTTGATTCTGACACATAGTGACCCCCATTGGGTTTCCAAGGCAGTAAATCTTTACAGAAGTAGATTGCCCCATCTTCCTTCTGTGGAGTGGCTGGTGGGTTTGAACCTCCAGCCTTCTGGTTAGCAGTCAAATGCCTTAGTGCCAGAGTGCCTTTCATGAGTAAAGGGGATATAATAATAATAATACCTACCTCAAAGGGTTCTGTGAGCATTAAAAGATTAGAAGAATGACACTCATCTCTGGCCCATTGGTATGGTTTAAACAAAGAAAGGGCCTTTCATCCATATAGATCTGTTCTGGGTCCCATTCCCAGATCCATGGAATATACTTCTCGGTGAGATAATGAGCTGTAATGGGCACCAAAAGACCACTAATTTGCTTCCCTGACATCTTCCCCTATCTAACCTTTAAATATTGAACAGATCTCCTTGACACTCTAGAGATGGTGATTCTATTATGCAGGTCAGTGAGACAGTAGTGGTGGGAGAGGAAGTTGGGCACTATATTCTTCCCCTATACCTGCAGATGGTCCAGGTTCTAAGTCCACATGTTATTAAAATAGACACACATTGTTTGGCATAATAATTCCATTCCTTGCTGTCTCAGTGTAAAATGGCATTCTTAACAACCCAGGAGTGAATTGAATGATGGTTCCCCCAAAAGATATGTCTACCAGAAACCTGTGAATAGGATTTTATTTGGAAAAAGAATCTTTGCAGGTGTAACAATGTTAATGATCTCTAGATGAGATAATCCTGATGAGGGTGGGTCCTCAATCCGATGAGGTCATACAAGAAGAGTGGGAAGAAGACACAGAGGACATGGCCCCAAGCCAAGGAACACCTGGAGCCACCAGAAACTGGAAGAGAGAGGGAATGATTTGCCCCTGGAGTCTCCAAAGGAAATACATCACTGACCCCTTGGTTTTGTATTTCTGGCCTTCACAATTGTGACAGGATATATTGGTGTGTTTTAAACTACGGAATGTCTGGTTATTTGTTACAGTAGTCATAGGACACCAAACCTTAAACTTCAGACACCCTGGATTTATTGACCCTAGAACATGCCCTGGGACTTCTTGCCTCCTTATATCTGCTCATACTCAATAGTACTTTCCTTAATTTCCATTCACTGAGCATATAATTATGTGCCAGCCTCTGTGACTGGTGCTGGGGAGTCACAGATGGATTAAGTCAGGGCCCTAGTTCCTAAGGAGGTCTGCTCATCTCCAATACCACTTCCAGTACCAATGTAGCACCTTGGACTCTCATTACTTGTATTTTAGAGAGTTGTCATTGTAAAAGGGGGAAAGAGTGGGAGTTTATTTCAGAACTGGGTTCATGCCCCACTCAGACTGTTTGCTGGGCACTTCTGCAGCATTAACAGCACTTAGTTCTCTGCCTTCTTAGTCCCTATAATAGCCTTGGTACATTAGTACTAGTCAAATAAATTAATTTATAATATTTGAGAATATTAATAATGCTAATAGCTGATTTTAATTGAGAGCTTGCATTGTACAAAAGCCTTTCTAAGTACTTCACATATATCAAGGTACTGTTATACAAACCCCATTGGACAGGTGAGAAAATAGAAACTCAAAATTCTATGTAACTTACTCATGATTCCAGACCTAGTGAGGGGCAGATCTGGCATTTGAACTAATATAGTCTGATCTGTTAGTTTACTGTACTATGGCGGTTTGCATGTTGCTATGGACAGGAGTTCTGGTAGCGTAGTGCCTAAAGGCACTTGACTGCTAACCAGAAGGCTGATGGTTCAAACCCACCAGCCACTCCTCGGAAGGAAGGTTGGGCAATCTACTTCCCTTTAATTTTCTTTATATCTGTTTATGAGCTCTGGTGGTGTAGTGCCTAAGGCA
>NW_006922068.1:215863-223275 GCF_000298275.1 Orycteropus afer afer
CACTTGACTGCTAACCAGAAGGCTGATGGTTCAAACCCACCAGCCACTCCTCGGAAGGAAGGTTGGGCAATCTACTTCCGTAGTGATACTGCCTCGGTAACCCAAGGAGGGGTCGCTATGAGTCGGGTCTGACTCGACAGCCCATAACAACAACATAGCACTAGAAGATGAGCCATCTAGGTTGGATGGCACTCAAAATACATGATGGTAACAACAGATTTGAACATACCCATGATCCTGAAGATGGCACTGGACCACGCAACATTTCATGCATGGGTTGCCATGAGTAGGTGTTGGCTTGATGGACACTAACTACAGCAACAATCTGGCTTAGAGGTCTTGCTCTGAATGAGCGTGTTCTACAATAACCCCTTAGAGAATCAATGTTTATTTCCTGAACAAGTAAACTGAGGTTCATAGGTACTTCTACAGAACTGTGATAGGAATTAAATCAAATTAGACACGTTTGTAAAAAGTCAGTTACTATTATTTCTCTTTAAATGCCCTCCTCCCCTCTCTTACCATGATAAGACCTTTAAGAAGCACAGATTGTGTTTTATTCATCTTGGGTTCCCCTGGAGCTTTATCCGTTGTCCACAACAAAGTATCAATTGCATGTGTACTGCAGACCAGGATGCTGCAACACTAATTTCAGTGTTCCAAAGACCAAAAAGTATTTGGGGCTGCGATTTAACATTTAAGTAAGAATCACAAGAAGGGTTTGTACTGAGTGAATGGAAATACTGTTGCATATTATAATACATTAGAATTCAATTTTGTAATGGAAGTTATAGAGGGGTTACCATGAGAGAGATTTAAATTTGAAGTGCTTAAAAGCCCTAAGTACATCTTAATGAAGCCTAAAAAAAAAGAAAAAAAAAAATTGCCGTGAGTTGATTCCAACTCATGGTGACCCCATGTGTGTCAGGGTAGATCTACACTCCACTATATTTTCAATAGCTGATTCTTCAAAAGTAGATTGACAGGCCTTTCTTTAGAGGTAGCTCTGGGTGGACTTGAATACCAACTTTTTGGTTAGCAGACAAGTACTTTAACCATTTGTCCATCCAGGAATTCCTCAATGATGCCTTAGTAGAGGGAAATAGACAGCCAGATTTTCCTCATCTTTCTCTAGTGGAAATCTATGCGGTATAATGAAGCAGACCAAACAAAAACCCACTGCCACTGAGCCGATTCCAACTCATAGCGCCCCTACAGGGCAGAGTAGAACTGCTCCATTGGGCTTCCGAGACTTGTAAATCTTTACGGAAGCAGACTGCCTCATCTTTCTCCTGTGGAGCAGCTGGGTAGGTATAAAACACAGACCTTCTGGTTAGCAGCAGAATGCTTTAACCACTATGCCACCAGAGCTCCTTGATGTAGCTCCAAAATGATGCCTAGGGTAAAAAATCTACTTCTGCTTTGAGGCTTAGAAACAATATGTCTTTGGGTTAAAGAAAAAGTGCCCCAAGGTAGCTCCAAATTGGCCCTCCTCTGATCGGAAGAGAAAGGGGAGGAGCCCAGGTCTTCAGTACCACCCTCTCACCTTCCCTATGGGATCTGCACTAACAAGGAGCCACTCAGCAGTGTCCGTGCTGAAATTCAGGCACTGAACCTTTTGTGTTGGCAGCACTGGGAAGAAAGGCTTTGGGAGAATATTAATTGTAAGAAGATGGCACATCATTACCTTTTCCTCTCTTTAGCCCTTTTGCTTCCAGCGAGACGTGGGACTGCTACAGCGGTTCTTTCAGCTTCAACTAAATGACGCCCACCGCCATCCCTGACTTATCAGAGAAGAAGGGGACTGTACCTGATGTTTGCTCTGAGCTCATAGAATCCAGTGATCTTATTTCTCCATTAATGGAAAAACAGATCTACACTCTTGTACTGAAAATTGTTTAGTCCACACAGTGCCATCCACCAGCTCAGCTATCCTCCTCTGGACATGAAGGCTTCTAGGGGAGTGAGGAATACAAATATTCATATAATATATAGTATGTTGTTGTTATTAGTTTCTCTCAAGTCGATTTTGACTCATGGCAACTCCATGTGTGCAGAGTAGAACTGCCCCATAGCATTTTCCAGGCCATGTTCTTTTGTAAGCCTATCTTCAGACGTGTCTTCCGAAGTGCCTCTGGGTAAGTTCAAACTGCCAATCTTTTCACTAGTATTCAAACACTTAATCGCTTGTGCCACCCAGGGACTCCTATTGTGTATATATATAATACATAGGAAAAAAAAACCCACATATATATCCTTAAAACATATAGGATGTATTGAACCAGGGTAAGAGATCAGGAGACTAATTCTTGGTAATTTGGTTTCTGCTACTTGTCATGGGTAACATGATGAGATGTTTTTAGAAAAGGTGTTTCAAAATCTGAAAACTGTAATTGTTTTAATGTCATTCAAATGAATTGCATAGTGTATTATAGCCAGTGAAGGAAAAATGTAATACATGGTTTGCCCATGAATGCATTTTCCATGATGGCCCAGGGACAAGATCACCTTGTCTTCTTTCTCTACCTTACCTTTGCTACCATTAAGAAGAAAGTAGAGATTTATCCAAGGCCATAAAGTCCTCAGAAGGATTTCTCAGAGGATGAGTTCAGAAATTTAGGATGGATTAGAACACTAATGGTTAAAATAATAAACATTTAAACATTTATTTCACACTTATCATAGACCATTCAAAAGGAGCTCTGGTTATTTAGTGGTCAAGGCATTTGGCTACTAACCAAAAGGTCGGTGGTTCAAACTCACCAACTACTCCATGGCAGAAAGATGAGGCAGTCTGCTTCCATAAAGATTTACAGCCTCGGAAACCCAGTGGGTGCTGCTAGGAGTCGTAATCGACTCAACAGCAGTGAGATTTTTTTTTTTTTAAATAGACTCTACAAGTTAAATGGAAAAACAATGGAAGTTGTTAAGGACTTCATTTTACTTGGATCCACAATCAACGCACATTGAAGCAGCAGTCAAGAAATCAGAACACGTATTGTACTGGGCAAATCTCATGCAAAAGACTCCTTTAAAGTGTTAAAGAGCAAAGATGTCATTTTGAAGATAAAGGCACCTGACCTAAGCCATGGTATTTTCAATTGCCTCGTATGCATGTACAAGCTAGACAATTAATAAGGAAGACCAAAGAAGTGACACATTTGAATTGTAGTGTTGGAGAAGAATACTGAAAATACTATGGACTGCCAGAAAGTATAGCCAGAATGCTCCTTAGAAGTGAGAATGGCCAGACTTCTTCTCACCTACTTTGGTCTTGCTGTCAGACAGGACCAGTCCTTGGAGAAGGACATTGTGCTTGGTAAAGGAAAAGGTCAGTGAAACAGCAGAAGAACCTCAATGAGATGGATTGACACAGTGGCTGCAGCAATATAGGCTCAAGCATAGCAAATATTGTGAGGATGGGACAGGACCAGGCAGTGTTTTGTTCTGTTGTACAGAGGATCGCTATGAGTTGGAGCTCACTTGATGGCATCTAGCAATACCACAATAGACCAAGTACTCTGGTAATTGCTTTATAACAATGATCTCATTTAATATTCACAAAAACTCCATGAAGTAGGTTTTATTATCTCTGAAACTCAGAGAAGTGGCTTGCCCAAGGTCACACAAACAATAAATGAGCCCTGGTCAAACTTTTAGCCATGTGTCAAGGACTCCTGAAGTGACTAATTTTTGAAGTACCACCCTGCTGCTCTGAGTAGACGGTCCCTCAGGTGTTCTCTGGAATAAAGTGGTATACACAATGAAACCACTTCATAAGGAAAATGCTCACAATCATTAGCCATTAGAGAGATGCAAATCAAAACAATGAGGAGATATCATCTCACCCCAGCAATAACAGCAAAGTTCAACAAGACAGAAAACAACAAATGCTGGCGAGGTTGCAGAGAGATTGGAACTCTCATATACTGCTGGTGGGACTGTAAAATGGCACAACCATTATGGAAAATGGTATGGCGTTTCCTTAGAAAACTGAAAATGGAAATCATTTGATCCAACAATTCCTTTACCAAGAATATATCCTAAAGAGGTGAGAGACAGGACATGAACAGACACATGTACACCCATGTTCATCACAGCACAATTCACTACATCAAAGTGAAAGAAACAACCTACATGTCCATCAACAGATGAATGAATAACCAAACTATGGTACATTCAGACAGTGGAATACTATACAACATTAAAGAATAAAGAAGAATACAAAAATCATCTCACAACACGGGTAAATTTGGAGGACATTATATTGAGTGAAATAAGTCAATTGCAGAAGGACAAATATTGTATGAGCCCATTATTGTAAAAGTTAAGGAAAGTTTTATTTAGAGAAGGAAATTCACTTTGTTGATTACTGGGGATGGGAGAGAAGGAGAGGGAAAATTTAGGACTAGTTGGGGGTCACTGTTGACTTGGGTGAGGGGAGAAATGGTATGGAAAGAGTTTGTGACCAGCATGGTGACAATCGGAAAAGGAAAGACACTAAAATGTGCACATAAGATATAGACAACAGATGCAAATACTATACTGCGTTACCACTAACCAAACACCAGGCTACAGATAAATCCATAAACAGGTGAGAAGATCAGGTAGGGGTAGGTGAACAAGAATATATTCCTAAACCAAGGATAGATTTGGCTGAAGATAATCTTACATATGCACCTGGGCTGCAAAATTAGCCATATACATTATAGAAGCAACAGAAGGCAGAGTTGGAGTAACTTTTCAGAGGCAAGTAAACACCTTGAGAGAGAGAATCACCAGGCCTGCTGACTTGGAACAAATCCTGTTCTATAACCTACTTTGATGAGTAGCAGATGGGGTCTTAAAAGCTTTTGAGCAGCCATCTAAGATGCAGCTATTGGTCTCCTCTCATCTGAATCAAAGAAGAGTGAAGAAAATCAAAGGTATCTGGAAACAATTAGTCCAAGGATAAGATGGATCATGAAGACTTCAGCCTTCACGACTCCAAGAGCAGAACTAGATGTTGCCCGGCTACCAATGCAAACCGCTCTGAAGGGCATCGAAACTGGAGATCCTGGATAGAGTGGGAAGAAAAATGTGGAATAAAATTCAAAAACAAAAATGACCGAAATTACTGGTAGGATAGAGTCTGGTGGAACCCCTAAGAGTATGGCCTCAGGTTACCCTTAGGACCTGGAAATGGACTCACTCCCTTGAATTGACTCTCAGCCCAACAGTAGAAAGACCTACACGAAGAACACCTACCCCAGGTTGTGCGCCCACCTACTCTAGGGAGATGCACCCTGAACAGCAATCAGCCATATGACGCCAAACGGGCAGCATTCACATAGAGGGAATACTGAATAGACACAAATGCATACTTAAGAAGGGCACAGGGAGGGGGCAGTCACAGGGATGGGAGGGGAGGAGAGTTCATTATGGTCAGGGATGGTAATCTGGGAGTGAAATCAAATGTTCATGAACTGTTGAATGTAAAACAAGTTTGCTTTGTAAATTTGCACCCAAAGCACAATAAGATTAAATACAAAAACAAAACAAAACAAAAACACCTCATAGGATAACAGAGCCAGAGGGTATTAAAGCACCCAAAATCCTGGGGAGCAATTTGGAAGTCTCCAACACACCAGTGTTTCAAGTTCTCTGTCTGTATAAATCCCACCTTCAGCTTGGAGTATCTTGACCTCTGGGAAGAGGTCATGGGGATCCACTGAAAAGGCATCTATTAGGGATGTATAGTGCCCAACCTCACAACTGTACTTGGGGCCCTGAATGTGAATCTCATACACCCTTCAAAGCCCAACTCCGATCTTCTGTTTCCTGTGAAGCCTTCCCTGAATCCCCTGCTGGAGAAGAGGGAAGGGAGTAATGGTAAATAAATGATAAATAAAGTACTAGGTTGGGAGTTACTTGACACTAGGTCTAACTTTGGCTCTGCTACATAAAAGCTGGAGGAGTCTACACAAATCATTTAAACTTTCTAGGCCTTAGCTTTCTCTCTGGGAAATAAAGGAGTGAGATTCGATGAGTCTAAAGTTCCTGCCAGCTATAAAATTCTTAAACTCATCTCCCCTGAACTAAAAATATTTATAATCTAATACTTAATTACCTTTTATAGCATTATTATTTCCACACATCTCTATTTCTTTCTATCCTGTTTCATCTAAAAATCAAGAGTTTTTTGTGTGCAGGGACCCTCTAGACTCTCAATCAATACTCATTGATTTTTGAAGTTCAGAACCCCATTATCCACGAATAACCCTGCATTTGGCATATTTCCCATGTGCCAGAAGGCTGTCATCATTGCATCATCTGGACAGAACCAACAACATAGGACACTGAGAAAAACAGAAATGAAGGAAACCACTTCTGACTTAAAAATCTGCTTTGTATTGTGCCTAAATGTAAACAAAGCATTATCTATGTAATGCCCCCCTACTGATTTACACTTTAATGTCATAATCTGTAAGACTGAGTCATACCAATAATGATAACAAGCATGTACTATAAAAAGCACATTATCTCATTTTTTTTTAGTTTATTATTGTAGCTTAAAGGGAGCTCTGGTAGCATAGTGGCTAAAGCACTTGACTGCTAACCAGAAGGCTGGCGGTTCAAACCCACCAGCCACTCCTCGGAAGGAAGGTTGGGCAATCCTACTTCCGTAGTGATACTGCCTCGGAAACCCAAGGAGGGGTCGCTATGAGTCGGGGCCGACTCGACAGCACATAACAACAACAACATTGTAGCTGAATTAGAGCAAGCACAATGTATTGGGTTGCTTAATCAGATTAAGATAGAAAATGTGAAATTAAAAGATACCAATAGTTGAACTATTAAAATAGCATGATAGCAGCCAGTTAAGTAGGAAAGAGGTAGATGCCTTTTCAGCTCTAGAAGCCATTGTCTTGACATTAATGGAAAAGCCAGGGAAAATAAATTCATTCCAGGGGCTCAAACATTATTTTAAATTCCACGTGTACACTTAAGCATAAAAGAAACCAGACCCTAAAATAATTAAAGCTATCAGTACATATACCATTCAGGTTTGAACGTTCCCAATATTTCTTGCTCATAAAAAATGAAATATCGTGTGCAATTTGTTCTTTGCCATCTGCTTGCTGAATTGCAAGATATTGTCAAAAAGTTAATTTAACACCAGAATATAATTATTAGGACTATACAATACCTCTTCTTTGCCAAAGCATTAAAGAATAGCATTCCTTTTTACTGTAGTTTTTTTTTTTTTTTTTTATTTTTTTGGGGGGGGGATTTAAGGGGTTTTTTTTTTTTTTTTTTTTAATCTTTATAAACTAAAAGTAAGGAGCTCTGGTAGCATAGTGGCTAAGACACTTGCCTGCTAACCAGACGGCTGGCGGTTCAAACCCACCAGCCACTCCTCGGAAGGAAGG
>NW_006922068.1:223375-239985 GCF_000298275.1 Orycteropus afer afer
TCCTACTTCCGTAATGATACTGCCTCGGAAACCCAAGGAGGGGTCGCTATGAGTCGGGGCCGACTCGACGGCACATAACAACAACAACAACAACAAACTAAAAGTAACAAAAGTGATTTTATTTATTTTTTTTGGCTTCCTCTCCCTTTTTTTTTGTAGTCACAAAATTATGACAGAATTTCTCTCAAAAGTATCATATCTCAAGGGACACAAGGTAAACACTGTTTAATGAATTGTTTAGATTAACAGCCAGTGTGTTACAAAGACCTTTTCCCCACACACACTTATTTATTTAATATGGGAGAATATAAAAAAAAAACACAAATAATTATAATCTAAGCTAATATGAGTTAAATGCTAATATGTGACAAACTGACCAACTTGTATTCTTCCTTTTTGAACCATCAATTGAAAATTTTGTGAAGCTTTCCATTTATAACAAAATTTAAACATCAGATATGAATTGAGGTGCAGAACACCCCCTACACACACACACAAACAATAATACCTAAAGTTTATTCTGGTTATCAGATAATGCTTTAAATATAATGGGGACCATCTCAGCAATGTCAAACACCAATTATACTTATGTTTTGAAGACTTTTTTTTTAAATAGCTTTCTTGGAGTATAACTGATATACAATAAACTTCATATTTAAAGTGTACAATTTGACTGGAAGCAACCTAAGCATCCATCAACAGATGAATGGATAAGCAAACTATGGTACACAAAATGGAATATTAAGCAGTATTAAAGAATAATGAAGAATCAGTGAATCACCTGTTAACATGGATGAACTGGAGGACATTATGCTGAGTGAAATAAATCAATCGCAGAAGGACAAATATTGTATGAATCCATTACTGTAAAAACTCAAGAAAAGGTTTACACATGGAGGGAATTTTTCTTTGTTGATTACCAGGGATGGGAGAGAGGGGACTGAAAATACACTGATAATTAAGAGACAGGGTTGATATGGGCAAAAGTAAAAGCAATTAAAAAAAGAGTATAGTTTGATAGGTTTTGGCGTATGTTTATAACTGTGATACCATCACCACTGTCAAGAAAATGATTATATCTGTCTTAGTTACCTAGTGCTGCCATATCAGAAACGCCACAAGTGGGTGGCTTTTAAGAACAGAAATTTATTTTCTCAAAGTTCATTGGACTAAAAGTTCTAATTCAGAGCATCTTTCTATGAGAAACTCCTTCTTTGCCTATTTCAGCTTCTAGTAGCTCCCAGCAATCCTTGGCGTTCCTGGGTTTGTAGATTCATCTCTGTGTGTGTCTGTCTTCATATGGTGTCTTTCTCCTGTGTGTGTGTCTGTTGGGTCCATTTTGCTCTTTTTATAACTCAGAAGTGATTATGTTTAGGATCCAGTCTCCTTGAGTATGACCTAATTAATAGGACAAAGAAAACCTTATTTCCAAACAGGATCACACCCACAGGTATAGGAGTCAGTGCTTCAGTACACATTTTTTGGGATCCAATTCAATACCTAACAATATCAGCTATCCCCAAAAGTTTCCTTGTGCCACTCTGTAACTTCTCTGTCCCTCACTCCCTGTGCCTAGGCAATTCTGAGTCTACTTTCTGTCACTAAACTTGTATTTTCTAAAGTTATATATCAATGAAATCATGCAGTAGATACTCTTTTTCTATTTAACTTCTTTCACTAAATATTATTATTTTGAGATTTATCCATATTGTTGCATGTGTCAATAGTTCATTCCTTTTCATTGCAGGATAATATTCCATTATATGGATATAAAACAATGTGTTTATTCTTTCATTTGTTGATAGACATTTAAGTTGTTTTTGGTTTTTGGTTAGTACAAATAAGTTGAGAATGGTTTGGCCCATACAACTGCCCTAAGAATAAAATGGTTAAAAATAGTTTTGTACATTAAATAGCACAAATAATAAACGAGTCTAATATTTGCTTTTAGCATTTTCTCTCTAAGCATATGGCTACATCTGAAGCTTGATGAGGCCAAAGATAAATCTGCCTGGTCATGTGTTCAATTCTAATATTTCTGTCTCTACCTGTTTAAGATACCCTCTGCCTTCGCTCTTTTTCTTTCCCCCTAATATGATTTATTTTGTTGTTGTTGTGAATATACACAGCAAAATATATACCAATTCAACAGTTTCTACACATACAATTTAGCGACATTGATTACATTCTTCAAGTTGTGCAACCAATTTTTTTTTTTTAAGGAAAAAGAGCATTAAGTAAGTGAGGGTTTTGAAAAAGCAAATTTAATATAAGTGAATGTAATAACACATTGCCCTATGGAACACTATGCCAAGGTGTGCAGTTGTTTCTCCTACTCATGTTGAAAGCTTTTCTTAGAGGTTCTATTTGAAGAGCGTGGGAGAAAGCTTAAAAGAATCATACACACACAAGAGCAAAAGTCTGTATTAACCAATCAGTCAGTAAATTCACCAGGTTTTACCCAAGAACAAGGAAAGCCTACTGTGAAATTAAGCATTTCACACTTTTTTAAAAACTTGGCCATGAGCATCTCAGTTGCTATCCTCCTTTCTTTGTAGCAAGCTGCCTTGCATCCCAAAGGGGGAAATCATAACTGGAAAAGCTTACTATCTGAACTGATAATTCCATTTTCTTCTTGGAAGAGAAAAAATGCTTTGATTTGTTTTCCTCTTGAAAAACCCGTGAGCTGAACCTACAATCCCCACTGGGAAAGAAGGTCAACTCTCCTTTTTGACAGTGATACCTAAAGTCATGTTCTTCTGCTTTTGGACATGAACGCTAGAACTCTAGGTGGGTATAGGGAACCCCACGAGCTTTGCATAAAATGTGATTATTGTAAAATTCCCTCCAGTATTCTGAGATTTGCTGAATTAATCCTTCTTCACTTCATCCTTACCAATTATGACTGAACAGACTTCAAACATTTTCAAACTCAGTTCCATTTTCTTTCCTGTCTTCCTAGCCACCCTGACATTTAAGCGCTCCTTCTTGATTCCTTTAATTTTTTGAGATTAAGTGATTATATATCACTCCTAATTTCAAGTAGGGACACTATCTAGTATTGCCCCAAAGTAGAATGTTGGTTTTGTTTGAAATGTCTTTGCTTACTGGAAGAGGATAATTTAAATCCTCAATGTTGTTAGTTACCATGGAGTCAGCTCCAATTCTCAGTGACATTATATAAAATAGATGAACTGTTGCTCGGTCCTGTAACATCTTCGTGACATGTTTGAGCCAATGGTTGAGACTATTGTGTCAATCCATCTAATTGAAGGTTTCCCTCATTCTTGCTGACTTTTTACTTTACTAATCATGATGTCCTTATATAGCTATTGGTCTTTCCTGATGACATGTCCAAAGTAAGCAAGATGTTTTGCCATCCTTGCTTCTAAGGAGCATTCCAAATGTTTTCTTCTAAGACTAATGTTTTCTGGCAGTACATGATATATTCAATATTTTTCGTCAACCAAAACCAAACCCAGCCCACTGCCTTTAAGTCAATTCTGACTCATGCTGACCCTACAGGACAGAGTAGAACTGCCCCCCACAGGGTTTCTTAGGCTATAAATCTCTACAGTAACAGACTGCCTCATCTTTCTCTCACAGAGCAGCTGGTGGTTTCAAACCACTGAGCTTTTTGGTTAGCAGCCAAACACCTTTATTGGGCAACACCACAATTCAAATTCATCAGTCCTTCTTCTGCCATTGTTTTTCATTGCCCAGCTTTTGCATGCATATGAGATTAAGTCCTCAAAGCAAGATGCAAATTGTCAGTCTTGCACCAACCATCAACCCATCAAATCCTTGTTGTTGTTGTTGTTATATGCCATCGAGTCGGCCCCGACTCATAGTGACCCCTCCTTGGGTTTCCGAGGCAGTATCACTATGGAAGTAGGATTGCCCAACCTTCCTTCCGAGGAGTGGCTGGTGGGTTTGAACCGCCAGCTTTCTGGTTAGCAGTCAAGTGCCTTAGGCACTATGCTACCAGAGCTCAAATCCTTAGTGAGACTGAAAGATCCCTGAGGCAGAGAACAAATCTTTAAGCCCTTCATACCCAGAACCCCCTTCTTTATTTTTCCTCTTTCCGCTCTCCCTTGTCCTTCCTTTCACATACATTTCCTGTGTCTGCTACATGCCTGAAACATACCTGGAAGCCAAGAGCACAGAACATGCTTAGATCTCTTCCTAAAAGCTGGCAGACAGGTGGGGTATTAGTCCACATGATTCAATAAAGTGTTACCTTCATTTCCTGCTTTTATTTTCATAACACTCGATGTCTTCACATTTTTTAAAAACTGTTTACTATACAGAATAAATTTTTTTAAAAAATAAATATGCACTCTTTCCTGTAGAAAATTTAAAGAAACATCAAATAAAATAGTCCCAAACACTGATCCTTAGAGGACCCCATCATTTCTATTCTGAAGCCCCAAGCAGGGTGATGGCCTGTACAAGGGTAACAAGTCAAAGGCATGATGGGGCTGAAATTAAGCCAGTTGGTTGCAACTCAGGCGCCCTGTGCTGGAACAGGGCTGTTTCCACTTACAGGAAGGCCACCTTTGAAATATTCTCACAAAGGGCTCTATAGGCTAGCAGAGTCCCTTGCAAAAGACTGGTTACTCATCTCTACACTCTCCTTCTTTTCTTTTGCAATCCACAGCCAAGCATTCCTCAATTCCATTACAATTCAGTCAGTTTTAATTGGCAGGGAAGAAAGTTGAAGACTTTCCTAAAGATCATGCACACAGATTTCCTTCTTATCTACAAGCTCATTCACACCAGCAGGTAATTTAATTGATTAGTTAGGACCAATTTCTTCTTTGACCTAGTGGGCATAAGTGGTTTAAATGCTCATTAACTGCCCCAGATTCGAACTCAAAAACTGCTGAATTATTATCTTCAGGGTTAACCCAATGGGTTTCAGTCACATCTGCAAGCATGATTTCTACGACCAGTGTCATAATCCCTTACATGTGTGTAAGATTTTACAGTTTACAAAATTCTTTTGCGTATAGAATCTTATGCCATCTCATATGATTCATCTAAATTGTGATAGGTCATAGGGCTGGATTAAGAAAGATTTTAGCTAAGAAGATGCTAGTGATAGAAAGAAAAGGAAAATAAGAAAAGGGGCCAGCATAGTAGGCAGTGGGAGGAAACCCAAAGAGAAGCAGGAAAAAGCTAAGTGTACATGGCTCAATCTGTGTAATAAAGAGAAATAGAAACAATAATAAAGCCATCTCAAACACCAGTGTTCCTGTTTTGTTTTCCATTGTCTGAGCACAAGGTCCATTCTCTTTGTGACCTTGAACACTCAAGTCTTTGAATATGCTTCTTGAGAGGCAGCCAACTTCTCCATTTGAGGACATCCCCTCTACCCTCCCTGCTTGATGATTTTGATGAGGACCTACTATCTTGGAACCTTTAACAAGACCAATGTATGTAAAATTAGCTAATGCACAACATTCCACAAATAATGACTGAATATCTACTATGCACAAGCACATTCTAATCCTTCCACTAATTTGCAAAGTGAACATTACTATTCCTATATTATGAATAAGAAATGTGTGGCTCAGAGATGCGAAGACATCTATCTGAAGTTACAGTACTAGGCAGTGGTTGTCTGGAGATTTAATCAGTTCTGATGCTATGAGTCTTTGCTCTTTCCACTGAGTTGTGTCATCCCATATAATTCTGACTGTCCACAGGAAATTATGTTTTGTTTTTCAAGACCTGAGGGATATACAGACATAGCTGAGTCAGATGGATTAAGGTTCAAAGACCTTCAGAGGGACTAAGGGAAAGTGGGTGGGTACCTGAAGGCATCCTCAGTACAGACTCATTTGAGGAAGAAAACTTGACTATAACCCACTGTCATCAAGTTGATTCCAACTCATAGTGACACTATAGGACAGAGTTGAACTGTCCCATAGGGTTTCCAAGGCTATAAATGTATATGAAGCAGACTACCTCATCTTTCTCCTGTAGCACAGCTGGTTGGCTTGAACCATAGACCTTTTGGTTAACAGATAAGTGCGTAACCACAGAGCCACCAAAGCTCCTTAACCTGACTATAGGGAGGAGGAACTCTGGTTTTGGTCAAGGTATTTTTTAAGATGTTTAATCATGAACCACATTAATCCTTCCTGAAGCCCTGAAGTGCCTGCTATCAAGTATGATGAAAGTACTTTTCTATTATTTCGAGACCATAGAGGAATTGTTGATATTCCTACAATTTTTTATATTATCCATTATGAATCTCATCATGGAGATTATCTGTCACATAGGCCTTGACTGCAGCAATCTTTTTGAAGCAACAGACTGGTTTCCAAGTCAGGCTATCAATTGTCCATGATAACCACATGACCTCAAAAATTCTGGAAACAGATTCTCCTCTGCTTCTGTGCCAGAACTTATGTTCTGGATATTTAGACTGTTTTTTTTTTTTTTTTTTTTTGTTAGCCTTATAAGTGATAAAGCTATCCAACTACAATTTATCATCCTCCTTTAAAAGAGGCCCCCAAATACCAAGTCAATGTGAGCTGATGTCACCAAATCAAGCCTCAAAATGCCATGTTTAGCCCACTCCATGCTAGAAAATAACTTTGTTGTTGTTGTTGTTAGGTGTCATCAAGTCATCTTTGACTCATAGTGACCCTATGCACAGCAGAATGAAACACTGCCTGGTCCCGGGCCAGCTCCGTGATCCCTGCTATACTTGAGCCCATCACCGCAGCCACTGTGTCAGTCCATCTCGTTGAGGGCCTCCCCCTCTTTCATCGACCCTCCACCTTACCAAGCAGGACATCCTTCTCCAGGGAATGGTCCCCCTCTGATAACATGACAAAAGTAGGTGAGATGAAGTCTCACCATTCTTGCTTCCAAGGAGGTCTCCAGTTGCATGTCTCCAGGACAGATCTGTTAGTTCTTTTAGCAGTCCATGGTACTTTCAGCATTCTTTGCCAGCACCACAACTCAAAAACATCAATTCTTCTTCAGTCTTCCTTATTCATTGTCCAGCTCTCACATGACTATGAGACGATTGAAAATATCATGGCTTGTGTCAAGGGCACACTAGTCCCCAAGGAGACATCTTTGCTCTTCAGCACTTGAAAGAGCTTTTTGGTAATATTACTAACCTGTCATGTTCATTCAAAGATAAAATCTGTTGGGGACGTGAACTCTTTAATTCCACTCTGGAAGGGCAACATGAGTTTAGCCTCTAGAGGAGAGATGCTCACAATTAGTCATGTTCCTACCATGCTTCAAAACAGGTGTCCTGAGACTAATAACTGAATTTTTTAAATGTGTATGCTCTACCACCTGAAATTGTGCACATTGTCATACTCTCTGAAATACCACCATTAGAAATTCACTCATCCTTAACTCATTGTGATTCTTTGAGTAAATGAATTTTAAACTTCCTACAATGGTGGGAAGTGGGAGTGTCAGAAACAGAGGTCTTTCAACATAGCATGAGGCATGTGAGAGGGGCCTGAGTTGGCGGGGGGGAGGCCCCGGCCTAGAGGAGGTAATTAGGCAACTGAAGAAGCAGCTCAGTTGCTTGGTGCTCCCAAAGCTGAGAGGCAGGTGACAGCTAGTTGAGACAGGCTGGTGTGCTGGTGTCAAGGAGCAGAAACATTACCATATTGAATGCAATGAGGAGCAGGAAGACTGATAAGAGGTGTCTTGAAGAAACTGGGGAATCATGTAGAAAGTGGTGGCAGGGCTTAAGCAAGGGTAAGCAAGGTGCTAACCCAGATTCCTGGTAGGAAAGAGCACAGCAGTTCTTGGTCTAATTTTATTCCTAACGTACTGACTCAATTCATCTTGACTAGATCAGCACCATGGTCAGAGAGTTGCCCAGGGTTTGGCTTATGTAGGTCAGGGACAACTACTCCATCTACCAGGGATTTAGGAGACAAGCCAACTAGGGCACTGAGATGGAGATGCAGCTGGAATTTCATAGTCCAGAAAACTGTGAAGAAGGAAGCCTAGAGTGTTGAGTAGGACACCTTAGACAAAGCTGTATGGGGCAGATTCCAGGGATTGGCTCTCATTCCAGTGTGCCTGTGCCACCCCTGAGTAGTGTGGTTTGGAGAGATGAATCTCAATACCTTCCTCTCTTCAAAATTAAATTATGCACCAGTGTTCACTGCAGCACTACTCACAATTGCCAAAAACTGGAAACAATCTACATGTCATGAACAGAGGAATGGATAAACAAAATGTGACATATACATACAGTGTTCCAGAACACTTAATTGTGCTCATGAGGAACTTGTACATAGACCAGAAGGCTGTAGTTTGAACAGAACAAGGGGACATTGCATGGTTTAAAATCAAGAAAGGAGTGTGCCAGGATTATATCCTTGCATCATATTTATTCAATCTGTGTGCTGAACAAATAATCCAAGAAGCTGGACTATATGAAGAAGAATGGGGCATCAGGCTTGGAGGAAGACTCATTAACAACCTGTGTTATGCAGATGACACAACTTTGCTTGCTGAAAGTGAGGATGACTTGAAACACTTACTGATGAAAATTTAAGACTACAGTCTGCAGTATGGATTACACCTCAATATAGAGAAAACAAAAATCCTCACAACAGGACCAATAAGCAGCATCATGATAAATGGAGAAAAGATTGAAATTGTCAAAGACTTCATACTACTTGTTTCAACAATCAATGGAAGCAGCAGTCTAGATATCAGATGTTGTATAGCATTGGGCAAACCTGCTGCAAAGGACCTCTTTCAAGTGCTGAGGAGCAAGTTGTTTCCTTAAAGACTAAGGTGCGCTTGACACAAGCCATGGCATTTTCAGTAGCATAGTGCCTAAGGCATTTGACTGTTAACCAGAAGGTTGGCAGTTTAAACCCACCAGCCATTTCTCAGAAGGAAGATTGGGTAATCTACCTCCATAGCGATACTACCTCGGAAACCCAAGGAAGGGTTGCTATGAGTTGGATCTGACTCGACGGCAGTGAGTTTTGAGTTTCATATGCATGTGAGAGCTGGACAATGAATAAGGAAGACCAAAGTAGAGTCAATACTTTTTGAGTGTGGTGTTGGTGAACAATGCTGAAAGTACCACAGACTGCTAAAAGAATGAACAAATCTGTCCTGGAAGAAGTGCAGCCGGAATGTTCCTTGGAAGCAAGAATGGCCAGACTTTGTCTCACCTACTTTGGTCATGTTGTAAAAAGGGACCATGCCCTGGAGAAGAATATCATTCTTGGCAAAGCGGAGGGACAACAAAAAAGGGGAAGTCCCTCAACAAGATGAATTTACACAGCAGCTGCAACAATGGGCTCAGGTATAGCAAAGATCATGGGGCTGGCACAGAACCGGGCAGTGTTTCATTCTGCTGTACATGAGGTCACTATGAGTCAGAGATGACTTGACAGCACCTAACAACAACACATACAATGGAATATTACTTACTCACAAAGAGAAATCAAGTTCTGGTACATGCTTCAACATAGATGAACCCTGAGAACATGATACTGAGTGAAGAAAGTCAGACACAAAAGGACAAATAATGCATGATCCCACTGATGCCACCAGAGCTCCCATGAACTATCTAGACTAGGCAAATGCATAGAGATAGAAGTTTATTAGCAGTTACCAGGGGAAATGGGAGTTCTTGCTTAAGGGGCACTGAGCTTCCTATCATGGTAACGGAAAACTTTTGGAAATAGATAATGGTGATGTTTACACAACATGGTGACTGTCGTTGAATTGTACACTTAAAATGGTTAAAATGGCAAATTCTTTATATTTTTTACCGCAGTGTAATTTTTAAATAAACAAATTCAATTTGTTGAAGCTATAAAATTATTGTTTTTTAAAAGATTAGTGGAAAACACTGACTGTATCTGTATTTCTTATTAGTTTTCATGTCAATGATTTTGTCACTGAAGTTGTTGGTGCTACTGGAAGGGGTGCAGGTGGGTACTGAGTAGTGAGAGGTAGTTTTCCTTTTCTAGATAGCAAAGTGAAAAATGATCATTGCTTATCTCAACAGTAGGTAATTACTTCTTGTGGATTTTGCTGCCCCTGTCTTCCTGAGAGAGAAAACGATTGTTCCTTTGCCCACTAGTACATGCACTGCCATATGTGTCCAGTGCTCCCATTTTAGTTCATTGGTAAAGTATGAAATTATTTTAAAATGACATATCTTTCAATATTGAAATTAGAATAAATCAAACAAGGAAAAGTACATGATGCTAATTCTTCTTTGTGGATATAACTCAGCTGTAAAATCATTTGACTCCTGTGTGCTTGGGATCTTTAATCGCAGTGTAGGATAATTATCAACAAACTTCAGTAAGCATCACTTAGCAAAAGTTCTCAGTATTCAATGTAGGCACAGATTTGCAGTTGGATTTGAGATATTGCCTGGTATGCAAAATGTGTAGCTAAGTTCATGGTTACTACTGAGTCTACCAAAAAAAAAAAAAGTAAGTGACAGCTACCTAGTTGTCAAATAATCAGAATTATTGTTTGAGAGTAGAAGCTATGAGAATCTGATTTATTTAGACGAAGAAGGAAAGAGAGAAACTAAGCCATATGTAATAGTGGATATTCTCAGTGGAGAGGAACAGATACTAAGGATAAGAAGCTACTTATATTAACATTCAAAGAGTGATTCTAAAGTCATATGCTATTCCTTCATATTCAATTACTCACCCAACTCTAATTGCAGACTTAGACCCCAGCAGTGAAAGAGATAAGTCCACGAGATAAGTGGAATGAAAGCAACTTGAAAAGCTAAATATTGTTTATTGCTTTCTTGTTGCTCTCAGTGGCACTTTTCTGGCTATTGAAGATTGCAATGGGGTTCTGAAATTAATAAACTAGTAAGAACCATTGTTGTTGTTAGTTGTCGTTGAGTTGGCTCCGATTCATGGCAACCTTAAGCATAACAGAATGAAACACTGCCTGGTCCTGCACCACAGACATACCAAGGAATACATGTTCCCCAATGGAGGTGAGCAAAGGAGAACCTGGCTCGTTCCTTCCTCCATACTTCACTGGGAGTCTGAGTCCATGTTTACCTCTGGGAAGAGTTGCTCTCTGGAAGGCAACAGCATACACTGCCATTCTTTGGTTCTTGGAGAAGTGTTGAAAAGGGCCAAGTGCAACGAGTGGACAGAAGCAGTAAAAACAAGGAGGGGGAACTCTGGGAACTCTACCTCCCTGTTGTTGAAACTTCACCTCATCTGTAATGAAGACATCTGTGACAATGACTCTCTTTCCCCCATTAACTATTTCCTGACAAGGAGCTAGGTGAAAAGATTTTAGGAGAACTTTCTCTAAAACCAATCATTTGCAGCAGGAAAATTTGCCCTGGAGTTCCCTCAAATCAGTCCCTTTTGAAAAAGTAACCTCATGCTCAGGGGACACTCATGGTCCCTTGCTCTACTTGCGAAAAGAACAGGGTTGCTCTGCCTCCTTATGATGGGAAAAAAAACTGGCTCCTGTCTTTCAAATGCATGCTCTCCTGAAAATGTGCAGGAAGCCAATGTCACTGAAATAGCCCAGTGTCTGAGGAAAACAAAAACAAACCCATTGTCATCAAGTCAGTTCCAACTTATGGCAAACCCACGTGTTACAGAGCAGAGCTACCCCATGTAGGGTTGTTTTTATTTTGGCTGTAATCTTAATGCAAGCAAATCACCAGGACTTTCCTTCTGTGTTACCACCAGGAAAGTTCAAACTGCCAACATTTATGTTATTACATAAGCACAAACCATTTGCACCACCCAGGGACCAGTTTCTGAGGAGTGCCTTAAAAATCAAGGGATTTCACTGAGCTCCTATTAAGAGTGGTGGAAAATTCTAGGAATGATTAAGGGTGATAGTCAAAGAACATGATGAACGTGACTAATATCATTGAACTGTATATATGAAGACTGTTTAAATGGTAAGTCCTTTGTTACCTATATATTTACCACTTAAAAAAAAAAGAAAAGAAAGAAAGAAAAAGAGGTCTTCATCACTACATGTATTGCACACACCTGCAGAACTGGCTCCACCCTATTAGTGGATCTCTCTGCAGATCCCTATTGTTCTGCAGCACCTTATATGCCTCTAAGAACATGTGCCACAGTGTAATACTGGTGCAATGGTTAAGCACTCAGCTGCTAACCAAAAGGTTGACAGTTCAAACCCACCCAGTGGCCCTGTGGGACATAAGACCTAACAGTGTTTCCATAAAGATTATAGCCTAGGAAACTCTATTGGGCAGTTTTACACTGTCCTATAGAGTTACTGGGAGCTCTGGTAGCATAGTGGCTAAGACACTTGCCTGCTAACCAGACAGCTGGTGGTTCAAACCCACCAGCCACTCCTCGGAAGGAAGGTTGGGCAATCCTACTTTTGTAGTGATACTGCCTCGGAAACCCAAGGAGGGGTCGCTATGAGTCGGGTTTGACTCAACGGCACATAACAACAACAACAAATAGAGTTACTATGAGTCAGAATCCACTCAACAGCATCCAACAACAACCATGGTTACTTGCACATGTTTCTACGAGGTGAGAAGCTCAATGGACACAGAACCCACGTTTTATTCTATTTTGTCTTTCTTCCCTTACTTCTACCCCTACTCAGCCCAGGAAGAAAGATTTTGGATCCACCCAATTAAAAGACCAGTTGATATATTAACCAGGGAAGAACATTCAGGAAATTCTCTGCACTTTGAGTAAATTTTGAAATATTGTTCTAGCCCAGAGCTTCGAGGTACCAGCATCTTTCAAGTGAGCCTATGTAGATAATGTTCCAACTGTAAAGTTAGACCATTCAGGGCCCCACCATCCAGAGGCAGTAAATGATAAAAGAGAGGAAGCTTGAAAGAGACTCATGTCTAAGACTCTTTAGAGCTTATGACTTTTGATGACAGATTGTGTTAAGAGCAGAGACTTGATTAATTTAATTTCACTGGCCTGAAGCTGTGGGGAGAGAGACTTGTAATTTTTGTCTTTTTGTAAGTCCAATTAGTAAATGATGATCAGGAGCCCCAGTTGTTGTTAGCTCCTGTCACACCGAGCCCCAACTCACAGTGATCCCATGCACAGCAAAACAAAACACTGACCAGTCCTGTGCCATCCCCACGATCAGCTGTGGGTCTGATGGTTATGACCCACAGGGTTTTCATTGGCCAATTTCTGGAAGTAGATCACCAGGCCTTTCTTCCTCATCCATCTAAGTCTGGAAGTGCTGCTGAAACCTGTTGAGCATCATAGCAACATGAAAGCCTCCATTGACAAGTGGTGGTAGCTGTGCGTGAAGTGCAATGGCAGGGAATGGAACCTGGGTCTCCTCCAAGTAAAGTGAGAATTCTACCACTGAACCACCACTGCCCCTCTCCTGGCTCTGAAAGACCAAAAAACCAAACCAGTTACCACCGAGTCAATTCCAAGTCAGGGCAACCCCACCATAAACAGAGTAGAACTGTGCTGCACAGAGTTTTCAAGGCTGTGACCTTTCAGAATTTCCAGGCCTTTCATCTGAGGTGCCTCTCAGTGAATCTGAACTGCCAACCTTCCTGTTAGTAGTTGAGCACTGAACTATTTTCATCACTCTGATTTTTAAACCAAACCCACTCTCATCAAGACAATTGCATCTCATAGCTACCCTCTAGGACATAGCAGAACTGCCCCATAGGGTTCCCAAGGCTATAAAAATCTTTATGGAAGCAGACTGCCACATCTTTCTCCTATAGAGCAGCTGGTGGGTTCAAACCACCAACCTTTTGGTTAATAGCTGAATGCTTTAATCACTGCACCACTAGAGCTCCTCCCTGGCTGTTAGGCCAGGTTACATAGCATTGCTAAACATTTGTTGAAAATAACCTCATAACTGTTTTTCTAACAAAGCTTTCTGAACAGAAATTTTAATCCAATGCACTTTAGTTTATGTTCAAAGTAGCTGATAATGTTGGAAGATTTTGACTATTGTTTTAGTTGCAAATCTCATGGTCTAGGAATTCAAATTCTATTTATATACTCACAGAAAGTAACAATGATAGTAATTTCACAGAACCATAGGAAGCACTTGTACCATTTGTCTGAAATCATGTTAATTAAGCCCGATGTCCCAGCATAATTATTAATAATGTTCCCATTCACTTTCACAAGTGCACTGGTTCGGATGATTAGTCATGTGGTCACCTTCTCATAAACCAGTTTACAACTGTTTAATTTTGTAGATAAAAATAAGTGTTTTTCTAACCCTTCTTAGTTAAGGGAAAATAAAGAGCTATGGTCCAAAATCTAGAATGTTATTTGAGAAAATAGGATTTAGAAACAGGAGATTGATAGTGGCAAAGGAGCCCTGGTAAGATATCTGGCTGCTAACCAGAAAGTCAGCAGTTGAAACCCACCGGCTACTCCGTGTGAAGAAGATGAGGAAAACTACTTCCGTAAAGATTTACAGCCTTGGAAACCCAAAAGGAGTCACTGTGAGTTGGAATTGACTCAATGGCAGTTTTTTTTTTTTTTTTTGTTGTTGTTGTTGTTGTTGTTTCTAAGGAGCCCTGGAGAAGCTCTGGTGGTACAGTGGTTAAAACACTCTGATGCTAACCTCAGTGTCTGTAGTTTGAGCCCACAAGCCGCTCCAAGGGAGAAAGAGGTGGTAGTCTTCCATAAAGATGTACAGTCTTGAAAAGCCTATGAGGCAGTTCTACTTTGTCCTAGAGGGTCACTATGAGTCGGAATTGATTTAACAGGAATGGGTTTTGTTTTGGTTTTTGGTAAGGAGGTCTAGTGGCACAATGGTTAAGTGATCAGCTGCTAACTGAAAGGTTGGCAATTCGAACCAGTGCTGGATTATCCAAAAAGCAAAGTAAGCAGGAGTTCACTTGTGTTTATTTACTAACATGTGCAGATTAAGCTGTAAATCTTTATGGAATAAAACTACCACCTCTTTTTGTCTGGAGCAGATAGTGAGTTCAAACAGGCCACTTTTTGGTTAGTAGCCCAGTGCTTTTAACTACCTGTAAAGATTACACTAGAAAACCCTGTGGGGTAGCTCTACTCTGTTATATGGGTTGATATGAGTCCAAACTGACTTGATGGCACTTGACAAAAACAACAGCAACAAAGGTTTATAAGATGCAGATCTTGGACATAATGGAAACAGTGAAACAACACGTTTGAGTCAAATTTGTAATCAACCTGACAGAGAGTCCATGGGTCTAGACTGGAGATCTGGATCAAGTTAAATCAGATGTAGTTCTGAACTGATGCCAATCACTAATTTCTGTTTTTTTGTTTAGCAATTGAAAATATATTCAGTTCATTTTTGAATTTAGAGAAAATATGACTAAGGCCTCACAGCTCAAAAGCAGAGACATTGAATGGAGATGCTGGTCAATTTTCTAGCAAATCCTGACATAAGTTTGCTTATTTAGTTTCAGGTTGGAATATTCCCACAATACCATGGTATATTGTCTTTGTTAGGTACCACTGAGTCGGCTCCGACTCATAGCAATATGTAACAGAATGAAACACTGCCTGATCCTGCGCCATCCTCACAATATTTGCTATGTGTGAGCCCATTATCCCTGCCACTGTGGTAATCCATCTTGTTGAGGGTACCATAGCATAATATAAGCACAAAAATGCACTCCATAGCCTAATATTAGTGCTGCTGGGATTATCCATTTGTTTCCTTCCATCACCACCAATACTGGAGAACTATTTTTATAATACAAATAGGCCATTTGATTGTATTTTTTCAGGAAGCTGGGAGGCATGCATTCATTTCCGGAATAATAATATCTCATCATCTTTTGATGAGATAGTTAACATTTTAAATACATATTCAGGAAAATATGTTCTAAGAAAGGTAATAAAATGAAGACTCAGTGCATTAAATTGGCAAAGGTTAAACATACTAACTTAATGCCAAATTGCTTCCATGATTCAATATGGATGTGGATATGTGTGCATGTGTACTGTCTGTGTGTCTATACTACCATGTGCGCTCCTGCATCAAGTCAATTCATTTTTAAAACTAAAATCAGGCATGGAAATATGGCATTCAGAGAAACTTAAATTTTTGTAAAATGAATTTGAATTATCCATTTGTTTTTTTAAGGCCAATTACAGGTGGCTCTCCTAATATATCACTGCAACACACGCACATACACACACACAGATTTTAATTTAGAAAAACAACGAATTTTTTAAAATTTTTCATTACAGTTTGAGTGAAAGTTTGCAGTGCAAATTGATTTTCCATTCAACAACAAGTTGTTTCATGACATCGATTGCAATCCCCACAATGTAAAAGCACTCATCACACCTCTTCCCTGTGTTTCCTGTTTCTATTAATTCTTCTTATCTACCCCTTCCTGCCTTCTGAGCTTTATTCCTAGGTAAATACTGCCCTTTAGATCTCATATGGTTGACTGTTCTGAGGAGTGCATCCTTACCTGGTGTTATTGTTCACCTTATGGGCTTGTCTATTGTTTGGCTAAAAGTTGAGCCATGGGAATGAGTTTGGTTCCAGGCTTGAAGGGTGTCAAAAGGCCATGGATCAGATCAGTAAGTCTGGTCTTTTTTATTATTTTGAGTTTTGTTTCACATTTTTCT
>NW_006922068.1:240120-251276 GCF_000298275.1 Orycteropus afer afer
ACTATGCTTATCTAGGACCTTCTTTTGTGATCCCTTTCAGAGCAATCAGCAATGGTAGCTGGGCATCATCTAGTTCTGACCTCAGGATCATGGCTGAGGTTCATGTGGTCCATTAGTCGTCCGGACAAATGCTTTGCATGCATCTTTGATTTTCTTCATTCTTCTTTGCTTTGAAGGAGGACAGACCACTATTTGCATCTTTGATGGCTACTCACTTGCTTTTAAGACCCCAGTCACTACTTTTAGGCATTTGACTGCTAATCAGAAGGCTGGCAGTTAAAATTCACCAGCCATTCCTGGGAAAGAAGACTGGGTAATCTACTTCTGTAGAGATATCACCTTGGAAACCCAAGCTAGAGTTGCTGTGAGTTTGGATCAACTCAACGGCAATGAATTTGGTTTTTTCATTTTTGTCATTACTTACCACAGTACAACGTAGAAAACTGCCTTTGTGAACTCTTTTGTGCCAATTGACTTAGCTTTTCCCCAAGACTGTGGTTCTAAGCCCCCAAACCCAGTGACTCATTACCTCAAGGTGTTTGGTTATGGCTAAGAAGTTTCCATAACTTTGCCCCATTTGCTCTACTATATACATGAATATATTTGTACCACCTACAAATACATAAGTAGAAATGTCCTCTGCCAAACTCATATATGGTCATGGGTATAGTCCTATTCACCTACTCATACCTGTTCATAGTTTACTGTCTGCCTATACATCCACATTTGATTATTGTTATTTCTGATTTTGTGTATGTAATTGTGTATGTAATTCTTGCACATCTCTTCTTGTCTTCCTCTGCCTTAGTGATATTGTGCCGATCACCTCGTCACTATATATTGCCTTTTCCTTCACCTAAATTAATACATGTCTATTATCTAATTAGTGATTTTCCCTCCCCTCCTCTCTCATCTCAGGTAACCATCAAAGAATGTTTCTTTCTGTGTATAAACCTTCCAATGACTTTTTATAATAGTGGATTCATAGCATAGCTCTCCTTTTGTGATTGACTTATTTTACTAAGAATAATGTCCTCCAGGTTCATCCATGTTAGGAATTGTTTCATGGATTTTTTCACTGTTCTTTAATGTTGTGTAGTATTCCACTGTGTGTAGGTACCATGCTTTGTTTATCCTTTCATCTGGTGACGGGCACTTAGGTTGTTTCCATTTCTTTGCTATTGTGAATTATGCTGCAATGAATAAGAGTGTGCATATGTCTATTCCTGTCTTGGCTTTTATTTCTCTAGGATAGATACCTAATAGTGGGATTGCTGGGTCAAATGGTATTTCTATTTAAAACTTTTTAAGGAAGTGCCACACCATTTTCCACAGTAGTTGGAGTATTTTGCAATTTAACCTCTTCATATCCTCACTACATTTGTTGTTTTTATCTTATTGAATTTTGCTACAATTGTTGGCGTTTGGCTGTTAATCAAAAGGTCTGCAGTTTGAACCCACCAGCTCCTCCATGGAGAAAGGTGAGGCAGTTTGTTTCTTTAAAGATTTATAGCCTTAGAAACCCTATGGTGCAGTTCTACTCTGTCCTATAGGGTCTCTATGAGTCAGAATCAACTAGATGGCAGTGAGTACTATTGCTGGGGTAAGATATCTCATTGTTGCTTTAATTTGCATCTTACTAATGGCTAATTATCATGAGAATTTCTGCATAAGCTTGTTGACCTCCTGAATGTCTTCAATGGTGAAGTATCTGTTCATGCTCTCTGCTCATTTCATAACTGGATTGTCTTTTTGTTGTTGATTTGTTGAAGTTTTCTATAAATTTTAGAGATGATGCCCTTGTCAGGTATGTCTGCCAAATATTTTTTTCCCAGTTGGCAGGTTCTCTTTTTGATCTTTTGGAGAAGTCATTTGATATATATGATGTATTTACTTTTCAGAAAGACCTAGTCATCTAGTTTATCTTCTGGTGTTTGTGCATTTCTGGTTATGTTTGATAGTGTATTTATGCCACAAACTGGGGCTCTTAAGTTCGCCCTTATTTTTCTTTGGATGATCTTTATAGTTTTAGGTTTTACATTTTGGTTTTTGATCCATCTAGAATTAGTTTTTGTGTATGGTGTGAAATATGGATCTTGTTTCATTTTTCTGCTGATGGATATCAGTTTTGCCAGCACCATTTGTTAAAGAGATTGTCTCTTCCCCAGTTAATGGATTTTGGTCTTTGTCAAAGATCACTTGTCCATAGATGGATTATTTACTTCTGGGTTCTCAATTTTGTTCCATTGGTCTATGTGTCTGTTGTGTAGTACAAGGCTGTTTTGACTACCACAGCTGTTCAGTAGGTTATGAGATCTAGAAGTGTGAGGACTCCTACATTGTTTTTCTTCTTTAACAGTGCTTTGCGTATCCAGGTCTTTTCTCGTTCCATATAAAATCAGTGATTAGTTTATCAATCTCTTTAAAGAATGTTGATGGAATCTGTATTGGGATTGAATTATATCTGTAAATTGCTTTGGGCAGTATTGACATTTTCACAATGTTAAGTCTTCCTATCCATAAACATGGTATATTCTTCCATTTATGTAGGTCTCTTTTGGTTTCTTGCATAGTGTTTTGTAGTTTTCTTTGTATAAGTCTTTTGTATCTCTGGTTAGGTTCATTCCTAAGTATTTTATCTTTTTGGTAACTATTGTACATAGTACTGTTTTCCTTTTCAGACTTCTCTTTGTTGGTATAGAGGAATCCAACTGATTTCTGTATGTTGATCTTGTACCCTGCCACTTTGCTGATCTTTCAATTACTTCCAGTAATTTTCTTATTGAGCCTCTGAGATTTTCTATGTATAGGATCACATCATCTACAAATAAGGATAGTTTTACTTCTTTCTTATCAATTTGGATGCCTTTTATTTCATTTTCTTGCCTTATTTCCCTGGGTAGGACTTCTAATACAATGTTGAATAGAAGTGGTGACAGAAGACATCCTTGTCTGGTTCCTATTCAGTTTCTTTCCATTGAGAATAATGTTGGCTGCTGGTTTTGTGTGTGTGTGTGTGTGTGTGTATCTCCTTAATTAAGGAGCTCTGGTAGCGTAGTGCCTAAGGCACTTGACTGCTAACCAGAAGGCTGATGGTTCAAACCCCCCAGCACTCCTCGGAAGGAAGGTGGGGCAATCTACTTCTGTAGTGATACTAACTCAGAAATCCAAAGAGGGGTCGCTATGAGTCGGGTCTGACTTGACGGCACATAACAACAACAACAACAACATGCCCTTAATTATGTTAAGGAATTTCCCTTCTATTCTTATTATTCTGAGAGTTTTTATCAGGAATTGGTGTTGGATTTTATCAAATACCTTTTCTGCATCAATTGATATGATTATGTGGTTCTTTTCCTTTGTTTTATTTATGTAGTGGATTATGCTGTTTTTCTAATGTTGACCCACTCCTGCATACTTGCTACGAATTCCACTTTTCTTGATGTATTATTATTATTGTTTTAATATGGTGCCGGATTTTATGGCTAGGACTTTGTTGAAGATTTTTGTGTCTATATTCATGAAGGATACTGGCTGATAATTTTCTTTTTACAGGTGTCTTTGCCTGGCTTTGGTATCAGGGTTATGCTTGCTTCATAAAATGAATTTAGGAGTATTGCATCCTTTGCTATGTTCAGAAATTGTTTGAGTAGAATTGGTGTCAGCTCTTCTCTGAATGTTTTGGTAGAATTCTCCAATGAATTTGTCTGGGCCAGCACTCTTTTGGGGGGGTTTTAAATGACTTGTTCAATTTTTTCTTTTGTAATGTGTCTGTTAAAATTTTCTACCTCAGTCTGTGTTAGTTTACATAGGTCATGTGTTTCTAAAATCTGTCCATTTCTTCCAGGTTTTCAAATTTGTTGGAGTATAGCCACTCATAGTATTTTTATTTTCTTTTTTATTTCAGTTGGTTCTATTGCAATATCACCCATTTCTCTTCTTACTTTTGTTATTTGCATCTTCTTTTTCTGTTCCTTTTGTTGAATTTTCCAGTGGTTTGTCAATTTTGTTAATTTTTTTGAAGAATGTTTCGGTTACCTAGTGCTGCTCTGACATTATACCACAAATGGGATGGCCTTAACAAACAGGAATTTATTCTTAAAATTTGGAGGCTTTAAGTCCAAGCTCAAAGTGCCAGGCTCTAGGGGCTGTGTGAAAACTCCTTGTCCTTGGGCTTCAGCTCTACCTCTTACTCCCAGCCCACTGAAGCTAGAGGCATCTCTTCACTCAGGCAGCTACTGGCTGCTGAGGCTAAGAAGCCCAAGGTTGACCAATAAAATGGCACAGTCCTGATGTTACCAAACCACATGGCAGGCCATTAGTTCAAGTCAATTGTAAGTCCCAAGGTCAGCAGAGCATGGCAGGCTGCTGAACAATGACATGGCTACATGCATGGTCCAAGCATGCCATAAGCTAGAGACTATCCTCGGAAGGAAGGTTGGGCAATCCTACTTCCGTAGAGATACTGCCTCGGAAACCCAAGAAGGGGTCGCTATGAGTCGGGGCCGACTCGACGGCACATAACAACAACAACAACAACATCCCCAAAGCTTCTCCTTATATACAGGAAGCAGCCCACATCCCAAAGGCAGCTACTCAGCTGCTTGTGGTAGATTCCACCACGGAGTTGATTGCCAGTCTCATCATGGGGAATAACTACCACCTGCTGCCCAGCCACTCAGCCAGGCCCAGCCAAGGTGACATACAAATGTAACTACCACAAAGAATCAACTTCCAGTTTTATTTTTTCTATTGTTTTTCTGTTTTCTATTTTATTCTTATCTTTACTATTTTCTTTCTTCTAGAGAATGTAAGCTTTTTTAAATTTATCTGTTTCTAATTGTTGGAGCTGTTGAGTTAAGGTGTTAATTTTGGCTTTCTTCTTTTTTTTTAATGTGTGTTTTCTTGCTACAAATTGACCTCTGAGCATGGCTTTTGCTGTGTCCCAAAGGTTTTGATCCATTGTGTTTTCATTCTCATATGATTCTAGGAAATTTTTTATTTCACTTTTTATTTCTTCTATTACCCACTAGTTTTTAAGTAGGATTTTATTCAGTTTCCATGTATTTGATTTCCCCCCTTGGGTTCCTATTATTGATTTCTAATTTTATAGCAGTGCGATTTGAGAAGATGCTTTGTATTACTTTGATCTTTTAAAATTTATTGAGGCTTGCTTTGTGGCCTAACAGTCTATTCTTGATAATAATCAATGTGTACTGGAAAATAACGTGTATTACATTTTTGTTGGGTGGAGTGTTCTGTATACGTCTATGGCGTCAAGGTTATTGACTGTGCTATTTAGAGCTTCTGTATCTTTATTGAGTTTCTTTCTAATATTTCTGTCCTTCATTGAAAGTGGTATGTTAAAGTCTCCTACTATTACTGTGGAGTTGTTTTTTTCTCTTTTCAATTATGTTAATGTTTGATTTATATATTTTAGGGCTCTTTTGTTTGGTAAATATATATTTTTATGATTATGTCTTCTTGCTGAATTGACCCTTTAATCATTATATAATGCCCTTCCTTGTCCATTATGCTGGTTTTTGCCTTGAAGTCCATTTTATCAGATATTAATATTGCCATTCCTACTGTTTTATGATTGCCATTTGCTTGATACATTTTTTCCCAGTTTATTTTTACCTTTTTATCTAAGATGAGTCCTGTAGGCAGCATAGTGATAGATCTTGTTTTCTTATCCATTCTGTCACTCTCTGTCTCTTGACTTGTACACATGTTCTATAAAACATAAAACTAAAATTCTGACTCCTCAGAGCTACTACACTGAAACAGAATATCATACAATCTAGCTAGCCTGTTCTATGTGGGCTCACTCTGCCCCAAATCAAAACTTGAATTGTCCTATGAACTATAAAAGTTGAGTTCATGCCCTTTGAGAATTGGTAGAAAATCCAATTTGTTTCATCCTGCCCTTGTCTACAGAAAATAGGCTTATCTAATTGTGAGAGAGGTTTCAATTCTCAAATGCTCTGAGACCTTCTTGTAAACACAGCTACTGCCCCTCTTTTCATGATAGCCTTGCATATCCACTGAATAAAATACAAGCAAGCCACGCATGTCTCCCTAACACTCTGTTGCTGTTAATTACAGTTCCTCATTTCCCAAACCATAAATGTGGGACTCTCCTTCCCCAGGGCTCCTGGTACAAAACACCTAATTTAGGGACACTCTTGCCAGTTGTTGTCACCATGGAGAAGTGGTTAAGAATTTGGAATCTGGATGTTGTAGATCTCGATCTAGGAGCTCTGGTAGTGTAGTGCCTAAGGCACTTGACTGCTAACCAGAAGGTTGGCAGTTCAAACCCACCAGCCACTCCTCGGAAGGAAGGTTGGGCAATCTGCTTCCATGGTGATATCGTCTCGGAAACCCAAGGACGGGTCACTATGAGTCAGGGCTGACTTGACGGCACACAACAACAACAACAACAACAGACCTGGATTTAAAGCTCACCTCTACAAATTACATATCTCTGAGAAGCTTTCCTTAACTATCCTAGGTTTCCATTTCCTTGTTTAGAAAATAGAAATAAATACAATGTCTAAATCACAAAATTGTTAGGCATTAATGCACACAAAGATACTGGCATCTGGCAAATGCTCAATAAATATTAGTTGTTGTTATTGTTTGATTTTGTCATGGCTCCTTGCAGTGCAACGGTTAAACTTTCAGCTGCTACCTGAAAAGTTGGTAGCTTGAAACCACCCAGCCACTTCATAAGAGAAAGACCTGGCAATTGGCTCCTGTAAAAATTACGGTCTAGAAAACCCTATAGTGCTGTTCTACTCTGTCACATGGTATCATTCGAAAATGACTCAACAGCACTTAACAACAATAACAAAGATGATGTACATAAAGGTATCCAGGACAAGTAACTCATTAAATAGTTACTATTAATATTATTTGGAGCCCTAGTGGTGTAGTGGTTAAAGTGCTCAGCTGCTAACCAAAAAGTCTATGATTCAAACTCACCAGGTGCTCCACGGGAAAAGATGTGGCATTTTGTTTCTACAATGATTTACAGCCTTGGAAACTGTGGTCCAGTTCTACTCTCTCCTATAAGGTTACTATGAATCAGAATCAACTTGATGGAAATGGTTTGGTTTTGGTATGGACTAACATTATTAGTTTTTCTAATGAAGAGTAAAAATGTATGTCTTCAAAAACTATTTGATCCCATGGGATACCCCTAACAAACTACAATCATACTGGGCACTTTTATGACCCTAGACAGTACAAAATGTAAGAGCTTTGCAAATGCACAAGAACAAAAACAGATGAGAGAAGAATAAAGATGAAAGAGACCCACTGGCTTTTTGTCTCCATGAAAAAATGCATGGAGCCTAACTGGGAGGTCATAAGAGGCAGTGACAATTGGGTTGCACAGCTATGCAAGTGATTGGCTTTGGCAATCTGGAGAGCTGAAGTCAGACTCAGAATTTGTTTCAGGTTTTAATCCAATACTTAAAAGGCTGGGAAGATGTTTTTGAAAGTGAGTATGAAATAATAAATCAATGTGACATAGGGAAAAGCCTCTTAATAGGCAACATTTTGCCATTGCTGAGAATTCAAACATCACTGCATTGCTGTTGTGCCAAGATAAAGGGCTAAGAAAGAAATCCCAAGCTGGTGGCATAAAAAACTAACGTGTTTCCTCCTGAGACTGAGCGTACAACACTATATACTTTCACTGTGCTCAGCAGCAAACAAGTAGATAAATGAAACACATCTTTCTTGTCTGAAGTCTTGGTATAGCACCTCTGAAGATAAGCATCTACTATATTGATTCCCTATTTCCTAGGTCTTCAGGAAAGGAGAACGTTTTTGGCACTGGTTGGATCACCCAGTGTATCTAGATTGGTTGGTATCAGTCCTTGGTGAAATGTCTGTATGCTCCAAGGCAGATCATTACACTGATCAAAACAGCACAGATGACTCTGTTCTACCTGAGTTCTCATGAAGTTGTTATTAGCAGCCTCCTCTCCTCTGCTATCACTTTGGGCCCCTCAGAGATATCCCAGGTTGACGTAGGCACAAGGATATTCCTCATGAGCAGTGTGATTAATATTATATGAAAACATGGCTAGGCTGTGATGTCTAGTTGTTTGGTCAGACACTACTCTAGATGTTGCTCTGAAGATATTTTGTGGATGTGATTAACATGCACTATCAGTTGACTCTAAGGAGATTATTCTTGATAACGTGAGTGAGCCTCATCCAATACTTTGAAAGCCTTAAGGGAAAACGCTGAGGTTTCCCAGAGAAGGAATTCTACCTCAAGACTTTAACACAAACATCCTGATGGAGTTTCTAGCACATCACCTGGCTTATGAAGTTTGGACTTACCAGTTCCCCCAACTGCATGAGCCAATTCCTTAAAATCAATCTCCCTCTTTCTCTCTCTCTCTCTTGATTATAAATACATACCCTATATATATATGTATACACACACACTGGTAGCATACTGCCTAAGGCACTTGACTATTAACCAGAAGCTGGCGGTTCAAACCCACCAGCCACTCCTTGGAAGGAAGGTTGGGCAATTTACTTCCATAGTGATACCACCTTGGAAACTCAAGGAAAGGTCGCTATGAGTATGTGTGACCCAACGGCACATAACAACAACAACATACATATGCATGTTGTTGATAGATTCCATCAAGTTGATTCCAATTCATAGCAAGCCCATGAGCAGAGTAGAATTGCCTCATAGGGTTTCCTTAGTTGTAATATTTACAGGAGCAGATTGCCAGATCTTTTCTCCCATAGAGCCACTAGGTGGATTCTAACTGCCAACCTTTCAGTTAGCAGCCAAGCACTTAACTGTTGGGCCACCTTATACATATACAAACACCTACACACATACATACATATCTCCTATTAGTTCTGTTTCACAGAAGATGCTCAGACTGACCCTACAATGAAGCAAAGAGGTGGGGATGGGACACTGTGAGGGCTCATTCAAGGTCAAAGCAGTTCTGGTGTGGCTATGGGACAAAGATTTGTGGGCTTCTAATGTGGGACACAAAAGGAGCTCTGGTGGCATAGTGCCTAAGGCACTTGACTGCTAACCAGAAGGTTGCAGTTAAAACCCACCAGCTTCTCTGCAGAAGGAAGACTGGGTAATCTACTTCCATGAAGATTCATTGCCTCAGAAACCCAAAGAAACCTTATGAGGCAATTCTACTCTACTCATGGGCTTGCTATGACATCAAGCTCAATTGGTATAACATACTGCATAAAACATTGTTCTACCTTCTACTTTGGCAAGTAGCAACTGGGATCTTAAAAGCTTGCAAGCAGCCATCTAGATGCAACAATGGGTCTCTCCTCATCCACAGTGAAGAAGAATGAAGAAAATAAAAGATTTATGGAAACAATCCCAGTGACTGGTACACCATGCAATCTGCAGCCTATATGACTATGAGACCAGAAGAACTAGATGGTGCCTGGCTACTGCTGTCAACCACTTGGAGGGAGATGTATGTAGGAGATCCTGGATAGAGAGGGAGAACAATGTGGAAAAAAACCTCAAAATAATTTTGGGAAAAAAAAGGGGGGGGACCAGGTTTGCTGGTCTGATAGAGCCTGGGGGAACCACTGAGACTCTGGTCCCTAGCTGCCCTTCAGGTCTGGAATTGAATATATACCTGTGGTTTCCAGCCAAACAAAAGACAGGCATATGAGCTGAATATTTACCTGAGGTAGATACACTCCTTGGAGAGAACAATCATGGAAGAAAGAAGGGCTGTTTATGCACAGGGAGACAGCTCAGGGGGCAGGAGCGCATGGAGGGATGGACACAGGGATGTGGTAACTATTGGGAGGAAGTGGGAGGGGAGCTGTTGCATTGTGTAAATTGTAGTCAATGTCATAAGACAAGGTGTATGTGAACTGCTGTATGGAAAGTGAATTTGCTCTGTAAATTTTCACCCAAATCACAATAAAAAAAGAAAAAAAACCTGCCTGGTATTGGTATAATGACAAACACATAGACCAGTGGAATAGAATTGAGAACCCTGAAATGATCTGTCAACATATGGTCAGCTGATTTTTGACAAAGGGCGAAATCCATTAAATGGGCAGCTAGGAGCCATAGTCTCAGTGGTTCCATCAGGCTCTACCAGACCAGCAAACATGGTCCCTTTTTTTTCTTTCCAAATGATTTTGAGTTTTGTTCCACATTGTTCTCCCACTCTATCCAGGTTCTCCTACTTACAGCCCCTTCTGAGTGGCTGACAGTGGTAGCCAGGCACCATCTAGTTCTTCTGGTCTCATAGTTGTATAGGCTGAGTATCACATGGTGTACCAGTCGCTTGGACTAATTGTTTCCATGAATCTTTGGTTTTCTTTATTCTTCTTTTCTCTGGATGAGGAGAGACCCATTGTTGCATCTAGATGGCTGCTTGCAAACTTTTAAGATCCCAGTTACTACTTGCCAAAGTAGGAGGTGGAACAATGTTTTGTGTAGTGTGTTATGCCAATTGAGCTTGATGTCCCCTGTGACTATGGTCCCTAGCCCACAAGTTTAACTACTCACTCTTTCTAGGTAGCTGTGCCCAAAAAGTGACTACAGCCTTGTCCCTTGTCAGTTCTGCTATACACCTGGGAATTCTTACAGATCATGCAAATGCACTTGTAGAACCATTGTCTGCCAACCCCATACATTGTCTTGGGCACACTCCGCCCTGCAAAGACACACCTAATAGTTCAGCCTGTCCACCCATCTATCCACCCATATATCCATGTTTGCCTTCAATGACAACGCAGTACTGTATGTGCAAAAAGGTTCATCTTTGTTGTCTGTACCTCCCATGTACCTCTCTATCTCTTCCTCTTCCTCCTCCTCAATGCTACCATGTTGATCACTCACATTTGGTATATTGCCCTTCTCTTCACCCAAATCAATACTTATCTCTACCCGTCTAACAGTATTCCCTACACTACCCTACCCTCCCACCTCTGGGAACCAACAATGAAAATTTCCTTCCATAGATAAACCTTTCCCTGACTTTTTGCAATAACAGACTAATACGATATTTGTCCTTCTGTGATTTACTTATTTCACTCAGCGTAGTGTCCTACAAGTTCATCCATGTTATGCAGTGTTTTGCAGATTCCACATTATTCTTTAGGGTTTC
>NW_006922068.1:251831-275994 GCF_000298275.1 Orycteropus afer afer
ATAAAGTTAGTGATTGGTTTTTCCATATCTCTAAAGAATGTTGATGGTATCTGGATTGGGATTGCATTGAATGTATAGATTGCTTTGGGTAGAATTGACTTTTTCACAATGTTCAATCTTCCTATCCACAAGCATGATATGTTCTGCCATTGATGCAGATCTCTTATGGTTTCTTGAAGTAGTCTTTTATAGTTTTCTTTGTACATGTCTTTTTTTGCCCCTGGTAAGATTTATTCCCAAGTATTCTATTTTGTTCATAGCTACTGTAAATGGTATTGATTTCCTTATTTCTTTTTCAGCAATCTCTTTGCTGTTGTAGAGGAATCCAACTGATTTTTGGATGTTGATCTTGTATCTTGCCACTATGCTAAATCTCTCAATTAATTCCAGTAGATTTTCCACTCAGTCTCTTCGGTTTTCTAGGTATAGGATCATATCATCAGCAGCTAGGGATAGTTTGACTTCTTACCAATTTGGATGCCTTTGATTTCCATTTCTTGCCTTATTGCCCTATTGAGAACTTCCAATACAATGTTGAATAGAAGTGGTGATAGAGGGCATCCTTGTTTTGTTCCTGTTTGCAAGGGGGATGGTTTCTTCTAGTCTCCCTCCCTTGAGAATAACGTTGGCTGTTAGTTTTGCATATATGCCATTTGTTATATTGAGAAATGTCTGTTTTATTCCTATTTTGCTGGGAGTTTTGATTAGGAATGGGTGTTGGATTTTATCAAATGCCTTTTTTGCATGATGATTGATATGATCATGTGGTTCTTTTCCTTTATTTTATTTATGTGGTGCATGACGTTGATTGTTTTTTTTAAATTTATGAAGGCTTGCTTTATGGCCTAACATATGGTCCATCCTGGAGAATGTTCCATGTGCACTGGAAAAGAATGTATACTGTGCTGTTGTTGGGTGAAGTGCTCTGTAAATGTCTATAAGGTCAAGCTGGTAGATTGTATTATTTAGCTCTTCCGCATCTTTGTTGAATTTCTTTCCAGTTGTTCTATCTTTCATTGAATGTGGTGCATTAAAGTCTCCTACTATGACTGTGGAGTCATCTATTTGCTTTTCAACTCTTTTAATGTCTGATTTATACATTTTGAGGCTCTTTCATTGGGTCCATAGTTATAGTTATATCTTCTTGTTCAATTGATCCTTTAATCATTATATAATGTCCTTCCTTGTCTTGTATTTTTTTGTGGTTGTCTTAAAGTCAATTTTATCCGAAATTAATATTGCCACTCCTGCTCTTTTTTGGTTGCCATTTGCTTGATATATATCTTTTTCCAACCTTTGATTTTTAGTCTATGTTTGTCTTTGTCTCTGAGGTGTGGCTCTTGTAGACAGCATATTGATGGGTTGTTTTCTTATCCAGTCTGCAACTCTCCATCTCTTGAATGGTGCATTTAATCCATTGACATTCAGTAATTATTGACAAGTATAAATTGGTGGGTATCATATTGTTTTCTGTTTTTTCATTGTGTTCCTGGTTTCTTTGTTCCATATAATTTTCTATGCTGAGTTCATTATGTTTATGAATCGTGTTATAATTTCCTTTGTTGCTATTGTTTTAGTATTTGGCTAAATATTTGTGCTTGTTCTCTTTTTTTATTGTGATGTGAAGGTTTATCATTTTTCTTTGGGGTTATGAAAACATAATTTTCTAACTACAGTGTGAGCTTTCTGTTAAAGACTGATTATTTATCATTAAAATAGTTGAAACTTGTAGCTAAATGTAACTATGGAACAAGGCATATGGGTTTTCTCCTTTCATAACTGAATTCTGCACCCTTCATGGTCCAGTGTCTACCAGTAGCCCCTGTGGCTCTATGTTAGATCATTCACTTCTGTGTCTCACTTAGGATCTAAGGATTACAGAGAATTTTTAGCATCACACCAAAATTGCTCCAAGTTCAGACTTAAAAGCCTTTATCAACTGAGCTTTTGTAATTCTCTTTACTTTTTTTCTTATCTGCTAGTACATATATATGTACAGAAGGGAAAGGTATAGCTGTCCTCTAGTTCTGCAATTACCCCACCTGTAGTTGTCTGTGCTTGCCACAGTGTGTTATTTCCTGGGCCTGTGCTGCACTGCCATGGTGCAGGCAGGACAGTGGTGGCTCAGTGGTAGTATCCTCTCCTTCCATGAGGGGAAATGCAGGTTCAGTTCCCAGTCAATGGACCTCAAGCACAGCCACCACTGATCTATCAGTGGAGACTTGCATGTTGCTATGATGTTGAACAGGTTTCTGCAGAGCTTTCCAATTAAGATAGACTAGGAAGAAAGGCCTGGTGATCTACTTCTGAAAAGCAGCCAGTAAAAAAACCTTATGGATCACAACTGTCCAATTCACAGTCAATCATGGGGATGGTGAAGGACAGGGCAGAATTTTGTTCTCTCGTGCATGAGGTTGCCATGAGTCAGGGGTGACTTAAGGACAGCTAACAACAATAATTTGTCTTTTGGTAGCAATCTCATCTGTGGTAGTTATGTTTGTGTGTCAACTTGGCTGGGCCTGGTTGAGTGGCTAGGCAGTTGGTGGTAGTTATTCCCCATGATGAGACTGGCAATCAGCTCCATGGTGGGATCTACCACAAGCAGCTGAGTAGCTGCCTTTGGGATGTGGTCTGCTTCCTGTATAAAAGGAGAAGCTTTGAGAATGTTCTCTAGCCTATGGCATGCTTGGACCCTGCATGCAGCCATATAGTTGCTCAGTAGCCTGCTATGCTCTGCCAACCTTGGGACTTACAATGGACTTAAGTTAATGGCCTGCCATGTGGTTTGGTAACATTGGGACTGTGCCTTTTTACTTGTCAACCTTGGGGGGGTTCTCAGTCTCAGCAGCCAGCAGCTGTCTGAGTGAAGAAAAGCCTCTAGCTCCAGTGGGCCAGGAGTAGGAGGCAGAGCTGGACGCCAAGGTTGAGGGGCTTTCACCCAGCCCCTAGAGCCTAGCATTTTGAACTAAAAGCCTCCAAATTGTAAGAATAAACTCCTGTTTGTTAAGGCCATCCCATTTGTGGTATATTTCTTGTCAGAGCGGTACTAGGTAACCAGAACACTATCTCTCTCTACATACAAACTACCTCTGTATCATTAGAAAGTCCTTGGTTTTAGATTTCTTTTCTACATCACACTATTATACATCTTCCAGGTTGAAGAGAAAAATTATCCATTTCTTGCCTCAAAAGTATTTTGCTTTTGAACTTTGTTAGCCTGTTACATGTATATTATAAAATCAGCCACATGTCCCATAGTTAATGTTCCCTCCTGATGACTCTCCAGTTTGCCCAAGATTGCTGTGGGGATAGTTGTTGCTGAGTTCATGGAAATGATTCAAGAGTCCCCAACTACAGCAGAATGTCTCCTGTTCTTGGGACTATTTGCTGTTTTTGCCATCTAGTAGGTAAGGGAAATAATTAGTTTTCAGCTGCCATGACTATCTAAGCAATTTATAGAATAAACACAGAACCTAATCCCCATTCTGAACTATATACACCTGTGAATCAAGCAGCAAATCCAGCCTTTGACATTTGAAGTTGCAACCACCCAGGTCAAAAGGTCATATCGGAGTCTCAACCAATGCCACAAGAATTCAACAAGGACAATAAGAAGGTGAAAGGACTTTATCTAGCCTCATGCACACCATCAGCTCCTCACCCAGCTTCATGCACAACATCAGCCTCCATGGAGTCTCCTTGAGTCTTTCTTTCATACTGGTTGGAGTTCCTGAGTAGTGCAAATGTTAACGTGCTCATCTTTAACTGGAAAGTTGGAGGTTAGAGTCCACCTAGAGGCACTTTGGAAGAAAGACCTGGTGATCTATTTTTTTAAAGTCAGTCATTGAAAAGTCTGTGGAGCACAGTTCTATTCTGATGCACATGGAGTTTTCATGGGTTAGAATTGCCTTAATGGTAAGAGTTCACTTTTATTTTTTTGTATTTGTCAGTATTTTCTAAAAGGGATGCTATCCTTGCTGTATTTTCCTTCAATTTGATGGTAAAGGAAGGAAGACAAAATCTTTTCTATTTCTTATTCCATTTCATTCCTTGCCCCTGTTTATAGATCTTTAGGGAGGCTTCTTTTCCCAGTAGAACACCCCTTCAGTAGATTGCTGTCTGAATTTCTCAGCAGCACGATGAGAGTTCTTGGTTGCAATCCAAAGAAAGCAATTCTGGCTGATTCAAGCAGAAAAGGAGTTGTTGGAAGGATAGAGGGGAGTTCACTGAACTGTCAGGGAGAATGAGAGTCCAAGTCAGTAAAGGAGCAGGAGCCAAAGAGTCGAGGTGGCCAAGGACACAGCCATCTCCTCAGAACAATCAGAGTCAGATTAGGAGACTGCTGATACACCACTGCCACCACTGGAGCTTGATGCTGCTGCAGAAATCTTGACCACAGAAATCTTAACCACTCTCATAACCTTGAACTCCTCCTGTGCTGTTGCACTGCCCCTGCAGAGACTGAGAACCAGGCAGGAACATCCATCAGCTGAGTCCAGGTCATGGGCCTGGGAGAGGGAATACTTGCCCTGCTTGGAATTCCATACTGGGAAGCAGGGCCTTGCCTTACACACTGAGTGGGAGATTTCCATAAATAGGCAAAGGTTAGTGATGACCATTCAACACACAAATGAGCAATTCAATCAACAAATATCCAGAACAGGTCAGGCTGAAGAATAAAGAAAACTAGTGTTTCCAGGCAAATCCACCTTACTCCTTTGTGACTTTGGGCAAATTACTTCAGGTTTTTGTGCCTCTGTCTACTCATCTGACAATGCAGATAATAAAACCTGTAGTTCAGTAGCTGCTGTGATAATGAGAGGCACTGTCCATAAAGTGCCCAGAGAAGGAGTTCAAAACAAACATGCCAATAATTATTTCCTATTTCTTATTATTCAGATATGAGAAATGGTTTCACTAAAGAAGGTGGTGGTAAGAAAGGAACCAATCCTTACTTGGTTCATTTACTTTTTCTAGAGGTTTTAGAAGCACAATCACACAATGTAAAGATACAAGAATGTGGCACATGCTATTGAAGGGAGGAGCTAGGAAGGGAAGGAAAAGGAAAAGATAAAGGAATTTGGTAGTAAATTTTCTGACAGAGTCAAGTATATGGCAAGGAGATCTTGCTGAGTTGGGAGATTAGAGAGAGAGTAGGTGTTTGTGGGTGTGGGGAGGAGGGGAGCCTTGGAGCAGGGGTGAGGTTGTCAAGGGCAGACTTTCTCAGCAGACTTCCTAATCCTCAGCAAGTCTGTTGTTAAAGCAACAGGTGGGGTAAGAGCTCTGGAGCCTGGGAAGAAAAGGAGGGAGGAAGTCTGCAGGGTATAGGGTTGTGAGGACGTAGGGCTGCAACCTCAGCCAGACTAGCAGAGGGCAGAGACTTCTTCTAAGGAGCGTCTGGAGAGCACTGAGGAGCCCTAGAGTCTATGGCTTTGGTCCTGACCAGGGATAGATCTGCCAAAGAATAGCTTAGAAGATGGTAAAAATGATTTTCTGGTCCTCCTTCCAGTTAGGGCTAGCAACAGTTCTTGATTTCCTGGGACTGAGGATAGATCTCTAGGACATGGAAATTTTATTGCTAAAACTGAGCAAGTCCCAAGAAAATTGGTACAAGTTGGCCACCCTATTTCCTAGTAGGCTGGGTCATAGATTAGAAATGCAAAGTGGAAGCCAAGAAACATGGGAGTAGGGAGGAGAGAGAGAACAGCAATCCTTCCCTCCCCAGATTGTTTTGATAGAGATGCAATAGAAAGCAGGGTAGAATTAGAATGTCAAAGACCTCCATTTCCAAGAGCTAGCTAGAGAGAACACCATCCCTGCTGTTCTCTATAGGAATTTTGTAATGAAGGCTATCCAAGTAGCCATAACTACTGTGTCTGATTTGTGGTTGGCTGGCAACCATGCCTGTTGTACTTGGGAATACCCTGGCCTCTTCTACCCTGAGGAGGAGACTCTTGTGCCCAAGAGTGTTCTCCCTGTTGAGCAGAACTGTTAGGGGTAGTCCACCAGAAGCACTTGGCTTATGCTGATGTTGCAATCCTTCATTGAGACTCCTTCCATTTCTGGGTATACCTCCTAGATTTTTTTTTTCCTTCTTTCTCTTTTTCTCCATCACTGTTTTTTTTTTTTTTTAATTGTGATTTGGGTGAAAGTTTACAGAGCAAATTCACTTTCCATACAGCAGTTCACACACACGTTGTCTCATCACATTGACTACAATTTACCCTGATGCAACAGCTCCCCTCCTACTTCCTCCCCATAGTTACCTCTTCCCTGTGTCCATCCCTCCATGCACTCCTGCCCCCTGAACTGTCTCCCTGTGCATAAACAGCCCTCATTTTTCCCATGATTGTTTTCTCCAAGGAGTGTATCTACTTCAGGTACATGTTCAACTCATATGTCTGTCTTTTGTTTGGCTGGAAGTCACAGCTGTACCTCCTAGATTTTCTCATCAGCCTTGTGGCTTCAAATGGAACAAGAAAGCATGTTGATGTTACCCAGATTCATCTCCCAGCACAGATCTTGATCCTGAGTGTTGGACTCATACATCCAACAGTTTGCAGAATCACCACTTACTTGTTTAATGGGCATCTTAGACCAATGAGTAGCTCCAGAGTGGTTTCCCTCTCTTACTCTTCTAAATCTGCTCCTTTGACTTGTTAAGGAGCTCTGATGGCATAGCAGGTAAGGGTGGCTGCTAATTGGAAGGTTGGTGGTTCAAAGCCACCAGTTGCTGCATGGGAGAAAGACGAGGCAATCTACTTCCATAAAGATTACAACTGAGGAAACCTAATGGGGGTTGCTAAGAGTTGGAATCAACTTGATGGCAGTGGGTTTGGTTTGGTTTCTGGTTTAACTTAAGGAAAATAAAGAAGGACCACAGGAAATTACAAATCCTAGGTGTTACTAAAACACTTAGTATTTGGGGCTCACCATATAGCAGATTATTTATTTATTTATTTAAAAAGTAAGCGTGCTTTATTAGTTGGGCTACAGTTTATCTGGAGTCTCTGGGTAGTGCAAACTGTTAACATAAGCAAAAGATTTGTGGTATGATTCCACCTAGAAGTGTCTCAGAAGAAAGGCCTGGTAGTCTACTTCTGAAAGATTAGCCATTGAAAATCTTGTGGATCACAAGTATATTCTGACACACATGGGGTCGCCCAAGTCAGGATCAACTCCACAGCAACTGGCTTATTGGTTATGCTTTATCTAGGACTTGGAGCCCTCACAAGCTTTAGTGATACACATCAATCATAATAGAACATCAACTTTATTGACAACTGACCTCACACTTTTCATATTCTTTGATACCTAGCTTGGCAAGAAATATCCATAGCTGTCATTGAACCAAGGACTGCAAATGGTGTGGTGGTTAAGGCATTTGGCTGCTAACCAAAAGGTTGGTGGTTCAAACCCATCAGCAGCTCCATGGAAGAAAGATGAGGCAGTCCACTTTTGTAAAGATTTATAGCCTTGGAAACCCAATAGGGGTCACTGTGAGTTGGGATCAAGTTGATGGCATTGAGTTTGTTTTCTGGTTTGGTCATGGAATCACTAGTAGTAGTTCTTACACTTATAATGTTAAGTTACAAATGTGAAAACTATTAAGAAAATGGGCAAATGTATTAAATCTTACAGAAACTGGCTACTAGACTATAACTCCACTAGGCATGTCTTACCCCATGGAGAATCCGATGAAAAAAATTGGACATTGAGTACACAGTAATAATATTGCTGAAATTTAAATTTTAAGGCATTACACATACACTAAAATTTCCTAAGACTGTGTATCTGTCATTGTCATAATGCTTAATGTGTCTTTAGTGCTGAATTTAAAGAAAAAGTTCTTAACTGAAATTAAAAGGAGTGGGAACTTATTGTTATTACCTAGCATATGAAAAGATAAGTTATCGATGACATTTATTTTGTATATTAAAATGGTTCTAATAACAGTGGTGGTTGGTGGTTCAAACCCACCAGTTGCTCCATGGAAGGAACTGATCAAATCCCCAGGAGCAGACAGTATTCAGGAGAAGCTAATGTGCCTTATTTCTGAACTGACCTCTGGTGGTGTAGTATCTAAGGCATTTAACTGCTCACCAAAAGGCTGGTGGTTCAAACCCACCAGTCACTCCTTAGAAGGAAGACTGGGCAATCTACTTCTGTAGAGATACTGCCTCAGAAACCCAAGGAGGGGTTGCTATGAGTCTTATCCAACTTGACAGCAGTGAGTTCTGTTTTTGTTTTTGGAAGGTGGTGTAGTGCCTAAGGCATTTGTCTGCTAACCAGAAGGTCAGTGGTTCAAACCCACCAGCCACTCCTCGGAAGGAAGATTGGGCAATCTTGTAGAGATACCGCCTCGGGAACCTAAGAAGGGGTTGCTATTAGTCAAATCAATTCACCAGCAGTGAGGTTTTTTTTTTTTTTTTTTTTGATGTTGTTTAATGCCCATACTTATATAAAAGAGATACTACTCTAATAATAACAACAAACTCCACTCAAGGGTTTGTGCTTTTTGATATTTAGGTAACTATAGCATTTAATTGTTATTGTTAGTTATTTTTGAGTTGGTGCCAACTCAGGGAGGCCCCATGCACAACACAATGAAATGCTGCCCAGTCCTGCACCATATTAGGATCACTGGTTTGCTCAAGTCCACTATTGTAGCCACGGTGTATTTTGAGTGACTCCCAAGCTAGGAAGCTCATCTGCTGCAATCCACAGGGTTTTTACAGGCTAATTTTTGGAAGTAGATCACCAGATCTTTCTTCCCAGTCTATCTTAGTCTAGAAGCTCTACTGAAACCTGGGTGACTCTGCTGGTATTTGAATTACAGTATCATATCAACATGCAAGCCACTGCAGTTAGACAAATTGACAGATGACTGGTGAATAGTATTTAATTACTCATGAGGTAAAGATCACCTAGGAGTCCCTGAGTGGTGTAAACAGCTACTAACTGAAAGGTTAGTGGTTCAAATCCACCCAGAGGTGCCTTAGAAGAAAGATCTGGCAATCTACTGCCAAAAAACTTAGCTACTGAAAATCCAAGGAGCACAGTTCTACACTGACACATGTGGGGTTTCCATGAGTCAGTATCATCTATAACAATTATTTAAAGTTATAATTAAATTTATTATAATTAAAATTATAAAAATATTTAAAGATAACTCAGACCAAATATATTAGGTCTCAAAATTGTCAACTATTGAGTCATTTAGAGTATGTATCCTCTCATATTAGCCATTTGTCAATTATTTTCTACGTGTGCCCTGTGTGTTCAGCTCTGCATTAGGTACTGAGATGTAGTCAGGACTGAGGTTTGTGGTTGGTCCTTTTCTTCACAGTGATGTAGAGAATGCAGAAAAACTCCAGGCAAAGGCAGTTCACTGTGGGTAGGCAGGCTTTGACAGGTCAAGTTCAGGGTGGCACGAGAGCACAGAGGCAACTGTCAGAGGCTTAGTGGAGGGGTGATCAAAGCAAGTTTTCTGGAGGAAGGGACATCGAAGTAGAAACCTATGGCGAGAGAGGAGGAGCCAGGCCAAGAGCTGGAGGCAGAGGTAGTAGCAAGTTTAAATTCACTGCCATCGAATTGATGCTGACTCATCGAGACTCCCAATTGGATTTCCAAGGCCATAAATCTTTACAGAAGTAGATTGACTCATCTTCCTCTTGTGGAGCAGCTGATGGGTTTGAACTGCCAACCTTCTAGTTAGCAGCCAAATGTCTTATCACCAGAGCTCCTTCGTAGCAAGTTTGTTGTTGTTGTTGTTGTTATATGCCATCGAGTCGGCCCCGACTCATAGTGACCCCTCCTTGGGTTTCCGAGGCAGTATCACTACGGAAGTAGGATTGCCCAACCTTCCTTCCGAGGAGTGGCTGGTGGGTTTGAACTGCCAGCCGTCTGGTTAGCAGGCAAGGGTCTTAGCCACTATGCTACCAGAGCTCCCAGTTAGGGATTAGCATTTACTAGGCAAGTTTATAAGGAGCTCTGGTAGTGCAGTGGCGAATGCATTTGACTTCTAACCAGAAGGTTAGTGCTTCAAACCCATCAGCAGCTCTGTGGAAGATGGGACAATGTACTTCTGCAAAGATTTGCCACCTCAGAAACCCAATGAAGGTCACTATTTGACTTGATGGCAGTGAATTTGGTTTGGTTTGCGTAGGCAAGTGTACTGCCACTTTTTCTTCTTTTTCCTCTATTCTCCATCCCACCTGCTAAAAGTTAATAACTAACACTTGTTTTGTTCTCTTCGGATTTCTGAACACTACCTTTGTGAGCTCTGGTAGCATAGTGGCTAAAGCACTTGACTGCTAACCAGAAGGCTGGCGGTTCAAACCCACCAGCCACTCCTTGGAAGGAAGGTTGGGCAATCCTACTTCCGTAGTGATACTGCCTCGGAAACCCAAGGAGGGGTCGCTATGAGTCGGGGCAGACTCGACGGCACATAACAACAACAACAACAACCTTTGTGTCTACAACAACCCCATAAGATATACATCTTTATTTTTAGAACTCCTTATTTATAAATGAGGACTTGAGTCAGAGAACTTATGTGACTAGATCATGTCCATACAATAGGCAAGAAAAAGAGTCTGAACTTGAAACCAGAATTCTAACTCCACATCCCATGCACATCCCAAAGTAATGATGAGGCACTGAACTAGGAAGAAGGGACTGGATCCCAGAGGTCAGCCCTTCCTGATCCAATGAATAGTGTGCTTGCTGATCTTTCATCCAAATGAGTGTGATGGGAATTCCAACAGGGAGAGAACAAGGCCTGCCTTTTCTGTTTCTCTGTGAATCCAGCAAAGGGCACTGCCTCTAGGGACACAGAAGAGGGCACTGCCTACCACATCCTGTACTTAGGCAAAGCATGTTAAAGAGCAGCAAACTTACAAGGACATAGGCCACTTGGTTCCACAGAAGGCAAACCCATTTGACAATCCACAGCAAAAACAAGTCTTCCCTTTGCCCTGTTGAATTCTGAATCCCAATAGAATACTTTTTCCCCCAATTTTACCATTTTTTTTTAAATTGACTTTTATTAAGGTGAAAACACACACACCAAGACATTCACCAACAAAATAACTTCCCTATTTACAACTGAGGGACATTGATGATGTTTTTCATGTTGTGTTAGCATTATTGCTATCTTTTCCCAAAATATTCTACCATCATTAGCATAAACTCAATGTCCTACAAACAAAAGTTTCCCCTTCCCCCCCCATCCTTGGTAATCACTAATAATTTTCAAGATATATATGCACATACGTATTAATGTGTCTAGCAATTTTTCCTCCCCTCCCCTCTCAATTTTACAAAATGAGTAACTTTGGATATTAAAATGGCACATTTAATGGCCTTAGCTCTTTCTGGCTATGAAAGCTTCATACTGGCCTTAGAGCTTCTTTGTTAAAGGTGTACAAAACTGTTTTGGCTTGAGTTCCCCTGAATGCAGGGTCTAGATTGTGACTAGCTCATTTGAGGGGAATTCCAAGAATTAGCAGTGAGAGGGTACAGAAGTGAGACATAGAAGGAAGGAAAGCCAAAAAGGGTATATTAGTGAGTGGATTACTGCTGGGAGCAAGTGAGACTCAGTCTCACAGGGGACTCTCTAAGGAGCTCTCTAGAATATACCTCAAAATAGTCCCTTCCAGGACCAGAAGCTGGGGCATTTATTCACTGACTTCTACCTACATGGGTTGAGGGCAGCCAATCAAGGGCAGGATTTTCCTATTCAATGTCTGGAGGCTTCCTGGAGCTGGAAAAACAGAAATCAAGGTACTGTTCTGGAGGTGAGGCTGGTGACATGCAGGGTTGCTGTTCCCACAGATGCACTGAAACCACATGGGGCAGGGTAGGTGACATGTGCACAACAAGCTCCGTCTCATAGGTCAAGATTCTAGAATGCAGAATTTGGCTCAGAAGACCTGCACTTAGGCCCTGTTTCTTAGGCTGACTCATTCAACCAGGGGCAGGCCACATACTCTGAGCATCAATTTCTCTTCTGTTCAGAAAGAAACAAAGAGAGTGTGAGAGAGTAAGAGAGAGAGAGAAGAAAAGAATCCCAGTCCTACTAATGTCATAGAGCTGTTGCTAGGATCAAATACGATAATATGAGGAACTACAAGGTATTAGGCAAATGCTATTCATTATGTCAACCACTTAAGGTCTCTTCTGGGAAACCATTATTTACTCTGGGTCTATGAGCATTGAATACTGTGAGACCACTAAGTTTGCTGGAAAAGGCATTGCTCCTAACAACTTCTCCAAGCAAACAGGGTCAACTTAGCAGGGCTTTAGTCTCTAGTTTCTCCCCTTACGTGTCATATGTTCCCAACTTCATTCATGTCATTCCAGGGTCCAACAATAAGTCTGTGCCATTGACAGGGTCCTTCCAACCTGGTCTTCAGCTGTGTGTCTCTGATGGGAGAGTCAGGCAGGAACACCACTCCCCATATTCACAGAACACCTCTCCCTTCCGGAGTCCTGCCTATGAATGTCTTTCCTAGCAATTTAACAGTGAAACAGGGCATCAACCACATTTTAGCTCACATCTGTTGCTGCCTTGCCATGCTCCAGGCACTTTGCTAAGTGCCTTATATACTGTGTGTCATCTAATTCTCATAATAACTCTATGAGGTAGGTATAATTGTTGCCCCAAATTTATGGGAGAAATGGAGGTTCACCTACAGTGGTATAGCAGTAGGTGGTGGAAAAAAAAAAAAAAGTCAGACTAGACTCTAGAACTGGAGCTCTTAACCACTATGTGATATTCTGCCAAAAAAAAAAAAATCAGATTGTCACTCACTTTATTTCTTCCTCAAGGAGCTCTAGTGGCGCAGTGCCTAAGCCATTTGACTACTAACTAGAAGGTTGGTAGTTCAAACCTACCAGCCGCTCTGCAGAAGGAAGATGATGCAATCTACTTCCATAAAGATTTACTGCCTTGGAAACCCAGTGGAGGGTTGCTATGAGTTGGAATCAACTTGATAGCATTGGGTTTTTTGGTTTTATTTCTTCTTCAGCAAAATAATTCCATACTCTGACCTATCACTTCTCCAAAAAACTCTTTTAAAATTCTGTTTATTTCCTCCCTTCTGTTTTAAGCAACAGTTATTTGCTCTTTTAATTAATTTAATTCTAATTCCCTCCTCCTGACTTATAAATGTGTCTTACACATAGAATTCTAATACTGAGAACACAGAAAAGCAGGTAAAACATTTCACCCTAAAACTCCTGTCAGTTTAATTATCTGGCACATCCATAGAAAAATGTCCTAGAGACATCTGTCTTCTCTTTTCATTTGTGGTAATATTGCTGGGCCATTTAAGAGTTGGAGTCTCTGAAAACAGAAACACTGCTGAGGTTTCCTAACACTAATAGGGATTAACAAATTCATAACTGCCTTAAATTTGCTCTAATTAAAAAAAGCCTTTTTAATGGATAGAAAGTCTTGTTGAGAATTGTTTAGTTAAAACTGGCAAAGGTAGGGCAGGGTCAGGCAGGCTCCTATTGATCTACAGTTTAGCTACTCAAACCACACGAATCTCAGCCCAACAGCTGAGAGAGCACAAATTGGCCAAGTAAAATAGAAAGTAGGAGAAAGAAAAAGAAAAAAAGGAAGATGCTACTCCAAACATTTGTTCAACTCAAAGAGTCATGTGACTTAGAAACATTCACTTCGCCTTGATTAAACCAGTACTGGTTGCGGTCGACTCCAGCTCTTAGTGACCACATCTATGTCAGAGTGGAGCTGTGTTCCATAGGGTTTTCAGTGGCTGAGTTTCTGGAAGTAAATCACCAAGTCTTTCTTTTGAGGAGCCTCTGGGTGGATTTGAACCACCAATCTTTTGGTGAGTAGCTCAGTGCTTAAATGTTTAACCCAGGGGTGCTGACTTCATGTAGCCGATCTTTGCAATGAACAGTGGTGATGTTTTTGCTGGAATAAATGTGACACCTTTAGAAGACTAAATAGTCCTGCAATAGGGACCTCTGTACTTCAGAAAGTGAATTACATCATGAGCTATTTGGTGATCTGTAAATCAAATCACATGTTGATTTACAGGATGCTCTAAATGTGTGCTTCCATGGGCTGTATACTGATAACATATGGTACTATGTGGATTGTTCCTAGAGTCACAACCCTGATACTGATGTAGCAATGACATCTTCATTATTTCTGGACCACTCTGTCTTTCTTTCCCCAATAGAGACAGGATGACTACATAGTTAATCTAATGCTGCCATACAACCGAAATGCTGTATTAGAAGTTTTTGCCAGAAACCACACAAGCCACAATAAGATACCTGCTGCATGACAATTATTTATGATTTCCCCAACCCTCCCCCAAATACCTTCTTTTCCCAGCATGTGTATGACATTTCTATCATGTGGCACACTCAGTGTATGTGTCATTCCTTTCCCTAAACTAGACTGCTGGTGTATGATGATAAATAGTGCCATGATCTGCAGTGACTCCCACCCCTCTACATGCTGGCAAAGGTCGCCTAGCAACTGTTGTTATGGGCAACACCAGAATGTTTAGTTTAATTCAGTGGCAACAGGACTGCTTTGGTCTCTTGAAAGAGGTTCAAGTTTATGCCGTGGAGATTACGACCCCCCTCACAAACACACACCAGTTATAACCTCCCTTGTGCATGCATAACATTTAACCATTATGACTACATTTGTCCATTTAACATGATCAAAACTGTCATTCTGAAGATATCACATCTTCCATGCAGGCACTGGGAAAAGGTTAGTATCTGATTTTCAAAATGAGATAGCAGCTTGGCCACACTTTCTTTTCCACTTAATATTCACAACACTGACTTCAAAATGGTTCACAAACTATGAAGCCTGGTATAAAAATTAAAACTAAAAGAAGAATGAAGCCCTTTATTAAGCCCCTGCTGGGAATATTTTCTCTTTAATGCAATTAAAAAAAAAATCCTGAACAATATTACATTCAGATGTGTCAACAGAACCAGGCTAAAAATGTCTGCATTTGTGGATCACACCACCCCCTACTGATTGAGACTCTTAATGGTTCAGCATTTTGCAAATGAGGAAGCAATGACCACATTCTGTTGGGCATTAATTCAGGCTACATAGGTTTCTTCTGGTTTAATGAGAACAGAGTATCTTCCAACCAAACACTGTACTTTAAGGTAATATAAAATAACTCAACAAGTGGAAAATGTAATTTTATGTCACCATATTTATGAAATAGCCAGTCAGTCTCCATCCAGAGAAAAAAGAATGTATAACAGGCAAGATCAGCTTTGACCTAAGCTCTTACATAAAACAACTCAATAGTAACTCAGTTGGAACTATCCAAGCCTGTTATTTGAAATAGCTACTAGAACCTTTTTGCTATTGTCAGGTTTTTATAGGCTAACTTTGTATTCAGGTGAGGCTTTTACTCAACAATAATTAGGTTCCTATTTAACATAAAAGAGTTTGTTTTTAACTCATTTTTTTAATAGTCATCTATTCTTAAAAAGGAGAAATACAGTGGCTTGAAGGATATCTGTGAGTTCAAACACATTTCTTCAGAATTTATGTAATTTACATTTAAATTTCTTTATTAGTCAACACAGAATTTCATGGTGACTCTAATACCCTTCCTAAGGCACTTGACTGCTAACCAGAAGGCTAGCAGTTCAAACCCACCAGCCACTCCTTGGAAGGAAGTTTGGGCAATCTATTTTCGTAGTGACACTGCTTCAGAAACCCAAGGAGGGGTCACTATGAGTCAGGTCCGACCACGGCACATAACAACAACAACAACAACAAATCCCCTTCTACAGAGTATTGGAGGCATTTGTTTTCCTTTCCTAAAAACCAACTGAAAACTAAAAAGAGATGTTATCTGGTAGGGCAATAGCAAAAGCCAAAACAAAACAGAAAAAATACTTGCATATACACCTTTGCATGGAAGGATGGAACAATGGAAATACTGGCCTCCTGAGCATCTTCCCACCATGCCCACTCTAGATTTCTGTGGGCAATTTAGAAAGGCTGAGACCAAAGTGAAGATACATTTTGTTTTCTTAAATGTGTATCACTGCCAAGCTGCATTTCTTGGAATGCTAAGGACCCGTGCAGGATCCACCATTTGCTAAGACAGAGCTAATGGGGAGCTGCCGATGGCAGGACTAGGTTTGAGACTGCAGCAGGAACTTGTTGCTGTCATCTCTACACCCCCTCCACAAAGCACTTGGGCCTGTTGCCACATGCCTAAACACACAATCTGAGAAAATTCAAACCACTCCAGCTTGGGACCACCAAAGAGCTATGGAAGAAATCAGCATTTCAAAAGTGAAAAGGAGATAGATTATAACAGAGAACTGAGACAAATTCCACTGATAGGATATTTATTACCATCATGAGTCATGGAGGGCAGGGAAGGGAAGGAGAACCTGAAGCTTTAGCTATACTCACCTAGTGTTCTTCCTTGGGGAAGGTTGCAGTAAGATGTACATATACCCCTAACAGTCAGACACTGATTAACATCAAAAGCATTCCTCAAATTAATTTTATCCCACAAAGCTCTAAGGGACTGCATTTCTCTATTATATATGCAGATACTTCAGGCATGCAGTTGCTGAAGATGTTGGAGAAAAGCAGTGATAGACAGTCTACAGATACATATAGTGTATTAATGGTAATAAAAAGACAAAAGTCCAGTAAAGATATACAAGGGATAACTTCTCCATTCACGTGTCCTTTGTAAGGATTTGAAGTATATACCTCTAGTATATGACCTCTGAACAAAACTACAAAGTAAAACAAGGGTAAGTTATGAGAGATGGGACATAAGAGGGAGTCTTATTCTTTCTGCAAATAATTTGAAACAAAGCAACTAATACTCCCAAGTTCTTCATGAAGAGGTCAGATAGGAAGTGCCAAGTAAAAAGGAGGAGAAGTCAGGACAGATGCAATCTAACTACTGTAAAACCTGTGAAAGCCAGAACCTGTGTAAGGCAAAACCCATCAGAGAAGGAAAACTCAAGTATTTTCCACCAATAGAGACAATAAAAAAGAGGAAAGTCTGCACCCTGTCAAAGGCAGACAACTTACCAAAGCTGGAAAAATCAAGGCAGCCCTGTGAGTTCCAGCTCTCAGGTTTCACTGTACATTTAGGCTAATGCTAAAAAGTAGTGTGGTCCATCCTCATTGTACCGCTAACATAAAAGTGACCATCTCTGAGTTTCATTCCCTGCCTGAGATACACAAACACTCATGCAACGTCACATACACATAAAATCTTTTTTTCCCAATGTGTGGTTAAAATGCCTTCTTTTCATACATGAATCGACACAGCTCACCAAGAGAGCTCAGAGAATAACAATTGACTCTGGATTATTCAGAGATAATTTTTCCCAAGTGTGAGGAGACAAGAGGGCATGCAGTTGAGTCAATTAGTTCACCTAATTAGTATTAATTAAGGCTTGCTTGAAAGAGAGTAAATGGAACAGAATGTAATGATTTTAGGAAAGGCAAGACAAGTCATAATAATAACGATAGTAACTCATATAAGTTGATGATAATAAGTCAAATAATAAATGTCAGCATGTTATAAATAATAAGTCAAGGAATAAGTAAACATAAGCTGTTTCTTGACCAGCTGCTCTGTATTAGGGTAGTATGATCACTGCTGTTCACCAGCTTCTCTGGGCTTCCACCTGCTAGGCATGGGTATGGTTGTGCTTCATGGCTGCTCGTGGTTGGGTGGAGCATGAAGCACATGTGACTAGGACTGGCCAATAAGCTATGCCCAGAAATGACCTATGTCACTTCTAAATGGAAGCATTCCAAACAAAAAGAACTTTCCCACTACCATTAATCCTGATGCTTTGCTCAATGACTTACCTTCTTTCTCAGAATCCAATCATAGACTCTGGTTGTACTACATCAATGAACAGACTTTTCATAGAGTGAGTACTCAGGTCATTAATACTCCCACTTTACAGCTGGGGTAATAAGAAGTCAAGCTTTTCATGTAAGAGCCTGTGTTCAAGGGATACAAGACCTCAGTAAATATCTGCTTACCAGAGAAGATTGTTCTTCTGGGAAGATTGTGCTGATTTAGAGGCTAATAAAATGAGACAGAGGAACCCTCTTTTTACCTTGGAGAGAAAGAACATTACAGTCATTCAGAAGTGGCAGAAAATGATTCATAACAGGTCTTAATGGCCAAGCTAAAATGAATGTTAAAGGACATCAAACTACAGTGGCAAGAGCACAATTTTAGAGTTAGATATATGTGCATTTAATCTCAAGTGTTGCCTTAATGGATTTGAGTTCTTAGCCTCATCTGAAAAATGGGTACACAATACCTCTTTGCATTGGACAAATGTGCTGCAAAAGACTTCTTTAAAATTAAAAAGCAAACATGTCACTTTGAGGACTAAAGTATGCCTGATCCAAGCTACAGTCTTTTCATTCACCTCATATGCATGCTGGACAATGAAAAAGGAACACAGAGAATAACTGATGCATCTAACTGATGCATCTAACTATGGTGTTGGTGAAGAATGTTGAATATATGTGGACTGGCAGAAGAATAAAGAAATTAGTCTCAGAAGAAATACAAGAAGAATGCTCCTTAGAAGAGAAGATGGCAAGACTTTGGCTTGCTTACTTTGGACATATCGAGAAAGATCAGTTGCTAGAAAAGGGTATCATGTCCGGCCAAGTAGATCAGAGAGATGAGGGAAACCTTAAATGAAATAGATTGACATCATAACCACAATAATGGACCCAAACACACCAATGATCATGGTATAGGACAAGGCAATGTTTCATTTTGTTATATACAAGGCTGCCATACATTAGAGCTGAAATGACAGCAACTAATAACAATCCATCTTGGCTGGGTCATTGTAGGATAATATATTATGTATGTAGTGCCCATTTCAGTATCTAGATTATTTTTGTTTTGCTAGTGAAAAAAGGTTGGATTGAGCTACAGTAACAATCTTCCCCAATCTTAGTTGTTTATAACTGCAAATATTTACATCTCATATAGTTTATCTACTCATAACTCCTCACTCTGATGTAACTGCCATTTTAAGCTTTTCCAGTCACTAGGGAACTCTAGAAAATCTTGCCCCAGCAACCAAATGCTTCAAAGTGACTTCTCCTTATAGCTCATTGGTCAGTCACCAGTAACATGACTCTACCTAACCATGACTCAAACATGAAGCACAACCTCACCACATGCCCAAAAGGTGTACACAAGAAGTAGTTGGTGAACAGCACTGCTGACACTACCCTAGCGTAGAGCAGGTGTTTAAGAAATACCTCATGTTTACTTATTATTTGACTTATAATCTACTGATATATATTATTTGATTTATTGACATATTAGCATAGACCTAGATGGCTTATTATCATTATTGTAACTTGCTTGCCTTATTTTATAGCAACTGTACACTAAAGTACAATTGTAACACAGCATGGGGACTGAGAGCTTGGACTGTGGAAACAGGTCTCTGAGATTCATCAGCTAAGTACCATTTCTGAGGTGTGAACAGGTGATCCTTCCTTTCATCAGTTTCCTGTTGTGTGAAATAAGGATGATATAATACCTACCCAAAGAATTGATATATGGAAAAAACTCAATCATACACATTAAAGTCCCAGGTAGTAAGATGGAGAACACAGTGAGTCAGTATTTATGGTATTAGAAGAGAGGAAAGTGCTTTCTAGAAGCTGTACAAGCCTCTAATGGTAATAAATGGCTAGAAGAACTCTGAAAACCTTGTTAGGTATGGATACTGGCAAGCTATGAGCTGGCTTTCCCAAAGGAGGACATAGCAGCTTATCAGCCAAAAAGAACCTTCCCCTCTCATCTGTCTTTGCAGTAACCAACCTGTGAGCAGAGGCAAAGGTAGTTTTCAAGGGCTGTCTCACCTGCTATTTCAAGAGTCTCCCCAGGGACTTCCCCAGATCAGCTCCCCACTCAATGAAGACTAATGTGGTTCCAGGTTCAGTAATAAACTTCTGGGGAAACTCCTTGTCAATGCTTGGTTTTTTAATGAATCACCAAAATTTTCTCAAATCTCATGAAACATCCAAGTCTTTAGGAGAGTTATAGAGAAATGAAGGCAAAATCAGATTGCCAAGGAAACATTATAGCATAACCAAACACAAACCCTAATGTTATTACTATCAGGAAAGTCTGTTTGGAGTACTTACCCAGGCCTGACTGCTGGCCCAGAAACAACTAAGAAAGCACACACACATACACACACACACAGTCTTTATGACACTGATGTAATGAGTTGTAAGTGATGAACTTACTTTCACAAAACACCAACTCCACTAAGCGAGTGTTCACTTCATTCCCAAAGTATGATGCCAAAAAGCAAGAGAGAGAGGTAATCATTTTTTAAAAAAGAAAACAAATAAGCACACAAACATTGCCAGTGAGTTGATTTCAACTCTTAGTGACCCTATATGACAGAGTAGAACTCCCATAGGGTTTTCAAGGCTGTAATCTTTACAGAAGACAACTGCCTCATCCTTCTCCCTTGCAGTGGCTCAGGAGTTCTAATAGCCCAACTTTCACTTAGCAACCAAGTGCTTAACCACTGCACCACCAGGCCTCCTTGAAGGAGGTAAGGATGTTTTTTAAATGAAATAGTGAAAATGTGGAGAAAATGAGGAACTGAAAACTTGGAGGAAAAGAAAGAGCTTCAAAGGGTAAGAAGAGGATGGCAGGCAGGAAGGACGACACAGTACGGAGGCATGGGAGGGAGGAATATGCAGTGACAAGGGACTAATTTCCAAAGGAAGCCAGAAGGGCTGTGCTATGTGAACATAAGCACAGTGAAGGGGTCCTCAAAGGGATTGTTCAGCCTTTGTGTGTGTGTGTGTGTGTGTTAAAATATACACAAAATAAACTCATCATCCAGTGGCATTAATCACACTCACAAAGTTGCACAATGATAGCCATCACTACCACCTGTTGTCAAAGCCCTTCAATCACCCAAAACAGAGATCTCTTATCCATTAAACAATAGCTCCCCATTTCCTCCCCGACCCAGCCCATGGCAACCACCAATCTTCCCCCTATTTTCATTCATCCTTCTAAATAGTTCATACAAATAGGATCTATCCCTTTGTGTTTGGCTTATTTAATATGTAATGTATTACAATGATATAGCATGTACTGGAACATCATATTTTTCCCTAATTAATTAATTAATTAATTGTGATTTGGGTGAAAGTTTTCAGAGCAAATTTACTTTCCATAGAGCAGCTCACATGCACTTTGTCTCATAACATTGACTACAATTTACCACAATGAAACAGCTCCTGTCCCACTTCCTCCCCATAGTTACCTCTTCCCTGTGTCCTTCCCTCCATGCATCCTGCCCCCTGAGCTATCTCCCTGTGCATACACAGCCCTTCTATTCTCCCATGATTGTTCTCTCCAAGGAGTGTATCTTTCTACTGTAAATGTTCAGCTGATATGCCTGTCTTTTTTTTGGCTGGAAGCCAGAGGAGTGGGTTCAATTCCAGACCTGAAGGGCAACTAGGGGCCACGGTCTCAGGGGTTCCTCTAGGCTCCATCAGACATCAGACCAACAAACCTGGTCCCTTTTTTTCTTTTTCTTCTTTTTATTTATTTATTATGATTTTGAGTTTTGATCTACATTGTTCTCCCACTCTATCCTGGATCTCCTACACAGACCTCCCTCTGAGTGGTTGACAGTGGTAGCCGGGAACCATCTAGTTCTTCTGATCTCGTGGTCATATAGGCTGAGGATCATAGGGTCTACCAGTCTCTTGGACTAATTGTTTTCAGGTGTCTTTGGTTTTCTTCATTCTTCTTTGTTCTGGACAAGGAGAGACCCATCATTGCATCTAGGTGGCCACTTACAAGCTTTTAAGATCTCAGTTGCTACTCACCAAAATGAGATGTGGAACAATGTTTTTGTGTAGTATATTATGTCAATGAGCTTGATGTCCCCTGCAACCATGGTCTCAAGCCCATAGGTCCAGCTACTTGCTCCCTCTACGTAGCTGGCTGTGGCCAAGAAGGAACTACAACCTTGTCCCTTGTCAGCTCTACTATATACCTGGGAATTCTTACAGAATATAAAAATACACTTGTAGAAACATTGTCTGCCAACCCTATACATGGTCTTGGGCATGTTCCCCCCTGCATAGACATACCTAATAGTTCAGCCTGTCCACCCATCTATTCACCCATATAGCCATGTTTGCCTTCACTGACAACATAGTACTGTATGTGCAAAAAGGTTCATCTTTGTTGTCTGTACCTCCCATGCACCTCTCTATGTCTTCCTCTTCCTCAATGCCACCATGTTGATCACTCACATTTGGTACATTGCCCTTCTCTTCACCCAAATTAATACTTGTCTCTACCTATCTAACAGTGTTCCATCCCCTTTCCTCCCACTCCCTCCATATATAAACCTTTCCTTGACTTTTTACAATAATCGACTAATACAATATTTGTCCTTCTGTGATTGATTTATTTCACTCAGCATAATGTCCTCCAAGTTCATCCATGTTATGCAGTGTTTTGCAAATTGTACCTTATTCTTTAGAGTTGCATAGGATTCCACTGTGTGTATGTACCATAGTTTGGTTATCCATTCTTCTGCTGATGGGCACCTAGGTTGTTTCCATCTTTTGGCTATTGTAAACAGTGCTGCCACAAACACTGGTGTGCACATATCTGTTCTTGTCCTGGTGCTCACTTCTTTAGGATATATACCTAGTAATGGAATGGCTAGGTCAAATGGTATTTCTAATTCCAACTTTTTAAAGAATAACCATACTGCTTTCCACAGTGGTTGTATCATTTGACAGTCCCACCAGCAGTGTATGAGAGTCCCAATTTCTTTGCATCCTCACCAACATTTGTTATTTTCTGTTTTGCTGAACTTGGTTACTAGTGCTGGGACAAGATGGTATCTCATTGTTGTTTTGATTTGCATCTCTCTAATGGCTAATGATCATGAGCATTTCTTCATATGTTTGTTGGCTGCCTGAATATCCTCTTTGGTGAAGTGTCTATTCATGCCTTCTGCCTATTTTTTAATTGGATTGTTAGTCTTTTTGTTATTGAGGTGTTGGAGTTTTCTATAAATTCTAGAGGTAAGTCCGTTGTCACACACGTCATTGCCAAATATTTTTTCCCAATCTGTAGGTTCTCTTTTGACTCTTTTGGAGAAGTCTTTGGAAGCACATACAAATTTAAATTTTAAAAGCTCCCATTTACCTAGTTTTTCTTCCACTGTTTGCACATTTTGGGTTATGCTTGATAGTCTATTTATGCCATATATTAGGGCCCCTAAATTTGCCCCTAGTTTTTCCTTGAGGAACTTTATAGTTTTAGGTTGCACATTTAAGTCTTTGATCCATTTGGAGTTAGTTTTGGTATACAGTGTATAATGATCTTGTTTCATTTTTCTGCAAATGGATCTCTGGTTTTGCTAGCACCATTTATTAAACAAACATTCTCTTCCCCATTTAATGGATTTTGTGCCTTTGTCAAAGATCAGCTGACTATAGGTCGATGGATCTGTTTCTGGGTTCTCAACTCTATTCTATTGGTCTATGTGTCTGTCATTGTACCAACACCAGGCAGTTTTGACTACTGTGGCTGTATAGCAGGTTTTGAGATTCGGGAGTGAGAAACTCCTACTTTGTTCTTCTTCTTCTATAGTGCTTTGCTCATCCGAGGTCTCTTTTCTTTCCATATAAAGTTAGTGATTGATGTTTCCATATCCTTAAAGAATGTTGATGGGATCTGGATTGGGATTGCATTGAATGTATAGATTGCTTTGGGTAGAATTCACACTTTCACAATGTTCAATCTTCCTATCCATGAGCATGGGATGTTTTTCCATTTATGCAGATCTCTTATGGTTTCTTGAAGTAATCTTTAGTTTTCTTTGTACAGGTCTTTTGTGTCCCTGGTAAGATTTATTCCCAAGTATTTTATTTTGTTCATAGCTATTGTAAATGGTATTGATTTCCTTATTTCTTTTTCAGCAATCTCTTTGCTGATTTTTGGATGTTGATCTTATATCCTGCCATGATGCTAAATCTCTCAATTAGTTCCAGTAGATTTTTGACTGAGTCTCTTGGGTTTTCTAGGTA
>NW_006922068.1:276909-282205 GCF_000298275.1 Orycteropus afer afer
AGAAGGAAGGTTGGGCAATCTACTTGCGTAGTGATACTGTCTTGGAAACCCAAGGAGGGGTTGCTATGAGTTGGATCTGACTCGATGGCAAATAACAACAACAACAACAAGTGGGAAATACAAGGCCTTTATGTGTGTGCATCAAAATGGGTTGGAACATAATATAAACATGCTGCTCGCTTCATCCTCGCTGTCCTTCACTAGCAGCCTCATATATAAATTTCTGGCTACAAAGAGAGTCTAATGTCCCAAAGAGACAAATGGGATACTGTCATGACCTTCTCCATGGTCACCCTGGCTTCATCCTCATGAGTGTCAGTTTGCTGCCTACATGGCTAGAGAAGAGGAGAGGAGTTCAGTTATATCCTAAACTGTCCTCATTGCTAAGCCCTATGACACAGGGGCTGGACTCAAGCCTCAGGGTCTGGATCCAGACATTTACACAGTACCCAGAACAATAGCAAATTGAAAATTCAGCTCCTAGCACCTGTCAAAAGGAATAAGATCACATTAAAATTCTTGCCATTTCCTTTTTCTGTGAAACTAGCTAGCTTAACATGCAGAAAGACCGTTTTGTTTGCTCGTAGTCTCTCTCTCTCTTTCCCTGCCTCTTTCTCCCAGCAAGAGGCCTTGCTATCGTTACTCTACAATCAGCTTCCTGGAGAGAGGCCCAAGGATCCATATGTCACAACCTGGCAGAGGAAGCTTGTACGAAAGACACAATTATTCTCTTCCTTTTCACATGGCTTGGGAAATTAGCTCCATTTAGGGAAGTTCAAATTAAGATAAGGGGAGGGAGTGGGGGTCTCATGGAGCTCAGGATCTGCTCTCAATGTTTGAATGCTCAACCTTTAACTAAAGCCCAGGCTCCACACTATGCCCCCATGTGTTACCTGAGAAGTGGATATATTATTTCTAACTTTTAAAATGTTTCAAAGTATTATGCAAGAGTCAGAGAGCTCTGTTAGAGGGAACTTCATACAATACAGTTTTTTCATGTATTTAAAAAAAAAAAAAAATTGGGAACAGGCAGCTCTGCATGGCCAAAACCTGACTTAAGCCAACAATAAAATAAGTCAAGTTTACCTTCTGTCCCATCTGTCTTAACACCTTCCTGCTTCCCCCACCACAGCACCTCAGTGGGTGTTCATCCTGAGCTGTCATCCACCATCTGACTCCCATGTAACATGAACTAGCATTAATTGAGCACTTGCTATGTATGAGGGGCCTAAGAACTTTATAGACATCACATTTTTATTGTCACACAACTTTTATGAGTTAGATAACTAGTATAACTTCTTTAGACATAAGGAGACCCACCTTTTCCCATTAGGAGGCTCTGCCTAACAACATTTTTATCCAATTGACTATATAAACTCTTAGGTATGTAGATAAAGTAAATATGACTTACAAAATTTAATTTATTCATTCAGTTGCACATACATATCTAAAACCACAGACTATTTAGATAATACATTACTGTGGAAATATTGCCTTTTTTCCCTACCATCCACTGCCACTGAGTCAATTCCAACTCATAGCATCCCTATAGGCCAGAGTAGAACTGCCATAAAGGGTTTCCAAGGCTGTATATCTTTATGGAAACAGACTGCCTCATCTTTCTCCCATGAAGCAGCTGGTGAGTTTGAACAGCTGACCTTTTGGTTAACAGTGAAATGCCTTAACCACTGCGCCACCAGAGCTCTTAATCAGAGCACCACCAGAACCTTTTTCAAGTTACATATTGTTTGATCATTTTATTCTTCAGTGTCTTTGTTATTTCTAGAGCCAGTTTTGAGTCCTTCCATTTGTTTTCCAGGATGCATCATCGTCATTTCCATCACTGTGGCACAAGAAATATTATCCCCAACCATGATACTCATTAGTACATCATTAAGACAGTTGTTTTATATTTATTCATACTATAGGGGCTCTGGTGGCATAGTGCCTAAGGCACTTGACTGCTAACCAGAAGGCTGGTGGTTCAAACCCACCAGCCAGTCCTCGTAAGGAAGGTTAGGCAATCTACTTCCCGAGTGATACGGTCTCAGAAATCCAAGGAGGGGGTCACTATGAGTCGGGGCCGACTGGACAGCACATAACAACAACAACAACACAGGTGCATAGGAGCTCTGGTGGTGCCATGATTAAAGGCATTGAGCTGCTCACCAAAAAGCCAGCGAGTCAATCCAACAGGCCGCTCCATGGGAGAAAGATGAGACAATCTGCTTCTATAAAGATTTATGAAAACCCAAACCAAACTCACTGCCATTGTGTGGGTCCCAACTCCTAGTGACCCCTCCTTGGGTTTCCAAGGTGGTATCACTACAGAAGTAGATTGCCCAGTCTTCCTTCCAAGGAGTCACGGGTGGGTTTGAACCTCTAGCCTTCTGGTTAGCAGTCAAGTGCTTTGGGTACTATGCCACCAGAGCTCCTATAAATATTTATAGCCTTGGAAATCTGATGGGGGTCACTATGAGTCAAAATCGATGCAATAGCAATGAGAGATGCATAGGAGTTCTGGTGGCGCAGTGGTTAAAAGCATTGGGCTGCTGAAAAATGTGGCAGCTGGAACCTAGCAGCTGCTCTGCAGGAGAAAGATGAGGCAGCCTACTTCTGTAAAGATTGCAGCCTTGGAAACCCAAGGGGGCAGTTTGACTCTATCCTAATGGGTTGCTGTGAGTCAGAATTGATTCGATGGCAGTGGGATTATAGATGCATATTTATGACCTTCACAAAGTAGCCATTTACCTTATTGCCTTTCAAAGGAATCTCTCTTTTTCATCTTAAAAATGCTTTATTATGGAAATTTAAAACATGTGCAAAAAAATATAAGTGAGCAAGAGTGAGAGAGCTAGAGAGAAAGCAAGCAAGTGAGAGAATAATGAGCCCTGGATACCACCATCCCTTTTGTCAATTTTGTTTCCATTTACCCACCCTCATATTTTTTTGGTTTCTTTTGTTTGCTGAGGTCTTTTAAAGCAAATCCAAGACATCACATAGTTTCATCCATAAATATTTCAGTGTATATCAACAACTAGTTAGCACTTTAAAAATTACAGTTAACAGAAACTTAAAAGTATTTTTTTTTAAATCATCTAGTTAAAGGAATCTTTAGAAGGTTTGTTTACAATGGCATTCAACACTTGAATTCTTGAGATTACAGTTCCAAAAATAATTGTTACTTCTATGTTTATTTTTCTCCTTTCTATTTACTTATTCTGTCAGGAAACCTGTGTAAGCACCCTAAACCACCATCAATTAAAGTCATTGAAGACCAGTGTATTTTCCCCAAACAACCTCAAGTTTTTTAAGAAAGACAATGAGATTGCCTTTCAAAATTTGAGACATTTTGTAAAAATTCAACAGGTGAAAATGTCTTCTTATCTAAGGGATGATTTGGGTAAAACAGACTTGCCCTATTTGGTCCTCATGTCAGATCATTAACTCCATTTTACAGATGAGGAGACTGAGGTTTAGAAGGTGAAGGAACTCCCTAAGACAAAAAACCTAGGGTGAATGAAATGATGCTAGGACTGGAGGGCAGGTCAGTCTTACTCTAGAACCTTGGTGATAAGCCACAAAGTTGTCCTGCCTATGGTCTCCCAGTGTGGCCCTGACCTCATGTCCACTTTCTACGGTCAATCAGTTCCCTTGTCAGAGCTTCCCTGCTGCTCCTGGAATTGTGACAATGCACATTCCTTCCAAACAAAACAAAATTACAGTTAATAAAAACCCATTGCCATCAAGTTGAATCTGACTGACAGTGACCCTATAGGACAGAGTAGAACTGCCCCACAGGGTTTCCAAGGCTGTAAATCTTTAGGGAAGCAGACTGCCTTATCTTTCTCACATGGAATAGCTGGTGGGTTCAAACTGTTGTCCTTTTGATTAGCAGCTGAATGCTTTAGCCACTACATCACCAGAGCTCCATAGATTCCTTCCCATGACCCAGTAATTGCTCTTCCAGGGGCTTACTGAAGGAAATCATGAAGGATGTGCACAATGACTTAGCACAAGGGTATTCATGACAGCATTATGTTGGAGAACAGAAACTTGAAAACAAACTTAACATCCAGAGTAGGGGATGTATTCAACCGGCTACATGCATACAATGGAATGCTAAGTAGTCAGGTAAAACCATTTTATGAATATTTAATATTCATGAAATATTAAGTGGAAAAAAAAGGAAGCTGTACAATACAATTCCATTTTTATTTTATGTTTTAATAAAAGGAATGGATAAATAAAATGTATGAATACAATGGAATATTATTCAACTATCACAGAAAAAAAAAGTTCTGATACATGCCACAACATGGATGAGTCTTTTTTAAAAAATGGATTTTATTGAAATATAATTTATGTACAGTGAAACATACAAAACTAAAGTGACATTTTTTCCAGTGTTCCCTCCCCTCCCCTCACTTCCTATCCCTGGTAACCAACAAAGTTTCCCTCTATATATAAACCTTTCCTTAACCCTCTACAGCAATGAACTAGTACTATATTTGTCGTTCTGTGATTGACTTAGTTCACTCAGAATAATGTTCTCCAAGTTCACCCTTCTTATGTAGTGTTTTGCAGACTCTACATTATTCTTTAGTGCTGCATAGCATTAATTATCAGCAAATATGAATTTGTTGCTGTAATTTCTGTTATGTGCTTTCTCGTGGTGTCGATTTCTTTGTTCCATACAATTTTCTATGTTGATTTAGCTTTGTTAATGAATTGTCTAATCACTTTCTTCATTGCTGTTGTTTTAGTATTTGCTAAATATTTGTGCTGGTCCTCTTTTTTATTTTGATGTGAAGGTTTATCATTTTTCTTTGAGGTTATCCTGTGATTTACAGTTTTCTTCCCAAGTTTAGAGCAGTCCTTTCTATCTTGTAGTTGTCTTGACTTCCCTACCATCTAGAAGTTCTGTAACAACACAGTGTTTTCCCCCTTTTTAGTTTGTAGTTTTCCTCATTTGTTAAATAATGTCTCTGTTTCCCTGTTTACAATCTTGTAGGCTTCTTTACTTTGGATACTTCCATAGCTGGGTTGGTTTCTGGGTTATATCATCATGTGTGTTAATGGTCAGTTGTTGTTGGCTGTTGCTGCTTCTCTATCCAAAGGACTCCCTTTAGCATCTCTTGTAAGATTTGTCTGGTTTTAACAAATTTCCTTAATTTCTGCTTCTCTGGGAATGTCCTAATTTCATCATCATATTTGAGGGACAGTGTTGCTGGGTACATGATTCTTGGTTGGAAATTTTTCTCTTTCAGGGTTTTATATATACAATCCCATTGTC
>NW_006922068.1:282765-285302 GCF_000298275.1 Orycteropus afer afer
TTGAATTCCTTATCAGGGAGTTCCAATGCTGCATCTTCCTTAGGAATGTGTTTTGGGTCTGTATCCTGGTCCCTTGTTTCTCCTGCTTTATCTTGGTTCTTTGTGTAGACTGTGATGCTCTGTTGTCTCCGAAGCATTGTGATGTTTTTGTGTTTATATTTAATTGGTGATTTTATGTTGGACTGACTTGCCCATGATTTTCATTTTCTTTGTGTGTTATCTACATAAGCAGGGTACTGTGTTCTGCTCCTCTATTCACTAGTCGACAGCACTTATACACTTACCACCTGTCTCCTTTCCTGTTGTCAGCCTCTCATATGTCCCTGCCATCCTTGGCAAACAGAGCCTGTTCTTAGGTCCTGTTTTCTTTCAAGTTTTTCCAATAATTGGTGCCTCATCCACTTCTTCATGCTTTCTTTCAAAGCTCAGGGCTCCAGGATTATCTTTTGTATCTCTGTCAATTGGTTTTTCTTTGCTGAGGAGGGTCTGTGTGGCTTGTCTGCCTATTCCTTCACCTTACCGGAAGTCTTGACATGGATGGATCTTGAAAACATTATACTGGGTGAAATAAGTCATTCACAAATGGACAAATATTGTATGATTTCACTTATATGAAATATTTAAAAAACTAAAACTAGACCCATTTCTGTCCAATGCACAGACACTCCATAGGACAGATTAGAACTTCCCTATCAGGTTTCCAATGATGTAACTCTTTACAGAAGCAGACTGCCACATCTTTCTCCCATGGAGCAGTTGGGGGATTTGAACTGTTAACCTTTCTGTCAGCAGCCCAGTTTTAACCATGGGACCCTCTGGGCATCCATGAAATACATAGAAAAGCCAAATGTAAAGAGATCAGAGTTTAAGAGTGGTTAACAGGGGTGGAAGAGAGGGTGAAATAGGAAACATTGTTTAGGAAGCACTGAGTTTCTGTTTATGATGATGGGAAATATGGCAATGGATATTTCTAATGGTTATAGAACATGCCTAGTATAACTGATGTCATCTAATTGTACATGTGAAATATACTGAATTGACAAATATTGTGATATATATATATATATATATATATATATATATATATTTGCAACAATAAAAAAGCATATATGTTTTAAAAGATTAGAGAGAAGCACAACAAACTATTAATTTAGCTTCTTTCTAGAAGATGGAATTAACTGACATTGTTATTTTCTTACTTGTACATTCTTTTTTCCCTCTCAAATTGTGTTTCCATAAAAAAAGTATGCCTAATACAAAGGAAAGAAGCCCTGATGAAAGATGAAGGAGTCTTCTTCCATTAAGATTTACAGCCTTGGAAACCCTATGGCAGCACTACTCTGTCCTACAGGGTAACTATGAGTCAGAATCGATTTGATGGCAGTGGATTTTGTTTTTTGGTTTGTAGGGCAATTATAAGTCAGAAGGGGGCTTTGGTGGTGCAGTAGTTGAAGTATTGGGCTGCTATCCAAAAGATCAGTGGTTTGAACCTGCCAGCTCCTCTGTGGGAGAAAGATAAGGCAATCTGCTTCCATAAAAGATTTACAGACTTGAACCCCTATGGGGCAGTTCTACTCTGTCCTAAAGGGCCACTAGAAGTTGGGATTGACTTGATGACACTGTATCTGGTTCTTTGGTTTATAGAGCAGCTATGAGTTGGAAGGACATCTGGTGGCACAGTGGTTAAAGCATTGGGCTGCTAATCAAAAAGTCAGCATTTCAAACTCTCCAGCCACTCCGTGGGAGGAAGACAAAGCAGTCTGCTTCTGTAAAGATTTACAGCTTTGAAACCCTACAGAGCAGTTGCTACTCTGTTCTATAGGGTCACTATGAGTCAGAATCGATTCAATGGCAGTGGGTTTGGTTGGTTGGGAGAATCCAGAGGAGTAACTCAAACAGTAAGAATTTGGGAGTAAAAGAAGAAGAAACATGCTACATGGAATACCAGGAGAAACAACTGGATGAAAGTCAAGTTTATTTATTTATTTATGTATTTATTTTTTATTTATTGTGATTTGGGTGAAGATTTACAGAGCAAATTCACTTTCCATACAGCAATTCACATATACTTTGTCTCATGTCATTGACCATAGTTTACCACAATGCAACAGCTCCCCTCCCACTTCTTCCTCCCCATAGTTATCTCTTCCCAGTGACCATCCCCCTATACTCTGCTGCGCCCTGAGCTGTCTCCCTGTGCATAAGCAGCCCTTCCTTCTCCCATGATTGTTCTCTGCAGGGTGTGTGTCTACTTGAGGTAAATGTTTAACTTCTATGCCTGTACATTGTTTGGCTGGAAACCACAGGTGTGGATTCAATTCCAGACCTGAAGGGCAGCTAGGGGTCATAGTCTCAGTGGTTCCACCAGGCTCTATTAGACCAGACCAGCAAACCTGGTCCTCACCTTTTTTTTTTTCCCTTCCAAATGATTTTGAGTTTTGTTCCATATTGTTCTCCCTCTCTATCCAGAATCTCCTACATCCCTTCCAAGTGGATGACAGTGGTAGCCGGGCACCATCTAGTTCTTCTGGTCTCAT
>NW_006922068.1:286542-293365 GCF_000298275.1 Orycteropus afer afer
GGGTTTAGTCCACTTTTGTATCCTTCCCTTCAAGGCTCAGGGGTCCAAGATTATCTTCTGTGTCTGTGTTAATTGGTTTCCCTTTTCTTTGTTGAAGAGCGTCTGTGCAGTCCTTCTGCCTAGTCCGCCATCTTGCTGGAACTCTGAAAGTCAACTCTTGTTTTTATTCTATTGCCCTGTTCTTCTCTCACAAAGGTGTTGCCCTGCAGAAGGATTTTCCAATTAAGGTGAAAAGATTAAGGTTGTAATCCTGGGAAGTTATCAAGTCCATGATCTGTTGAGTTTCTCTATTACAACCGCACAGGTATAATAGCCTGTCTTTTAGAACCAATGAAGTGTGTGAATGACTCCACTACAAGTCAGACTGTCTGCTAGGGCCAAATATCAAGCCAGCTCTCCCAGAGAACTAGCTAGTGCTCTTTAACCCAGTCCCTGGCTTCAGGGTTGCTGTAGGTGGGAACTGACAGATTTAGCAAAAATGCCACAATTCCTGTCCTCAGGGAGTCTACTAATCCAGTTTAAGCATACTGATGAAGACATGGTCACAATGACCAGAAGCGAAATGGACACTCTCTGGGGGAGGCCCAGAAGTCACAGTCAGTCACTTGCTGGTTATCAGGGAGTAATGTCCAGAACCTAGAGGGCTAATGATTCTGGATTGAAAATGGTAATATGAGGCCAATTTGCAGGCCTGCACTGCCAGGAAAAAACAAGGCTGTTTCTTAAAATGATACTGTCCCATATTACAATTGCTTGGTTTCTAGCTGTATTTTTTAAAAAAGGATAGGGTACTTCTCTTAGGAGATCAGGTTATTAAAGACAACACATAAGAATTAAACATAACTAATACTTAGGCCTTATAGTAGGCAGCCTCTAATAGGGCTCCAGTGATCTCGACCTCATAGTATTCACTCTTTAGTGAAAAATCTCTTTCTCTTGAAATGTGTTGTTGTGGTTAACTGCCATGGGGCCCCTTGCACAAAGGAACAAAATGATACCTGGTCCTGTGCCATTCCCAGGATGGGTTGCAAATCAGACCATTGTGATCCAGGGTTTTCAGTCACTGATTTTCTGAAGTAGATAGCCAAGCTTTTTGTTCTAGTCCACCTTAGTCTGGAAACTCCATTGAAATCTGTTCAGCAAGACAGCAACACACAAGCTTCCACTCACAAATGGGTGGTGGCTGTACATGAGGTGTACTGGCCAAGAATTGAACCTCGGTGTCCTGCATGAAGGTAAGAATTCTACTTCTGAACTACCACTGCCTTCAGACCCTCTTGAGAGTTGGATGGACTTATTGACTTGCTTCTAATAAATAATTTGAACAGAAATGATGGGATGTCACTTCTGAGGATTTAGTTGCAGAAAGATTGTGGCTTCTGTATTTGAGTGTAGCTTCTCTTACTCTTTCTTGGTTCTTTCACAGTGGAGGAAGCCAGCTGTCATTTCATGAAGAAGCTCTATGGAGAGGACTGGGCGGTAAAGATGAGGCCTGCCAACAACTGTATAAATGAGCTTTGAAGCCTTCAGGTAAAACCACAGCTGGGTCCATACACTGAGTACAACCTCATGAGAGAGCTAAACTGCACCTGAATTCCTGACCCCCAGAAACTATGAGATACTAAATGTCTGTTAATTTAAGGCATTAAATTTTAGGGTGATATTTTATACAGAAATAGGTAACTAATGCAGACTCAAAATAGGAACTTCTAAAAAGGGATTCCTGGTGGTAGTAATGAGTTTGAAATGAGTATTGAGGAGTTTGAATGGAGTCCCTGGGTGGTGCAAAAAATCAATATGCTCAGCTGTTTACTGAAAGGTTGGTGGTTTGACACCATTTAGAGGTGACTTGGAAGAAAGGCCTAGAGGTCAACTTCCAAAAAATCCATCATTGAAAAATCCTATGAAGCACAGTCCTACTCTGACATATGGGGTTGTTGTAAGTTGAAATTGGCTTGATGGCAACTGGCAAGGAGTTTGAAGAAGGACTTGAGTCACTAAATATTAACATGGACTCAGGACCAAGACCTCTGGGAGTTCATATTCCAGTTCATATCTACCATTTACTACCATTTAACTACAAGAATATTATTTAACTTCTCCGTACCTCAATATCTTGATCTGCAAAATGGGAATAATAATAGCATCTGGCTCACAGGATGAAAATTTAAAGAATTGGTATATATAAAGTGATGAACACAGTACCCAGAAAGGACTAAGTGCTGTACACATACTTATTATTATGGTTTTCAAAACATGGTAATAGCAAACAAGCCATCAATATCATATTTTTACAAATTATTTTGAAATGTTACGTGTTTATGTTTTATTTGAACATAACTTCAGGTTTACAGAAAAGTTGCAGCAACTGTACAGAGCTGCCATATGCCCTTTACCCAGGGTCCTCTGCTTCAGCCCTCTCTATCTCATGTTTTTTTTCTGAATAATTTAAATAAATTTTCAACCCTTATACTCCAGTGTAGCTTTCAAAACACCTAGAAATTATCTCACATAAACTACTGGTAATCATCAAAATAAGGAATGAATATCTGAGCAGTATTATTATCAAATCCATATCAAGGAGCCCCTGTGGCCCTGGTGGTGCAATGGTTGAGTTTGGCTGCTAATGGTAAAGGTTGGTGGTTTGAACCCAGTCGCACCTCTGCAAGAGAAAAGCCCTGGTGATCTGCTCCTGTAAAGATTTGCTGTTGTTACATGGTGTCAAGTTGGACCCGACTCATAGTGACCTCTCCTTGGGTTGCCGAGGCGGTATCACTATGGAAGTAGATTGCCCAACCTTCCTTCCGAGGAGTGGCTGGTGGGTTTGAACTGCCAGCCTTCTGGTTAGCAGTCAAGTGCCTTAGGCACTATGATACCAGAGCTTTTGTAAAGATTTACAGCCTAGGAAACCTTATGTGGTAGCTTCTACTTTGTCCTGTAGGGTCACTATGATTTGGAATTGAAGACAAACATCAACAATCATCTACATATCTTACTAAGATATTGTCATTTAATCCCAATAGTGTCCTTTATAGCAAAAGAAAGTTCAAGATCATGTGCTACATTCAACTGCCATGTCTCTTTCACCTAAAATAATTTTTGAGACATCTGTATTTTATGATAAGAATAATTTTGAAGAGTACAGGCCAGTTATTTTGGAGAAGAGTTCTCAATTTGGATTTGTCCAGTGTCTCCTCATGATTAGATTCAGGCTAAACTCTTTAGGCAGGAATATGCCCAAATTGGTGCTGAGTACTTCTCAGTGTCCTTTATCAGGTAGCACATGCTGTTAATTAGTGCCATTTCTGGAAATGTTAACTTTGATCAATTGGTTAAAGTGATGTCTGCCATGTATCACTGCTATAAAGTTACTATTTTACCCTTTGCAACTAAAAGCAGCTTTATTAGTATTATTAGTACTAATAATAGTAGTAATAATAATAATAATACTTCAAGACTAGGCAAGTATCCTTTCATCCTTCAAACTTTAACCCACTATGCTAAAACTAGTTATTACTATGATAATTACTATGATAATTATTACTATGATAATTCCACCATTCATTCTACTTTTCTTTGTTCACATTCTACTATAAGGAAGAGCTGTCTCTTCTGCCTCATTTATTTATTCATTCATCTACTTATTTATATCAGTGTAGACTTGTAGATTTTTATTTTATTCATTCATCTTTTACTATTCATAATTTGTATGAAAACCCCATATAATGCTGAATAGCTCTGAGCCTAGCTGTTTACTTTGATAACATTTATTGACCTAGAAAAGATATATTTGTCTCTGAAAGACACAAGTATGTTTTCTTTCAAATGTTTCTGATGGTAAGAATTGTTCTGTGTCTTTGTTTATGCTCTGGCCAAGGTGAGCACCACTGAAGACTGTGAAACTGGGTTGGCATCATTATTAATCATTCCTATAGAACATGACAGCAAGAAGCATTCAAGATAAATAGTGAGCATCTCTCCTAAGAATCCTTTAAAAAGTAGTTTACCCAATATTTTACCAGCAGTTTGTCAACAAATTCCAACATTAATTTATACTTTTTTATAGATTTTTGTGAGAGTGTAATTGTTACAGGAAGTGAACTAAATTCATTGGGTACAAAATAGGAAAAAAAAAAACCATCTTGAAATCACATCCTTTAAATAGTTCTGTCTAACTTTTCTCTCCCAGGCCTAGACATATCCAGTACTTTCACTGGAGGAACCTCATTAAGAGGCATCTAAAAGCCCAGTCCCAATAGAGATAAGCCATTCAATCTCTCTTTCAATTTAAACTTTCTCCCCTTCCACAGATCAGAATAAACCATGAATTTTCCAAACCTGCAGTGGGAAGAGAAAACAAAGTCTTTTTCACTCTTCCTTCATCTTGTTCTTTCCCTTATTCCTCTATAGTCATTGTTTTGTCTTTGGCTCCTTTAGAGCCAAGGAAGGGGTCAGGGTAGGGTAAAGAAACTGGATGAGCAAGAATTTTACTTACTACTAATGTTATACGAAGCTCTGGTGATGTAGTACCTAAGGCATTTGATTGCTAACCAGAAGACTGGCAGTTCAAACCCACCAGCCACTCCTCAGAAGGAAGATTGGGCGATCTACTTCTATAAGGAGTTCTGGTGTACTCAGCTGCTAATGAAAAGGTCGACAGTTTGAACCCATTAGCTCTTCCATGGGAGAAAGATGTGTCAGTCTGCTTCTTTAAAGATTTAGAACCTTGGAAACCCTATAGGGCAGTTTTACTCTGCTCTATAGGGTTTAACAAGTGTCAGAATTGACTGAACAGCAACAGTTTCTGGAAATGTTGTAATCTGGATTATATGTTCTCTGTGGGGCAGTTGCTCAAATGCTGACTTTCTCTCATGAGGAGCTTTCTTGGGTTCATTAGATAGTTCCCTTTCAGGGACCTCTAGGTTGCAATTCTCTTCCTTAAGTGACTCACTTTCTCACCAAACTTTTAGGACTCTCCTCCTTACTTGGCTCTTCTGTTGGCTTGTGTGATACCCAGCAGCTCAAGGGGAAATTTGGTGCCTTTGCCACTCTGTAAATATACACTACCACCCCCTCAGCCCTTCACTGTGCTCCAATCAACATTCTACACTTAGAACTTCTTCCAGGCAAAAATCCATGTAACATCACAGTACCTTCCCTCTTCTCTCTACCTCAACTCCAGAGAATAAAGGTCAATTTCTTCCAGAAACTCATCCCTGTGTATGTGGGGGTGGGCCTACAGGTTCTTCTAGTTCAGTATACATGCAATGAAAGTGAAACATCAATTTCTTTTCCTGCGATTTTTTTTTCAAGTATGTTTCACTTGAAAAGGGAGACACCTGACACACCTCATGACAACACTCTTCAGAGAAATCCTGAATCACTATCTCAGTGTCCTGCCTTCTACTATATATAGGGGACAAAATAATTCACTGAGAAAAAGGAAATCTTAAATCAAATGGTGCTAAAACAAACAAACAAAAAACTAACCCTTACCTCACATAATATAAAAAATTTAACTCAAAATACATTAGAGATATAAATGTCAGAATGAAAACTGTAACACTATTAGAAAAAAACATAAATTAAAATCTCAGTGACACTGGGTTTTTAGAAGATTTCTAAAATAGGACACAAAAAGCACTGACTGTAAAGACATAAATAAATAAACTTCCCATTATCAAAATTCACGGCTTTTAGTCTTAAAAAGACATGTTTAAAAAATAAAAGACAAGCTAAAGGCTGGGAGAAAATATTTACAAAACATATATATGATAGAGGTATTTTTTCTAGAATATATCAGGAAATTTTAAAACTTAATAAAAAGATAACCCAAATTTTTTAAAAAAAGACAACTTATTTACATATGTATTTCACCAAAGAAAACATAAAGCTGGAAAATAAGCATGTGAAAAGATTTTCAATATCAATAGTGATAAGGTAAATATAAATTAAAACCAGAATGAGATAGCATTACACACCTATTTAGAACTCCTATTAAAAAGACTGACCATATAAAGGGTTGGTGATGATGTGGAGCAACTGGAACTCTCATACACTGCTGATGGGAATGGAAAATGGCCCAACAACTTTGGGAAAATTTGATAGTTTCCTAAAAAGCTAAAACCTACACCTAGCATATGACCTAGTGCTTACATACTTAGGTATTTACATAGAGAAATGAAAGCACACATTCACAAAAAAACTTGAACAAGAATGTTTATACCAGAATTATGTGTAATATCCAAAAGCTAGAAACAACTCAAAAAGTAGCTCTGGTTATGCAATGGTTAAGGCATTTACCTGCTAACCAAAAGGTCAGTGGTTTGAACCCACCAGCTGTTCCAAAGATGAAAGATGAGGCAATCTGCTTCTGCGAAGATTTATAGCCTTGGAAACCCAATGGGGGTTGCTGCAGGTTGGAATCAACTTCATGGCAATAAGTTTGTTTTGTTTTGTCTTGGTTTGGTTTGAGAAACAACTGAAATGTTCACAAATGAGTGAACAGATAACTATTTGTAAAACAGCATAATGAAATACCACTTAATAAAAAGACATGAAATATTTATATACGAAATGGATGAATTTCAAAATAATTGTGCTGAGTGAAAAAGTCCAGAAAAAGAAGGATATATTGTATGAATCCATTTATATAAAATTTGAGATAGTGCAACAAAAAGTAAACAAATGGTTGTTTGGGGATTGGGAGAGGGATGTGGGGGAGAGGGGTATAAGGGAAAAGTTACAAAGAGGCACAAGGCAACTTTTGAGAATGATACATGTATTCATTGTCTTGATTGTTTTGATGGTTTCATGAATATAT
>NW_006922068.1:293521-313597 GCF_000298275.1 Orycteropus afer afer
GGGTTTGAACTACCAACCTTCTGGTTAGCAGTCAGATGCCTTAGTCACTGTGTTACCAGAGCTTCCGTGTGTGTGTGTGTGTGTGTATGTATGTATATATGTATGTATGTATGTATGTTGTTGTTGTTATGTGCTGTCGAGTTGGACCTGACTCATAGTGACCCTCCTTGGGTTTCCGAGGCAGTATCACTATGGAAGTAGATTGCCCCATCTTCCTTCCTATATATGTGTGTGTGTATACATTGTGTGTGTATGTATATATTATATATACATACATACACAATGTATACACACACACATATATATCAAAACTCATCAAATTGTACGCTTTAAATATTTCTAGTTTATTATATGTTAGTTATACCTCAATAAAGCTGTGAAAAAAAAAGAATCATAGAAAAACTTCAAGGCAAACAATGGGAAAATATTTGTAATTACAATGGTATATAAAAGGTTAATGTACTAAACATGAAATTCTAGTGAGTAAGGCATTTGAGCTAACCAGAAAGTTAATGGTTAAAACCCACCAGCTGTTCCATGGGAGGAAGATGAGTCATTCTACTTCCATAAAGATTTACAGCCCTGAAAATCTAATGGGGGTTGTTATAAGTTAGAATCGACTCAATTGCAGTGGGGGGTTTTTTGGGGTGTTAAGAATATAAAGTAGTCTTACAAATCAATAAGAATACATAACCATCTCAAAAGAAAGTAGCAAAATGTACAAACAAGCAGTTCCCAACTGGAAAATATATAAATTTCAATGGCTTTATTAATAAGATAATTATTTAAAACAATAATTCACCTTCTAGTTTTCATTTATAAAAATGGCATTTTCTTCATTTTTCATACTCAGTGCTGGTAATGACACAGTGAGATGGGCATTCATACTCCAGCATTGGTAATATAATTTGGAAAACTTTTCAGAGAAGTCATTTGCCAATATTATTAAAATCTTCATATCTATAGGTGTTGGGATCAGGTGTCACTTTTATTTCCTCCATTATATTTTCTATTCACTTTTTAACAATGGCCATAATGAGAAAAAAATGTAAGGAAAATTTTTGAATTAGTCTCATTTTGCCAATTTAAGAGCACAAAGAATAGGTTGTGCCTTCTAGGCCTCCCTCCCTACTGGCGATGGGTTCCTCCCTTGGGGAGAAGGGGGAGCATGGTTGATTGTCATCATGGGATCCTCCTCTCCATGGCTCATAGGATGGACACCATGAGCACTCAGTGCCACACTAGCATTTCCCAGCCACATGGTTCCAGCCTGTTTTCTCACTTATGCTTTTCTGTCTTCCTAACACCACCCACACTACGTCAGGGGTCTTAATCAAGACTAATTTCACAAGGAGAAAAAAAAAAAATCTCTACAGAGCTCTCTTTCACAGATATAGTTCAAACCAAACTCACAGCAACCCTATAGCACAGAGTGGCCCCATAGTATTTCCAAGGCTATAAATCTTTATGAAAGCAAACTGCCTCATCTTTCTCTTATGGAGAGGCTGGTGGGTTTGAACCTCCAAACTTTTGGTTAGCAGCTGAATGCCTTAACTACTGCACCACCAGAGCTTCTTAGCTAAGGTCCAGGAATTGCAAAAAAAAAAAAAAAAGAAGATGCTTACCCCCTCCCCTTGTTATCAATCATCTGTTTGTCCACCAGTTGTCATTGAGTCGATTTGACTCATGGTAACCCTATATATGTTAGAGTATTTCTATGTGCCAGTAGGATTTTCAGTGGTTGATTTTTTGGAAGTAGATTGCTAGGCATTTCTTTAAAAAAAAAAAGGAAATAAATTATTGTAATTTGGGGGAAAGTTTACAGAGCAAATTCATTTTCCACTCAGCAGTTCATATACTTTGTCTCATGACACTGACTGCAATTTCCCACAATGCAACAGCTCCCCTCCTGTTTCCTCCTCAGAGTTACCTCTTCCCTGTGTCCTTCCCTCCCATGCACTCCTGCCCCCTGAGCTGTCTCCCTGTGCATACACAGCCCTTCTATTCTCCCATGATTGATCCCTCCAAGGAGTGTATCTATCTAATGTAAATTTTCAGCTCATCTGGCTGTCTTTTATTTGGCTGGCAGCCACAGGAGTGGGTTCAGTTCCAGACAGGAAGGGCAGCTAGGGGCCGTAGTATCAGGGCTTTCACCAGGCTCCATTAGACCAGCAAACCTGGTCCTTTTTTTTGTTGTTGTTATGATTTTGAGTTTTGTTCCACATTGTTTTCCCACTCTATCCAGGCTTGGGAAGTACTTCTGGGTGAACTTGAACCACCAACCATTCAGTTAGCAGTTGAGCACATTAACCATTGCACCACCCTGGGACTTTTTGTCCCATTAGCTAACCCAAACTTCAAAGGTAGATTATCACTGACATCATGCAGAAAGGGGGACATAGTGGAATGAAAGGAAAGTGACATGTAGCAGAGCTTGCAGCAAGTCAGAGATAGCCACACCTCTAGCATCCCATGAGCCAACTCCCAGTCACTACTCTCTCTCTCCCTTCCATGCCATATGGACTTTCATTTGCTTTTAGAGTAATCAGAGCTCAGGATTGGGATGTATTTTTCTTTGAGTAAACGAATAGAAGAGTTTTAGTCTGCAGAGGCAAAACTATATAGTAGAAGATTGTCCAGTCTGCAAATATTGACACCAAATAGTGATTGTGTCATTGGGGCATCAAAGTACACAGCAGCTGCAATAACACAGGCAAGCCATAAAAGTCCTCTCAGGCTCAGGGTTCACACACTGACCCAATCAGAAGCTGGCCTAAATACTCATGAAATCATAGGTAAAGAGTGTTTTCTTTCATAACCTGAATCATTTTTAATATTAGAAATGAAGCCAGACTGATCACCATTCAAGGCACATTCTGATCTTTACCACTTCACATTGGCCACTGCTAGATACCTTCAGTCAAGTGGTAGAAAAGACAAAACATTCATAGCCCATGATCTTTGCTTTGTTCATAAGGGAAATGCCCAAAGAAGATAAAAGATGGATTTTGTTAAGGCAAACTATTTCCTTGATCTAAAGAGTGTATTTATTATATGTGAAACATGAATATTAGTGCCAAGTGGGATATTTCTCCCAAGATGACAGAGTGGTACAAAATTCACGACGCTAGATTCCAAGAAGAGCCTGGGGCCTGGCTCTGGCTCTGTTATTAACTTCCTGGATAAGTCATTTACCTCTCTGGGTCTGTTTTCTTAAGGAGAGTGTTGAAGTAAATAATCTCTAAAGGCTTTATGCTAAGTACCTAGGAAGAACACTGATGCAAGATGGGGTCTGGTCAGCAAATGCATGGTACCAAGAGCCTGGAATCTGGCTTGAGCCATAGAAAAAAAAAAAAAAAAAGCCACTGTTCCGGACAGTCCTCAGTCATTCCTTTCCTGGGCAAAATGCCCTGTGACTCAACATGGAAATAGATGGCTACATGGAAATGTGACTTAAGGGAAGCATCAAAACATGTTGTTATTGTTGTTATGTGCCGTCAAGTCAGACCAGACTCATAGCGACCCCTCCTTGGGCTTCCGAGGCAGTATCACTATGGAAGTAGATTGCCCCATCTTCCTTTCGAGGAGTGGCTGGTGGGTTTGAACCGCCAGCCTTCTGGTTAACAGTCAAGTGTCTTAGCCACTATGCTACCAGAGCTCCCAAAGAGATGGCCCGGCTACCTGGTGGGGAGCGGCCGGTGGGTTTGAACCGCCAGCCTTGGGTGTGGCAGCTGACTGCCCGAGGCCCTGAGCTCTGGTAGCATAGTGGCTAAGGCACTTGACTGCTAACCAGAAGGCTGGCGGTTCAAACCCACCAGCCACTCCTCGGAAGGAAGATGGGGCAATCTACTTCTGTAGTGATACTGCCTTGGAAACCCAAGGAGGGGTCGCTATGGGTCGGGTCCGACTCGATGGCACATAACAACAACAACATCAAAACATACTGGTTAAATATTTGAGAATATTATCTCCATTATATTTGCTTATAAGAATCTTTGGGGGCACAATGATTAAGTGCTTGGCTGCTAACTGAAAGGTCAGCAGTTGGAATGTACCAGTGTCTCTGCAAGAGAAAAGACCTGGCGAAGTGCTTCCAGGGAGATTACAGCATACATAACCCTATGGGGAAGTTCTACTCTGTCCTGCAGGGTCACTAGGAATTAGAATCTATTAGATGGCACACAACAACATTATTTGTTTATATGCTTGTTTATGGCTTCCTTACATATAATGGGCTAATTACATGTTTGGTGATGAACAAATGAATGAATGAACAAACAAATGAAATGAGAAGAATCCCACTGACCACATCTTAATGTAGATAATCTAACTGCTCTTGTCTGCTTAGGCATCAGCTGAAACCAACAAGTGAAAGAACAGACATTTAAAAAGTCAGAGAGATCTTTAGTCAGTATAATGAAATGAGCACAGTGGAAAAAAGTAGGAAGCAGTGAGAAGAATCTTTAAGAATAACATCTAAGAGATATTCACACCATTGTGCTTGTTTGTGTGTGTGTGTGTGATTTGTGTGCAATTTTACAAAGAGGATTCATTTCACTCTCAACAGTTCATTCACATTTGGTTGCCTGGCCTTGATTATAATCCCAACAACAAAAAGCCCCCATCTCTTCCCTTTTCTCTTGCAGAGACACTGGTACATTCCAACTGCTGACCTTTCAGTTAGCAGCCAAGCACTTAATCATTGTGCCCCCAAAGATGACTACCCCTTCCTTGTGTCCTTCCTATCTATGCATTCCTGTCTATCCAGCTTTCTCTCCACACAAATGCTACCCTTTTGATGTCCCATGGTTGATTGATCTTAAGAGTACATCTCCCCAGGGTAGGTGGGTATATCTCTCTGGGATAGGTGTTCTGCTTGTAGACCTTTCTACTGTTTGGCTGAGAGCTAATCCATGGAAGTGAACCTAGTTCCAGGCCTGAAGGATAACCCAGGGCCATAGTCTCAGGGATCCACCAGTCTCCATCGGACCAGTAATTCTGGTCATTTTTGTATTCACACTATTCTTGGTCCTGGGAATTAAGACCTCTGCCATATGAATCTGTTATTTGTATGATTTGAATCTGTTATTGTGTTATTTGTGTTTCTAGCTTCCAATTTATAGGTAGCTGACTAGGTGGAGCCCTGCATATGTAACTAACATCTCCACCACAACCCACCTCAGTAAACAGTTACATCAACTGAGATATGAGCAAAAAGTGATATTATAACTAGGGGCAATGAGAAAAGAATTTTGATATTGTTGGGGTGAGGTAGGAAGGTAACAAGGGGCAGAGTATGATGAGGGTGATAAAACATTCATTTTCCATTACTGTGATATATGGTCAGTGTTTTGGTTACCTAGTGCCACTCTGACAGGATTATACCACAAACGCGATGACTTGAACAAACTAGAGTTTATTCTGTTACAGTTTGGAGGTTTTAAATCCAAGTTCAAAGTGTCAGGCTCTATGGGCTGGGTGAAAGCCCCTCAACCTTGGGCTTCAGCTCTGCCTCCTGTTCCCGGCCCACTGAAGTTAGAGGCTTTTCTTCACTCAGACAGCTGCTGGCTGCTGAGACTGACAAGCCCAAGGTTGACAAGTGAAAAGGACACAGTCCCAATGTTACCAAACCATGTGGCAGGCCATTAACTCAGGTCCATTGAAAGTCTCAAGGTTGGCAGAACATGGCAGGCTGCTGAACAACGACATGGCTACATGCAGGGTTCAAGCGTGCCATAAGCTAGAGACCATTCGCAAAAGCTATTTCTTATTTATGAGAAGCAGACCACATACCCAAAGCAGCTACTCAGCTGCTCCAATAAATTCTACCATGGAGTTAATTACCAGTCTCACCACGGGGAATAACTACATTCAGCTGCCCAGCCACTCAACCAGGCCCAGCCAAGTTGACACACAAACTTAACCAGCAGAGTCAGGAAGTAGGATCTGGGAGAAGGCTGCCTGGTTTGCACTCTCACTCCCCACTTATTAGCTGAGTAACACGCAAAGTATGCTTTCTGGGCTTCAGCTTCATCATATATAAAATGGATGCTAATAATTCCAGCCTAACAAGGTTACTGTGAGGAGTAAATGAGGTCAAGGTTGCAGGGTACTTAGGAGAGTTTTTGGTACATAATAAGAGCTCAATAAGTGTTAGCTGTTGTTATGCTCTGGCCTCTTGGATCAAGTTTGAGCCTAGATGATCAGAAAATGGAAAGCTAGAAAAGGCTTTCAGGCATAAAAGGGCAGGAGTTGAGGGCTAAATTGCCATCATTTCCCTGACTCAGACCCTTGCCAGAGCTCATGATTTAAAAATACACAAAAGGGCTCCTAGATGTGAGGAGCAGAAGGAATTTGGAATGAACTGCTTCCCTTTGAGAAGATGAGAGACAGATGATAATGTTCCAGAAGTAGGAAAAAAATACAGACAGAGCATAACATACCTGAGGGTGGCCGTTTGGGGACTGTAACCCTTGTGCTATTTAATAAGGACTTCAGGGCTATAAGTGGTTACAGTGAGGAGCATGTCTCTTACAAGAAAATGAAACAAACCAGTGTACTAAATAGCACTCTGATTCATCGGGAAATCGGAGGGCAAGCCGTAAAAGAAGTAAGCAGCAAGTACAGCTCATGCTGTTATCCTTCTGTCAGTGCAGGCAAGAGGGGTGGGTAAACCAGAACAGTGTTCCCCTGGCCTGGGTCTCTTCTCAGCCTTTCTCAGACATTTCCTTCCAGAACAAGTGGTCTGCAAAGGACACCAGGGTGCTATTTTCCAATGGCAGCATTAGTGGAAATAGAACCATAAGGTTTGGACCAATTCTAGATAGCTGGAAACTAATGCCTACTTTAATGAGCTGGCATGACAGCTCAATGGCCCAGCTTGGATCTGTCCCTGCCAGCCTTCTCTGAGGGGAGTGTCTGCTCCATGGGGTGGAGTCCCTTGTACAGAAACAGAGCATATGGCCCTCACTCCAGCCAGTGCCGGCAAGGGTGGGGGCTGACCATAGGAATCATCTGCTTTCTCAGGCAAGTTTGCTGCTAAGAATCATCCCAAACCTCCTATCTTCTTCCTCTGCATTATGAAATGGCTTTTTTTCTGGGGGAAAGGGGGTTTGGTTTTAAATTTTACTAAGTGGATCCATTCCCTGTGCTTTGGAACGGCACAACATCAAGGTTGTTCATTATAAATCACCTTCACCCATCACTTGAAAGTCATCCCTGCCTACATCAAGTGATTTTGTGCTCTGAAACGGCTGAGTCTGTTCTATCTCCAATTGTCCACCCACTGTTCCAGGAAGATGCCACTGGGACTGGAATAAAAGAGTCATTGGCAATGATCTTTTGATGCCAGAGTCGGACTCTCTAGGCTCCTTGGTATTGGGAGGTTAGGGTGTGGGCAGAGACAACATTCAAGCAGAAGCTATTTACAGAATAGGGCCTATGGCAATTAGTTCTAAATTGCTGAATGATGTCTTATAGCTGGCGATGGACAATGCGATGGCCAATAGAAACTGCTCATTGGTGCCTCCCCCCTTCCAAGTGATGCCCAGGACATGTGCCATACCTACGATACCCTAGATATGCCTCTGCATTCAAGGAGGCCCTGGGTATCATCACAAGAGCCACATGAGACTTCTAATTTTGCCGCAATGCATGCTTGCCTTTGATGAGCCCACTGCTAACCTGATTAAGATTCTCCAACAGCTGGGTCAGTTGGCAGTAAAGACAACACAGGAGCAGGCAATGGGAGGGGCTAAGAGCAAGCAGTCAGTGAGAAGCAAAAGGAATACCGGTAACAGCAGCACCAGGCGATTCTCCCCTGAGCAAGCATCACGCTCACCATAAAGAGCTGCTGCATTAATTACATAGCCTCCTTGCTAAGGATTCTCTCCCGGAGTGTCTAAGAAAACTAATGAGGGCAATCATAGCACCTCTCAAGAACTTTTCACCTGCCAAGCACTTTACAAGATTAGCTCATTAATCTACTCAGGCCCTCCTGTGAAGCTGGTAATTATTTTTATGCCCAGTTCAGAGATGGGGCAACTGAGCAGGGAGGAAACAGCTGCCTGGAATCTCTGGGCACATCACAGTCCTTCAGGGCTTCTGACACAGAGCACAGGACTCTGAGATGCACTATTTTCATCTTTTGTTTTATCCCAGTTTCCTGTTGCTATCAGCATCTCTGAAGAGGGTAGGAAATACATGGGCTGGATCTCCATTCCATGCAATTAATACTTAACTCAGCTAGCTAACTGATTACCATGGAGTAAATTCTAACTAATGGCAATCCCATGTGTTTCAAGGAGCTCTGGTATCATAGTGCCTGAAGCACTTGGCTGTTGACCAGAAGACTGGTTGTTCAAACCCACCAGCCACTCCTTGGAAGGAAGATGGAGCAATCTACTTCCAAAGTGATACTGCCTCGGAAACCCAAGGAGGGGTCGCTATGAGTCGGGTCTGACTCGACGGCACATAACAACAACAACAACAAAAACATGTGTTTCAAAGTAGAACTGTTCCATAGGGTTTTCTTGGTTGTAATCTTTACAGAAGCAGATTGCCAGGTCTTTCTTCCATGGCACCACTAGGTGGATCTGAACCACTAATCTTTCAGTCAGAAGCCAGCAGGAAACCATTTGTATCACTCAGGAACCATAACTACTGATTAATTCCCTTTTGAAGCAACCACTACCAAAACAAACAAAAACAACCCACAAACAGACAGACAAACAACTGTTATTCTTTCATAGCAGAGGAATTGTTAGATTCTAGTTGATGACTTGTTTCTATATAAAAACAATGAATTAATCAAATCAACAGATAGTTTCATTGAATGTCTTCTATATTCTAAGCATTATACAAAGCACTTTGAATCAGAAAACCAGTTCCCATCAAGTTGACCCTGACTCATGGCAACTTTGTGTGTCAGAATAAAACTGTGCGTCAGTAGGTTTTCAATAGCAATTTTTTCAGAAGTAGACTGTCAGACCTTTCTTCTGAGGCACCTCTAGTGGACTCAAACCTCCAAACTTCCAGTCTGCATCTGAGCATACAAACTGTTGCACCACGGAAGGACTCCTGTCAAGCTGTAAACCTAAATAGCTAAACCCACTGCTGTGAGCCATTCTGACTCATAGGAAGCCTATAGGACAGGGCAGAACTGACCATAGTTGTTTCCAAGATTGTAAATCTTTACAAAAGTAGATTGCCACATCTTTCTCCCAAACAGTGGCTGGTGAGTTTGAAGTGCCAACCTTTTGGTTAGCAGCTTAGCACTTGAACTCTTTGTCACCAGGACTCCTTACCAAGCCATACACAGTGATAATGTAGTTAAAAGTATAATGTGGCTGCCCCTTCAATTTTATTGTAATTTTATTTAATCTGAATATCAGGCCATTTCAATAGAAAATTTCATTAAAATACCTATTATTTCATGTTCCCACCCCAACTTTTGCTTTCTCTAGATTTCATCGACACAAGCTAGAACCAATTCTTTAACACTGTAGTGCTTTAACACAATCCCAAGTCTTGGAAAAGAAAGGTGCCTTTTGCTTGTCAGTGGCACTAAGCTTTTCCCACAGCCACTTCTACTAACTGTTGGAGCAAGTAGGTGGTTCTCCCTCTGGTTCCCAAAGTAAAGCAAGCACCCTTTAAAAGGGCTTGATTCCTTGTGTCAAGGTGGTAAGAAACTTCTTGTTAACCATGGTGCAACTTAGCAGAGTGCTTTTGTTTTTAAGAAGTAGAAGGAAAGTAAATTACCTGGTAAGTAATTTAAAATACCACCAACTGTGTGTCAGTTTGCCATACTGTGGTAGCTTATGTGCTACTATGATGCTGGAGGGTATGCCACTGGTATTTTAAATACCAGCAGGGCCAATCCCAGTGAACAGGTTTCAATGGAGCTTCCAGATTAAGACAGGCCAGAAAGAAAGGCTTGGTGATGTACTTTCAAAAATTAACCAATAAAAACCCTATGGTTCACAACAGAATATTGTATGATGTAGTGCTGAGAGATGAGCCCTTCAGGTTGGAAGGCACTCAGTACACAATGAGCCCAACAGTGGACTCAAACATATAAATGACTGTGAAGATGGAGCAGGACTGGGTAACATTTTGTTCTGTTGTACATGGGGCTGTCATGAGTCAACAGTAACTAACAACAAAATAACAACAACAATTTAAAATATTAATTTTACAGAGGGAGTGAGTAGTTGAACCTGTGGGTTTGGGACCATAGTCACAGGGGACATCAAGCTCAATTGGCATAACATACTACACAAAATATTGTTCCACCTCCTACTTTGGCAAGTAACAACTGGGATCTTAAAAGCTTGCAAGCAGCCATCTAGATACAATGATGGGCCTCTCCTTGTCCAGAGCAAAGAATAATGAAGAAAACCAAAGATTCACGGAACCAATTAGTCCTTGCGACTGATACACCATGCAATCCTCAGCCTGTATGACTATGAGACCAGAAGAACTAGATGGTGCCCGGCTACCACTGTCAACCACTTAGAGGGGGATTTATGTAGGAGATCCTGGATAGAGAGTGAGAACAATGTGGAACAAACTCAAAATCATTTGGGGGAAAAAATAGGGGGGACCAGGTTTTCTGGTCTGATAGAGCCTGGTGGAACCACTGAGACTAAGGCCCCTAGCTGTGATTCAGGTCTGGAATTGAACCCACACCTGTGGCTTCCAGCCAAACAAAAGACAGGCATATGAGGTGAACATTTACCTGTGGTAGATACACTCCTTGGAGAGAACAATCATGGGAGAAAGAAGGGCTGTTTATGCACAGGGAGACAACTCAGTGGACAGGAGTGCATGGAGGGATGGACAGAGGAAGAGGTAACTATTGGGAGGAAGTGGGAAGGGAACTGTTATATTGGGGTAAATTGTAGTCAATGTCATGAGACAACATGTGTGTAAACTGCTGTATGGTAAGTGAATTTTCTCTGTAAAATTTCACCCAAATCACAATAATAATAATAAAATATATATTAATTTTGCAGTAAAACAAGCAAGGCCAGAGTTGGAATAAACCCAAGGACAAGACTTCAAAGAAATGGAAAGCTCATGACCCTCCTTCAGTAGGACCACTTTAAGAAGAGCACTTAGGAGATTCAGAAAGTTGTTTACCTGCATTTTATTGACTATGCAAAAGCATTCAACTGTGTGGATCATAACAAATTATGAATAACATTGCAAAGAATGGGAATTCAAGTTCACTTGACTATGCTAATTGGAACATGTACATAGACCAAGAGATAGTAATTTGAACAGAGCAAGGGGATATTGCATGGTTTAAAATCAGGAAAGGTGTGTTATTTCTTTTTATCATACTTATCCAATTTGCATGTGAGCAACTAATCCAAGAAGTTGTACTATAAGAAGAAGAACATGACCTCAGGATTAGAGGAAGGCTCATTAACAACCTGAAATATGCAGGTGACACAACCTTCCTTGCTGAATCAAGGAGGACTTGAAGCACTTACTGATGAAGATCAAAGATTACAGCCTTCACTATGGATTACACCTTGTTGTTGTTGTTGTTTGCCGTCGAGTTGGCCCTGACTCATAGCGACCCCTTCTTGGGTTTCTGAGGCAGTATCACTATGGAAGTAGGATTGCCCAACCTTCCTTCCGAGGAGTGGCTGGTGGGTTTGAACCGCCAGCCTTCTGGTGAGCAGTCAAGTGCCTTAGGCACTATGCTACCAGAGCTCACCTTAACATAAAGAAAACAAACGTCCTCAGAAATGGACCAATAAACATCATGGTAAGTGGGAAAAACACTGAAGTTATCAAGGATCTCATTTTACTTGGATCCATAATCAACACCCATGGAAACAGCAGCCAAGAAATTAAATGACATATCATGCTGGGAAAATTTGCTGCAAAAGACCTCTTTAAGGTGTTAAAAAGCAAAGATGTCACTTTGAGGACTAATGTGCATCAAACTCAAGCCATAGTCTTTTCAATCACCCCATATGCTCTGGTAGCGCAGTGCCTAAGGCACTTGACTGCTAACCAGAAGGCTGGAGGTTCAAACACACCAGCCACTCCTCAGAAAGAAGGTTAGGCAATCTACTTCCATAGTGATAACTGCCTCGGAAACCCAAGGAAGGGTCGCTATGAGTCGGGTCCAACTTGATGGTACACAACAACAAAAACAAATATGCATGTGAAAACTAGACAATTAATAAGGAAGATTGAAGAAGAATGATGCATTTGAATTATGATGTTGAAGAAGAATATTGAATATACCATGGACTGCCAGAAGAATGAACAAATCTTTCGTGGAAGAAGTAGAGCCAGAATGCTTTTTAGAAGTAAGGATGATGAGACTTTGTCTCATGTACTTTGGACATTTTATCAGAAGGGACCAAACCCTGGAGAAGGACATCATGCTTGGTAAAGTAGAGAGTCAGTGAAAAAGAGGAAGACCCTCAACAAGATGGACTGAGACAGTGGCTGCAACAATGGACTCAAACATAGCAACCACTGTGAAGATGACGGAAGACTAGGTAGCGTTCTGTTGGACATAGGGTTGCTGTAAGTCAGAACTGACTCACTGGCATCTAACAACAAGGTCAAAGCTATCACATCACCTTTATGTCCAATTTCAGAGCCATCTGAACCAGCACTAGAGGAACTCTCTGAAAGGCTCAGGGTCAGGTTTAGAAGCTCACAGATCAAAATCTCAATTAACACAGACACCACTGCATTATGGCATCAACTGTGGATGGTAAATTTATGGGTAGCAGAGAAAGCATGTATGTATGTCAGGAAGACAAAAAAAAAAATGCAAAGAAGGAATGACCCTAGATCTATTTCATGGATGCCTGCCCTTTCTAATTCCTAGATGGTGACTGTAAAAGCATGTAATTAAGAAATCTCAGTCTGATCAGTTGGGTCTGGGTTCCAATCCTGGCTCTTCTACTTATGCCTTGGGGGAGACAGTTAATATCTCTAGGCCCACAATTTCCTTCTCTAAACTAGATTAATCTATCAGTAGTAATCTATGAATCTAGTCATTTTTTCATGGAGTGGTTGTGAGGATTTCATGAAATAATTCACATAAAATGCTTTGTAATCTTGATTCATAATATTCACAAAATAAATGCAAATTATTATGATTTTTAAGGAGCTGTGTGGTGCTGTGGTTAAAACATTGGGCTGCTAAACCAGAGGTCGGTGGTTACAACTCACCAGCAGCTCCATGGGAGAAGATGAGGCAGTTTGCTATCATAAAGATTTAAAGCCTTGGCAACCCTATGGGGCAGTTCTACTCTGTCCTGTAGGGCCACTATAAATTAGAATCGACTCAATTGCAGTGAGTTTTGTTTGTTATTATGATTTTAAGGAGCCCTGGTGGTACAGTATTTAAGCATTCAGCCACTACCCCTGCTAACCGAAAGATCAGTGGTTTAAATCCATCAGTGGCTATGAGGGAGAAAGCACCTGGTAATACGTTCTTGTAAAGTTATATCCTAGGAAACCCTATAGGGCAGTTCTGTTGTTGCTTTGTGCCATTGAGTTGGACCCAACTCATAGTGACCCCTCCTTGGGTTTCTGAGGTGGTATCACTATGGAAGAAGATTGCCTAACCTTCCTTCCGAGGAGTAGCTGGTGGGTTTGAACCGCCAACCTTCTGGTTAGCAGTCAGGTGTCTTAGGCACTATGCTGCCAGGCAGTTCTACTGTCCATAGGGTCTCTATGAATAGGAATCAACTCAATGACAACAAGTTATTATGATTTTAAACATTTAAAATACTGTATAATTATAATGAAATAATTTCATTGTTTCTTGTTCTTTTTCAATCTATCATTAAATGTCCTTAGTTTACAGTTATGCTTCATTAAAATAGATGATGTTTTATCCCTGACTCTGTAAGATCATAATAATAAGATTGCTTTTTTCACCTAAAAGTTTCCATAGGGATCTGACAGATAACCTTGCACTTAGGCTATATTCAGAAAGCACATTACATGTACTTCTTAGATTACAATTTAAAAATGAAAATCATACAAACTTTGGAACAAGGACCCACATCTGTGACTTTCTAAAAGCTAAAGGCAATGAGAATATGGTTTTTCTTTTTTTTTTTTTAATCAGTGCTTCTGAGGGCAGAAAGCAAAAGTGATTATTTTTATAGTGATTTCTGATAATCCCAATAAGATTAAAAGTGAATGGTCCATTAACAACATAACAAGAATAGAGGGACAGGTATAAGCAGTAGGATTCTGCTGTGGAATATTAGGAAATAGAGATATGTTAGATCTGCTTATTAAAATCCCAAATCAGTCACATTTGTGAGCTGTTGGTGACCAGAGAAACCAAGAGAAGAGAGCGAACCAGGGAGCATAAATCCTGCCTGATGCTGCCCCATCACACCCTCTTCATGTTGGGGCAAAGGAATCTTCTCTACTTCCCAAAAAGCCATAACAAAATCGTTTGTCAAACGGTCTGTTAAAATGTACTATGTCTGTCTCTATCTCTTATTTCAACGGAAGTTATTTATTCAAACAAACAAACAAAAAAAGTGAACATGATGAAAAATGGATTTATAATAGGTAGTAATTGGGAGTAAGTGATCAACCGAGATAACAGGAGCAGTTTGAGGGAGAGATATGTAGAGGTAGTGTGGTTACATACGTTTAAAATATGGAAGCGTACAGAGTAGCTCAACCTCCCACCTCCTCAGTCCCCACATCAGCACAAGTCTCAAGGCTACATGGCAAAGAAAATAAACTTAAACTATCCAATATAAATGCTGTTGGGTTACTGGAGCCAGAGAGCTATACTGGCTGTAGGCTATGAACTAAAGTTTCACAACCTTGGCATTATGGATATATATCAAAAAACAAAACAAAACAAAAAAAACCTCATTGTCATCGAGTTGATTCCAACTCACAGCAATGGTATAGGACAGAGTAGAACTTCCCAATAGGGTTTCTGAGGCTATAAATCTTTAAGGATGCAGGCTGCTCCATCTTTCTCCCTTGCAGTGTGGTTGGTGAATTCAAACTGCTGACCTTACGGTTAGCAGCCAGACACTTAAACACTGATCCACCACGGCTGGATAATTATCTGTGTAAGAGGCTGTCATATGCACTGTGAGCCGTTTCAGACATTGACAACATAGCATGTCTTCTGGGGGTCAAACGAGTACTGAACTGAGAACCACTGCGTCTCCCTTACGTCATTTTTCTTGAAGTCAAATCAAGTTTGGGGAGGTGCCATAAGATTATTAATACAAAAATGTCATTAAACTACTGACCCATTTCTATTTTATTTGATGCTTAGAATCCTTGCGTGTGTGTGTGAGAAGTCTATGCAGGGTTATTTCACACAAATGTTCAGAAAAGCATAAAAAACTATTTGAAAATGTTTCCCAAAAGATTAATAATACAGAATACATTCATAAAAGAGGAAAAAATGGGGAAGGAAAAAAGTAATATTTTCATGCTTGAGCATATACATTAGTTTAACTGCCTCATTTTCTTTCTTATCATGAAGAGACTCCAAAAAATGTAATTGTAAATACAGTCAAATGTTAATTATACTACTATAAATTATATTCTTTTACTGCTCTCTGGAGAACCCCAGGAATTTTAGGATAAACAGACGTGTATAAATGTTCATGTTGTAGTCAATATGCAATTCATATCATCAAGCTAGCATTAAATACAATGAATTCCCATACTGTGTGAAGATAATAATCAAGAACAGAACCACTTCTTCTTTGGAATTCCTAAGACACATTTAAGTTTTAGTGTTGCTGGTGCTGTGTATTGACAAAACTCATTTTATTCCAGAGACTGGATGCCTGGGGCAGGCAGACAGATGCAGTTAACAGAGTCAGAACAAAAGCACACAGAGAAGACATAATTGACTGGGGTTCTACAAATAAAGTCAGTGGCTGAAGAGAAAAAAGGAGGTTAAAGAAAGGTCAGAGGTCAAGACCTAGGTTTTTTTTTTTTATTATCATTTTATGAATCACAGGTCTCTTTCAGATAAATGAGGCTCTATGTGTATTGTAGTTAATGTGAAAATACATCTGGAGGGTTTAAAAGTAAGAGGAGAAGGAGCAAAGAAATACAGATGAAGCTAGTTAGGGATTGACTGTTGTTGTTATGTGCCGTTGAGTCGTACCCAACTCATAGCGACCCCTCCTTGGGTTTCTGAGGCAGTATCACTATGGATACAATATCAATATGGAAGTAGATTGCCCAACCTTCCTTCCGAGGAGTGGCTGGTGGGTTTGAACCGCCAGCCTTCTGGTTAGCAATCAAGTGCCTTAGGTACTATGCTACCAGAGCTCCTAGGGATTGACTAGGGTCCCCAAAAAGATATGTTGACGTCTTAACGCTTGACGCCTGTGAGCATGATCTTGTTTGGAAATAGGGTTTTTGAGATGTTGTCAGTTAGCATGAGATCACACTGGAGTAGAACTGGTGCTAATCCAATATGAGTGGGGAAAAAATCCAAACCCACTGCCATCGAGTCAATTCCAACTCATAGCAACCACACTGGATTTCCAAGGCTGTAAATCTTTATGGAAGTAGATTGCCTCGTCTTCCTCCCACAGAGAAGCTGGCGGGTTTGAACCACCAACTTTGGGGTTAGCAGTCAAATAAATGTCTTACTCATTACAACCAGACTCCTTAATATGAGTGAAAAACCAAACCCCAAACCAATCTCACTGCCATTGAATCAATTCTGATTCAGAGTGATCCCTTACTGGGTTTCTGATTTTTTTTAAAAAAATCCTTATGGTAAATCTTTATAGGAGACTGCGCCATCTTCCTTCTGTGGACTGGCTGGTGGGTTTGAACCACCAGCCTTCTGGTTAGCAGTCAAATGCCTTAGGTACTGTGCCACCAGAGCTCCTTAATATGAGTGAAGTCCTTATAAAAGATAAAAGAGACAGACAGAGGGAAAATGGCAATGTGAAAATGGAGGCAGAGATTTGAAATTCGGCAGCAACAAGCTACGGAATGCCAAAGATCACTGCTGTCACCACTGCTAGGGCAGAGACATAGAACAGATTCTCCCTCAGAGCCTGCAGAAGGAATGAACATGGCTGACACTGTGATTCTAGACTCCCAACCTCAGAACTGGAGACAATAAATTTCTGTTCTTTGTGGTCTTTGTTACAGCAGCCCTAGGAAAGTAAGATGTGCTCAAAGGCACATCTTCATGTATTACCTAATTAAAACCTTAAAATATCCCTGAGGAATAGATGTTATTGCTCCTTTTAAAGACAAGGAAACTAGAGGCTCACCAAGTAGCTGGCCTAATGTCAGAGCTAGAAAATAAAGAAGTCATAGTTCAAGCACAGGTTTGTCACTTTCACGGCCCTGTTTCTCACTAGCAAGCCACTCTGTGGCTGTCTCTCTGACCAAAATACCAACTTTTATATCTGGAATGGACTGCGATCTTCATTTTCTTTCAATGTCTGCAATTCAGCCAATTAGTAATTTACTTAGGTTAACAACTTCTTTTGAAACGACAAACAATGCTAAGTTATTATAAATCATGCATATATAATGCATTGTTATTGTTAGGTGCTCTTGAGCTGATTCTGACTCAAAGTGACCCATGCACAGCAGAATGAAATACTGCCTGGTCCTGTGCCGGCCCCACAATCCTTGCTATGCTTGAGCCCATCACTGCAGCCACTGTGTCAAGTCATCTCATTGAAGGTCTTTCCCTTCTTCACTGACCCACTAATTTACCAAGTATAATATCCTCCAGGGACTGGTACCCTTTTTCTCTCATACATTGCATTTGTTGGGATTAAGGGAGCAATGAGTGAAAAAGTATTACACATTGGAATTCTCTCCACAAAGTGCATGTAACAGGTTTAATTGTTATTACAGCTATTACCACCAATTATAAAAATGTCATGCTGGGATGGTGTTCCTGTGTAACTACAGCTTTTAATGGGAGGAAAATAGGTATTTTACCCTCAAGCACCCAGTGGGATAAACTGAGGGAAGCCCAGAACATCAGGAAAAACTGGCATAAGAGAGAAAAAGAGAGGGAGATGTCCACTGGTATCTTCATTCCTTTTGTGCCAGGCACTGTGGCTGAAACTTTATCTACCTGTCAATGCCCCTGCATCACAGGTGGTGGTAGTGGTGGTGGTGTTAGCTGCCCTCAAGTCAACTGACTTGTGGTGACCCCAGGCACAATGGAAAGAAATGCTGCCCATTCCTGTGCCATCCTCATGATTGGTGGCAGATCATACCACTGAGATCCATAGGGTTTTGACTGATAATTTTTTGGAAGTATAGTGCCAGCCCTTTCTTCCTAGTCTTAGTCTGGAAGTTTCACTGAAACCTGTTCAACATCATAGCAACACACAGGCCTCTATTGACAGATGCGGTGGCTGCCCTTGAGGTGCACTGACCAGAAATTGAACACAGGTCTCAAGCCTGGGTCTCCTGCATGTAGGGGGAAAATTCTAGCAATGAACCCACCACTGCCCCCAATATAGGTGTTATTATCCCTGTTTTATATATGAGGCCATGCTCAGAATAGTTAAGTGACTTGCTCAGTACTTCACCATCACTGGAACATAAACCCAGACCTCCTGACTTAGAAGCTGGTGCTCTTTCCACCATGCTCCATTAGCTGCAGCAAAGTGCCAATGTCAGAATGAGCATATGTTTTAAAATTCCTTGGTGATGCATCCAGGAAAGTGGGAAGAAATCTTCCTTATCTCTCCTCACTCCTGCACCCACAGTTCCATTCTTCCTCTGCTACTATAGTGTATTAATTTATATCCACAAAGGATCATGATTTTCATTTTCTTTCAATGTCTGCAATTCACCCAATTAGGAACTCATTTAGATTAACAGATAACCTCTTTCAAAATAGCGCTAGGTGAAGTGATTATGAATCATGTACACATTAGTGTAAATAAATACAAATAGATGGCCATGTTGTCAGAATTTTAGATTTGACTCCTAGCTCCTCTTTATATTAGATAAGTGCCCTTGAAAACATCACTCAGCTTTGCATGCCCTATTATGAGTTACATAGGCTTTTGTGACCTAGCCTTGAAAACTAACCTCTACGTAAGATTATTTTGTAAGCAATAATGCATTCAGGTTTCTAAATAACTGATTTACAAATCTGGGAACACAACCTAACAGTAAATGGAGGGCACCTACATTTTAAATATCTAGCTCTGATTTAGCTATTTGTCAATGGAGTAACCTGTGTAGATCTCATAATTTGTAAAATACTACTTAATCTATGTACCACATGATTAGCTGTGAGTATCAAACAGGATGATATTTGTTACAGTGTTTTGGAATATGAAACAGAGGGGTGTTATTATTGCTATTATTATATGTACATGTGTGATTTTTCAGCTAAAAAAGGAAAATTACTGTGTTCATGATAAAAATGTGTATTTACATACAGTACTGCATTGTCAGTGAAGGCAAACATTGATCTATGAGTGGACAGATGTGTGGACAAGCTGAACTATTAGGTATGTCTATGCAGGGGGAAGCGTGCCCATAACCATGTATAGGGTTAGCAGACAATGCTTCTACAAGTATATTTGTATGTTCTGTAAGAATTTCCAGGTATATAGTAAAGCTGACAAGGGACAAAGTTGTAGTCACTTCTTGGGCACAGTCAGCTACCCAGAGGGAGTGAGTAGTTGGACCTGTGGGCTTGGGACCATGGTCTCAGGGGACATCAAGCTCAGTTGGTATGACACACTACACAAAAACATTGTTCTACATACTACTTTGGCGAGTAGTGACTGGGATCTAAAAAGCTTGCAAGCAGCCATCTAGATGCAACGATGGGTCTCTCCTCATCCAGAAAAAAAGAAGAATGAAGAAAACCAAAGACACAGGGAAACAATTAGTCCAAGGGACTAGTTATACAATGCGATCTTCAGCCTATACAACTATGAGACCAGAAGAACTAGATGGCGTCCAGCTACCACTGTCAACCACTCGGAGGGGGATCTATATTGGTGATCCTGGATAGAGTGGGAAAACAATACGGAACAAAAATCAAAATCATAAAAAAAAAAAAAA
>NW_006922068.1:316002-316971 GCF_000298275.1 Orycteropus afer afer
CCCTTTTGCCATGTAAGGTAACATATTCACAAGTTCGGGGTATATCTTCAAACAAACAAACAAACAAACAAAAACAGTTGCTGTCAAGTCGATTCCAACTCACAACAACCTTATGGGTTCAGAGTAGAACTGCTCCATAAGATTTTCACCATTGTGACCTTTCTGAAGCAGATCACCAGGCCTGTCTTTTAAGGCACCTCTGGGTGGATTCAAATGCCAACATAACTCAAATGCTTAACCATTTGTGCCACCCAAGTACTCCACCATGAATATCTTTGGGAGCCCATTATTCTCATTACAATGATGGTCCGTGATCTGAAGATTACCAATTTCTTTCCCTATCTGTCTACTTTGACCATTTCATGACCAAATTCCTTTCTGCTTTGAATTTTTTGTTGATACCATGTGTATCAACAAAGACACGCTGCAATCAAGAGAAGAAATATTTTTGAGGTAATTTGGATTGTGATACTATTATGTGGCACACATACATCCCAAGTGGACTTTGATGGTAGGATTGGTAGGGTGAGGTCTGTTTCTTCAAATTCATACAGTTTTACAAGTCCCACCCTGTGGCAGCACGTACTGCAACTGAGAGAGAGCAGCTTCCCAAGAAATCTGAGAGGCTAAAAATGTTGGTGAGCAATATATGCCCTACAGGTCATGAAAGGGTTAATAGAATTCCTCCCAACTATCACAGTGAGGCATCTAGAGGCATTTGGATCATAACTGCAATTTGACCTGTTGCATATTAACCTTGAGAACCCATTACTGTTATTAATCTTTTATATAGGAAATTCTCAAAGGTTTTCTCAACAGATGCCAATGTGATAACTGTGAGAATATAGCTATATTCTGTTGTTGTTATGTGCTGTTGATTCGGACCCTACTCATAGCGACCCCTCCCTTGGGTTTCTGAGGCAGTATCATTATAGAAGTAGATTGCCCAACCCTCCTTCTGAGGAGTGG
>NW_006922068.1:317071-333485 GCF_000298275.1 Orycteropus afer afer
AGTGATACTGCCTCGGAAACCCAAGGAGGGGTCGCTATGAGTCGGGGCCGACTCGATGGCAAATAACAACAACAACACTTGTACTGCACACAACACACATGATAGATCACTGAACATGATTTCTTTTTGTGGATGTCTTAAGTCTAATTGAGATCCCTTGTGGCACAGTGGTTAAAGTGCTCAGTTACTAACATAAAGGTCAACAGTTCAAACTCACCAGCTGCTCTATGGGAGAAATGTGGCAGTATGCTTCCGTAAATATTCACAACCTTGGAAATCCTATGGGGAAATTCTCCTCTGTCCTGTAGGGTCTCTATGAATCAGAATCAACTTCACAGCAATGGGTTGTTTTGGTTTTGGGTGAGTCTAATCAGTGAACACCTTAGACTCTCTCAACTAATACACTCCAGCCCTAGATCTATTTATTTTCTGCAAATAGGCCTAAACACTGCAAATGTAATATATTGGAAGACTCCCTTAACTCATCTACTTTTTCATTCATCTTTATAAAGAAAAAGATGGCAATTAAATGGCTATAGTTCTTCATATACTATCTATCTGCCAAGTATTAGTATTAACTAATACTTGGAGAAAGTTACTTAAATTCTGAAATATCTGATGCATTATGAAATCTACACCATCTCCCTATGAAAATTCAAAGCTTTGTGACTCTTCATTTGCAATTCATGTGTATGCACGAGACAGGCGAAGACAATGTTCTGCCCAAGCTAAGACAATACCCAAACGTCAAGACAGCATTCCTGCAGTGAAATCATCCAGGCAGCCAACACTACTTTTTTTCAGAGTACCTATATACTTTGTGCTTAACCTCAGTTTATATATGCTCCAAATTACATAACAATCACATTAAAGAGTAGCCCTATATTTGAAGCAATAACTGGAAAATGGTTGTTTGTCCAGTAGCAAGTCCCTTTGGGAAATAGCCAAGGGCAGCAGGCAGCGACAAAACTTTCCAAGGTTTGGGTAAAGAAAACAGAGAGTAGGAATGAGAGAACCTCAGATATACTTCTACTTTTCTTTGTGTGATGATTATATGCTGAGCAGTGAAGTTAAACTACAATAGCTCTGTGAATGCCATTGGTTGGATGGCCATGGGAAGAGGGTGGTGGCTATTTCCGAAGAGATGATGGTAGGCATATGGTCATTACTATCACTAATGTCATTCTATTCATAAGTTCAACAAAGAATACATTTGAAATGGTAACACATTATAGGTTAATTGCATTAGAAATTGACTTCTTTATGGATAGCCTAAAATCTTCCACAGTTGATCAGTATTCTATTGTTGTTATAACATATTACTGCAAATGTAGTGGATTAAACAACACAAATTTATTACCTTAAAGTTTTATAGACCAGAAGTCCAACATATGTCCCACTGGGCTCAATGAAATTGAAGTGTTGGTAGGGTCATATTCCTTTCTGGAGGCTATAGGGGAGAATCTCTTTCCTAATCCTTGCCTTTACCAACTTTTGGAGGCTTCTTGCATTCCTTGGCCCATGGCCCCCTCCTCCATCTTCAAAGCCAGAAAAGTATCATCTTACTGACTCTGCTTCCAACGTTCCATCCTTTTCTCAAGCTAGAAAAGGTTCTCAGTTTTTAAGGATCATGTATTACTCATGGAGACCCCTCCTTGGGTTTCCGAGGCAGTATCACCATGAAAGTAGATTTCTCGACCTTCCTTCTGAGGAGTGGCTGGTGGGTTTGAACCGCCAGCCTTCTGGTTAGTAGTCAAATGCCTTAGGCACTATGCCACCAGAGGTCCTAGAAAATCCAGGATAATCTCCCCATCTCAAGGTCTTTAACCTTAGTCATATCTGTAAAGTCCCTTTTGCCATGTAAGGTAACATATTCACAAGTTCGGGGTATATCTTCAAACAAACAAACAAACAAACAAAAACAGTTGCTGTCAAGTCGATTCTCTATTTGACTGCTAACCAGAAGGCTGGTGGTTCAAACCCATCTTGGATTTATTCTGTCAAGAAAGTATGGTTGCCAAGATTGCTGTGACCAGGAGGAATGACAAAGAGAAGGCACACCAGCTCTTTAACGGTCTCAGCTAGAAAATGTCACATATCAATTTGCTTCACAGACCATTGGCCAGAAATAGTCACATGACCCCAAATTGATCTCAAAGGAGTCTGGGGACTATAGAGAAGAATATGGATAACTTGGTGAGGACAGATTATCTTTCCACTCTATTACTTCCATCCTTTTATTTGACTTTCTTTGCCTTCTTTTTGTGAAAGTTGAGCTGATGAAAGTAGAAATAAAAAGTGATCTGTTGCTAAATCAACAAAGCCACTCTCCATTCTAACACCTCCATTAGTGTTGTACCATTTTAGACCTCTGGAATTTTCTGAAAGTAGGGTACTTTCCCCTCTCTCAGATAGAATCTCTCAAAGTAACCTAACACATCTGTTGTTGTTGTTGTTGTTATGTGCTGTTGAGTCAGACCCAACTCATAGTGATCCCCCCCTTGGGTTTCTGAGGCAGTATCACTACGGAAGTCGATTGCCCCATCTTCCTCCTGAGGAGTGGCTGGTGGGTTTGAACCACCAGCCTTCTGGTTAGCAGTCAAGTGTCTTAGGCACTACACTACCACGTAACACAACTAGTCTCCATTAAAGCCATGGTAATTTCACTGACCGACACTTTGAAGCCACAACATCTTTCCTTGGCAATTTCTTTTTAGAGTGGTCAGTAATGTTGACTCTCCCAAAGTGAGATATATTCAAAGCTAATATCTGAAGCTCTTTAGTTTGCAAATATTTTACTCAAATAGACATATCAGCCTCTGAAACATCTCCCTCTTGTTTTTTTAAAACATACCTTTCCTGGGGACAATGTAATAACCAATTTCACCACAGTAGAGAGTTATGGTGATAAAAAGATATATAACCAGATTGAGAAATGCCAGTTCTTTGGGTTAAAGGCTCTCTATTTGACTGCTAACCAGAAGGCTGGTGGTTCAAACCCATCAGCCCTTGGAAGGTACGTTGGGCAATCTACTTCCATAATTTTATCACCTTGGAAACCCAAGGAGGGGGGTCACTATGAGTTGGACCCCACTCGATGGCAGTGAGTTTGGTTTTTGGTTTTTTGGTTATTCTGTTAACACATGTTCAAGTACTCAACCTTCATGTCTGAGTCATAATAGTTCCTACTAAGTTCAACAAAACGGTTTTTGCCAATGAAATATTAAAATAGCTAATATAAAATGTATCAGCCTATGTAGCTAGTGATATTTTTCAAATGAATGAAATTAGCAGTTCACCCAGTTATCTTTTCAAATTAATATGGAACCTAGATTAAATGTAGACATGAATTTTAACCTTTCCATAGACCCTTCCAGACTCAATCACTAGAGATAGATGTAGCAAGAGTCATGATGGGACCTAATTTTTCTATACCTGCAGTCCAGGGCTCTGGATGGTGGTCATCTGCATGAGGGCTGTACATCCTGTAGGCAGAACAGGGACTTGGGACTCTTTGATAAAATCTCTAGATACCAAGATGTTATTATTGGTATTAGTTGTCATCGTGTCAATTCCAACTCATGGTAATCCCTTCTATGCAGAGTAGATGCTCCACAAAGTTTTAAAGGCTGTGAACTTTCAGAAGCACATCATCAGGGCTATTTTCCAAAGTGCCTCTGGATGTGTTCATATCACCAACCTTTCATCTAGTAGTTGGTTTCTTAACTGTGTGTGCCACCCAATCACTCCTTAGATATCAAGATACAGATTGTCATACAGAGAAGGTGAGATTTATTTTATCATTCAGCAAATACTTTTGAACACTGTGCTGGAATCTGTTATATAACAAACAATAAGAAAGACCTCACCCCTGACCTTTCAAGGCTAGAATCTAGTGAGAAACATGATACTGAGGAGAAAGTAGAGGGAAGAAACAGACTTTAACAAAATAATTACAAATAATGTTGAATATCCTAGAGAAAATAAATAGTGTGCTAATGCTGTAAAGGAGGAGACCTGATGGTGTAGTGGTTAAGCACTCAGCTGCTAACTGAAAGGTCAGTGGTTTAACCCACCAGCCACTCCATAGGAGAAAGATGTGGCAGTCTGCTTCCATAAAGATTACAGCCTTGGAATCCCTATGAAGCAATTCTGTTCTATAGGTTCTCTGTGAGTCAGCATGGACTTGATGGCAATGGGAATACAGAGAAAATCAGAGTAGATGCTGTTCATAAAAGGAAAACTTCCTTTGAGAAGCATGGACATGGAGCTGGGACCCTACTTTAAACACAAAATAAAGTGACCTGGGTGGGCAGGGTGCCAGGTAAGACTTAATCACCAGAGTCTGGATCATGCATTATAAAAAAAGGAGCAAGCCATCATCTCAGGTCTGAGGCAGCCATAGAAACTGAGCAGTTCACTAGAGAGGATTCAGAACTTGAAGAGCACCCTTCTGCTCATTTCTTTGCAGATTAGGATCATCACCAACATTTCTTGAGGATTGACCCCCGCTGCAAGCACTCCACATGGACAAATTCAGGTAGCTAGTCTTATTTTCAAGGAGCGCTGGTGGCTCAGTGCCTAAGGAATTGACTCCTAACCAGAAGGTTGGCAGTTTAAACCCACCAGCTACTCCATGGAAGGAAGATGGGGCAATCTACTTCCATAAATATTTACTGTCTCAGAAATACAATGGGATTTGGTATGATTCTGAATCAACTCAATAGCAGTGAGTGGTTATTTTTTTGGGGGGTGGGGTGGGGTGGGGCAGGAGGAGTTTGTCTTATCTTCAGGGTCCCTGGTGGAACAGTGGTTAAGTGCTTGGATGCTAACCAAAAGGTCAGCAGTTCAAACCCACCAGCCCCTCTGTTGGAGAAAGATGTGAGATCTGCTTCCATAAAGATTTATAGTCTTGGAAACCCTTTGGGGAAGTTCTGCTCTGTCCTATAAAGTCACTATAAGTCAGAATCAAGGATGGCAGTGGTTGTTTTGTTTTTGAAGGTTTAACTTTATCTTTATTTTGCATGCAAGGGACCCATGAGCTGAGAGCTGAAGTAATTTGCCTCAGGTCACACAGTGGAAGACCCAGGCTGTCTGTCTCCAGGTCCCACTCTGTTATCCACTCTGCTATACCACCTTAGGAGCTCTGGTAGCTTAGTGCCTAAGGCACTTGACTGCTAACCAGAAGGCTGGCGGTTCAAACCTACCAACCACTCTTCGGAAAGAAGGCTGGGCAATCTATTTCTGTAGTGATACCACCTTGGAAACCCAAGGAGGGGTTGCTGTGAGTCGGATCCGACTCGATGGCAGTGCATTGCATTGCATTATACCAAAGAGGTATGGCTGACTCTGGAGAAAAGAGAAGTCTTAGGGAAGGGAATACTCAGCTAGTTACCTGAAAGGCTGTTAGAGGTAACACCCCAGGAAAAGAATGTGGCTTTGGCCAAAAGATTCTGTTGTAATTTATTTCCATTGCTGGAAAAACTAGGGCTGAATCTCAACCTGGAGTGCTGAAGAGCAGATACAGAGAAAGGAAGGTGGAGACAGAAGGGTTCCTCTTATACATTTTAGAAACATACTAATTTATGTATACCTCAGTCAGTGTGTAATTTTCAAGGTCTCCTTTATAATTGTTGTTGTTAGGTGTCGTTGAGTCATCTCTGACTCCTAGTGACCTGATGTACAGCAGAACGAAACACTGCCTGGGTCCTGTGCCAGCCCCATGAGCCCAGCTATACCTGAGCCCATCGTTGTAGCCACTGTGTCAATCCATCTTGTTGAGGGCCTTCCCCTCTCTCATTGATCTTCCATTTTACCAAACATGATATCCTTATCCAGGGAATGGTCCCTTCTTACAACATGACCAAAGTAGGTAAGACAAAGCCTGGCCACTCTCGCTTTCCAAGGAGCATTCTGGCTGCATTTCTTCCAGGACAGATATGTTACTTCTTTTAGCAGTCCATGGTACTTTCAGCATTCTTTGCCAGCACTGCAACTCAAAAACAATGACTCTTCTTCGGTCTTCCTTATTCATTGCTCCCCTCTCAAATGCATATGAGGCAATTGAAAATACCATGGCTTGTGTCAGGTGCACCTTAGTCCTCAAGTAGACATCTTTGCCCTTCAGCACTTGAAGGAGGTCTTTTGCACCCCATTAACCCAGTGCTATACTATGATATCTTGACTGCTGCTTCCATTGGCATTGATGGTAGAACACCAACGTAGATTGTAGATTGATGAAATCCTTGACAACTTCAATCTTTTCTCCATTTACCGTGATGCTGCTTATGGTCCCATTGTGAGGATTTTTGTTTTCTTAATATTGTAGTGTAATCCATACTGCAGAACTGTATTCTTCAATCTTCATCAGTAAGTGCTTCAAGTCATCCTCAAACTCAGCAAGCAAAGTTATGTCATCTGCATAATGTAGGTTGTTAATGAGTCTTCCTCCAATCCTGATGCCATGTTCTTCTTCATATAGTCCAGCTTCTTGGATTATTGTCCTTTATTATATGGCTTGGAAAATCCATACACAACTAACCAGGCAAAGCAGAGGTGTAACAAGGAGGCTTCAGGAGTTCTGTATGCCTCCTTCTTCAGGTCTTCTCCCTTTTCCTGTTTCAGTTTGGCACCTGAATCCCAAATCTGTTCTTATCTGCCCTCTGCTCTTGGCACCAGAATTTCAATTGTCAGGTAGATTTCTCTCTTTCTCTCCCTCAAGTTTTGTTCTGATTATTCTAGCTCTTCCCTGTTTCTGATGGTCTCTTGTAGGACACTTCCCACCCTGCTGAACCCTTCAAAACCCCAACCCTGACCCCAGTTGCTGACCATGCCAGTGGGTTATAGCTTCTCCACACAAGGAGAAAGTCTCACTCTTGTTGTATGTGGGCTCTTGGCTCTGTCCCAGGCATACGGGGACAGGAAAGGAAGCTTCTCATGGGTCACTGATCTCCCAGGACCTACAATCAGGTTGTGGTCACTAGACTAAAAAAACAGGTCCAGCATCAAGTTAATCAGTGATTGCCAAAATCTCAGCCTTTCCCAACAGGGGTAAAGATAATATTCACTGAAAATTTGTAAGAAAAGTGTAAAAAAATGCACAATGTTATAGATGGGCAAAACATATTAGATAGTGTAAACAGCAATATCACCTTTCTTTTTAACCAAAATATTCCATCACAACTTGTGTTTCTATAAGCAACCACATGATTGGTAGCTATCTGAATATTTTGGGCCTATGCAAAGATACCATACAGTGCAAAGAAAGGGAGTATAGAATGGGCAAAGAAAAATGTCCAAGAGCAGAGAATAAAGCCAACTTGCACTTTCCAGATATTTCTAAAGTTGTTTCTGTTGATTCTGAAGTTGTATATTTTCTTATGTACAACCAGACTACCCTTGCATGAGAAAGATGGCTAAATGCAAATAACTCTTAAACTTATATAAATGTTAAAACCTTATTCATCCTTAGTATTTAAAGACACAAAACACCAGAGTAAGTCAGGAGACCTACTAGTCTTGCCTGTGACAACATTTGACCTTGGCTCAATCTCATAACCTCTATAGGATATTCTACACACTGCCCCCGCCCTGGAAAAGAGAGTCTCTTATTTTAGCTAATCTGTAAGAATGAGATGTTGGTGGTTCAGTGGGAGAATTCTCACCTTCTATGCAGAGACTTGGGTTCCACTCCCAGCCAATGTACCTCATGTACACTCACCGTCCAACTGTCAATGGAAGGTTGTGTTTTGCTATGATGCTGAACAGGTTTCAGCAGAGATTCCAAACTAAGATGAGCTAGGAAGAAAGGCTGGTGATCTACTTCTGAAAATCAGTCAGCAAAAACATGATGGACCACAACGATCTGATCCCACTGTGCACAGGGCTCCATAAACCAGGGCCGATTCAATGGCAGCTAAGAGCAGCAGCAACAATCTGTAAGAATCCTTTTAGTTCTAAAATTCACATCTCACTGTCAATAACTATCAAATATAGCCTGAAAATAAAAATCTGTTTTAAGGCTATTTTTGATTGCCAGAATCATTGGCAATCCATAGACTATTGTGTGCTTCTGAGAGTTGGAGAAGAATGACTGAAAAGAAGTTACATGTGGCCAACTTCACAATCTGGTGCAGTTTTAACTTAACTTGGAGACCTTCACCAAGGAGATGACTGCAAAAATCTGCTTTGTGTTTTTGCTTTCCTGTCCACCTCTCAGAAAATCTATTTAAGGGGAGAGTCTTCTCCAGAATCTCTCAACAAGAAGGCTGCCGTCTTCTGGACTTTCAGTTTAGGAACTCCATGTCCCTGTGTTCAAGGTAGTTTCCTATGTTAGCCCTCAGCCTCTGGCTTTCACCCCTGCCTAGAAAAGTCAGGAGTTTGATACAGAATGTGAGAAAAGCTGGCTCCTATATCACTCCTCCCCACAGGCAGAAGGAAAGGGCAAGAATCCTCAAACCACCAGAGCCAGAGAGCAATTTTCCCCCTTTCTGTTAATTTTGTTTGTTTCTCTTTCATTTTAAACCTTGATTTTCCTTTCTGCTGTAAACAGCAGAATGTCTCTCCTCCTCCAATCTCCAGGACCCACAGTTTGTACATTTGTGCAGGGCTCTGTGGGCACAGAGCCTGCTTCTCCCCACTCAATGACAATCTGAGGAGAAGCCATCACAGTCATCCAGAAGGAAGGTCCAGATCTGAATCTGAGCCCAAGGAAGGATAAGGTGAAAGTCAAGTTATGAAACTGAGAGGAAGCATCTCAGAGTAAGAGGCAAGCCCTTCCCAAACACTCTTACTACATCCTCGGTCTAGTCTCCCTTTCCAAGCTCTCCTCCCCTCACACCAAGTTGTTTACAGAGGAACTCTGGGTTTATAAATTCTTTGTCAGAGAAGAGGTCTCCAGCCTGGCAAAGCCCTGCTCCCAGCCCAGAGACAGATTTCAGGCATTTGCTGATTCTCAAAGTCATTTTCTCCGGGGACCTGTGTTTCCTGTGACTAACCCTGAGGGTTGGCTGCAACCAAGATAGTTTAAACTGAACACCAAGGGCCAAAGTCATGACCTGCCATTTTTTGAATGATACTTGTGTTAGTTATCTAGTGTTGCTGTAAGAGAAACACCACAAGTGGGTGATTTTAACAAATAGATATTTATTTCCTGACAGTTTAGGAGGCTAGAAGTCCAAATGCAGGGTACTGGCTCTAGGAGAAGGCTTTCTCTTTCTGTCAGCTCTAGAGAAAGGTCTTTCTCTATTTCAGCTTCTGCTTGTGGGCAATCTCCATGTGGCTTTGTATCTCTCTTCCTCCATCTCTCCTTGCTTGCTTGTTCAATTTCTTTTATATCTCAAAAGAGATTGACTTAAAACACTCTACACTAATACCGTCTCATTAACATAGCAAAGAAAACCCATTCTCAAGTGGGATTATAACCACAGGTGAAAGGGTTAGGATTTACAACATGTATTTTTCCCTCTCTATGGTATTATCACATTTATTTATTTATTTGAGGGGATTGAAAGATTACATATCAAATTGGCTTTCCATTCAACAACTGATATTTTGTTTTGTGGCATTCATTGCAGCCCCCACAATGTATAACAGCATTTTTCCCCACTTCCTTCCCATGTTTACTGTTTCCATTTGTTCTTCTTTCCTATTCCTTCCTGCCTTCTGAGCTTTACCCCTGGGCAAATGCTACCTTTTTGGTTTCATATGGTTTGTTGTTCTAAGGAATACCTCACTGGTGTTAACTGTTTATCTTATAGGGCTGTCTATTGTTTGGCTGAAAGGTGAGCTTTGGGGTTGACTTTAGTTCCAGGCTTGCAGGGTGTTCAAGGGCCATAATTCTTGAGAGAGGAGCTCTGCTAGCATAGTGCCTTAGGCACTGACTGTTAACCAGAAGGCTGGTGGTTCAAACCCACCAGCCACTCCTTGGAAGGAAGGTTGGTGTGGTGGTTATGTTTGTGTCAACTTGCCTGGGCCTGGTTAAGTGGCTGGGCAGCTGGTGGTAGTTATTCTCCATGATGAGACGGGCAGTCATCTCCATGGTGGGATCTACCACAAGCAGCTGCATAGCTGCTTTGGGTATGTGGTCTGCTTGCTGTATGTAAGAAGCAACTTTGGGAATGGTCTCTAGCTTATGGCACGCTTGGACCCTGTATGTAGCTGTGTCATTGTTCAGCAGCCTGCCATGCTCTGTCAACCTGGGGACTTACAATGGACTTGAATTAATGGCCTGCTGTGTGGTTTGGTAACATTGGGACTATACCTTTTTACTTGTCAACCTTGGGCTTGGCAGCTTCAGAAGCCAGCAGCTGTCTGAGTGAAGAAATGCCTCTAGCTTCAGTGAGCCAGGAGCTGGAGGCAGAGCTGAAGCCCAAAGCTGAAGGGCTTTCACCCAGCCCCTAGAGCCTGGCACTTTGAACTTGGACTTAAAGTCTCCAAACTGTAAGAGAATGAACTCACGTTTGTTAAGGCCATCCCATTTGTGGTATATTCCTGTCAGAGTGGCACTAGGTAACCAGAACAGTTGGGCAATCTACTTCCATAGTGATACTTCCTCGGAAACCCAAGGAGGGGTTGCTATGAGTTGGGTCCGACTCGATGGCACACAACAACAAGCAGTCTTGAGAGTTCCACCAGTCTCTATCAGACAAGTACGGCTGGTCTTTTTGTTATTATTATTATTATTATATTATTATGTGTTTTGTTCCACATCTTCCTCCTAGTCTATCCAGGACCTCCTTTAGTGATTCCTTTCAGAGCAGTCAGCAGTGGTACCCAAGTACCATGTAGTTATTCTGGTCTCAGGGTCATGGAGGCTGGAGTTCCTGTGATTCTCCAGTCCTTTAGACTAATTGTTTCCTTGCATTTTTGATTTTTTTTTTCACTCTTTGCTCCAGTCAGGGAAAGACCAATAGTTGTAACTTAGATGGCCTCTCACAAGCTTTTAAGAACCTAGTACTCATCAAAGTAGGATATAAAACATTGTCTTTGTGTGCTATATCATGCCATCAGCCTTGATGTTCTCTAAAATTATGGAGCTGAGTACCCAGGCCCACTAACTCATTCCCTCAGGATATTTGGTTATGGCAAAGAAGTTTTCATAACTTCTTATGCTCCCTGTATGCTCTACTGTATTCACAGATATATTTGCAGCACTTATAGATACATATACAACATGTATTTTGGGGGGACACAATTCATTCCATTACAATGCCTGATTATCTAGGGCATGTTCCTTAGCTAACACCTAACTTGCCCTGCCAACCTAGCTTCCAGCAAGAGAGTCTTCCTGCATGTCAGTCACCTTTTCTGATATTCTAACTACATGAACCTTTTTGACACGTTGGGGCCCTACATATCAAATAAACCCATAGAGAGGGACTTGAAATTGGGGACTCCCTGGGCATAAGTACAACTATATTATGCCAATTGCCTTGATGTGTCCTCACTCTCAGGTCACTTAGTAACTAAGCCCAAGGCATAAAGATTAAGAGTAACCCATACTTAAAACTGCATTTGTAAGCACCTAATACATAAAGGGGGAGCTCTGGTAGCATAGTGCCTAAGGCACTTGACTAATAACCAGAAGGCTGGTGGTTCAAACCCACCAGCCACTCCTCGAAAGAAAGATGGGGCAATCTACTTCCATAGTGATACTGCCTTGGAAACCCAAGGAGGGGTCGCTATGAGTCGGGTCTGACTCGACAGCACATGACAACAACAACAACAACACATAAAGGGTAAGGAAATTATTTCCAGATTTTCTTTTCCACTCTATCCCTCTTCTACCTTATGGGCAATTTCCAAAATCAACATTGAATTTCACACCACACTACTGTGCCCAATATACAGATAGGTCTCCAAGTTCCCCAGCTGGCCACTGGAGCTAAAGCTTTGAGTATGGTTTTTAATGCAATTAGCAATGAAGGCTGCACTTTACCCACTCCTCTAAACAGCTTTGTGAAGCTTTATTCTTGTAACTTTTGTTGCAATAAATAAATAGGTTAGAATCCATTTTCTTAGAAAGAACAAGGAGGCCTAAAGAAGTGACATGTGTTAAAAGAAACTATGGATGAAGCAGGGGCAAAATCCAACTAAACCTCGGACCAGAGTTTTAATGGGTCTGTGTGTTTTCCTGCTGACCACTTCAAATAGGCTGTGCAATCTTTACATCTTCCAGAGCTTTGTGCTGGGTCTAATGAAGCTATTGATTTAATCTGTCTGACAAATGCTACAAGGAGAATGGCAGGCAGGAAAGCAAGAAGGCAGTCTTTTGAATTTTTTTTTTCACTTGTTTTTTGCTTTTAATTTTGTGTTTCCAGGATGAAATGTATGGATTTTTTTCTTCTCATTAATCACAGAAAGGAGCCCTGGTTGCATAGTGGTTAAGTGCTTAGCTGTTAGACAAAAGGTTGGTGGTTCAAAGCTATCAGCCACTCTGTGAGAGAAAGACATGGCAGTAGGCTTCAGCAAAGATTTACATCCTCAAAAACTCCACGCGGCAGCTCTACCCTGTTCTATGGGAACTCGAAGAATCAGAATTAACTTAATAGCAATAGGTTAATCATAGATGTAAATCTCTCCATTCCTTTTAGTGCTTTCGTTTCCTTGGTTCATCGGCTGGGGAAAGCATGGACATCTCTACTCTAACACATCTAAAAGGGTTGCAGTGAGTCAGTAGTGGGTTGAACAGTGTCCCCCCAAAATTCATGTTCACCCAGAACCCTAGAATGTGACTTTATTTGGAAATAGAGCCTTTGCAGATGTAATTAGTTATGTTAAAGATGAGGTTATACCTGACATTGGTAGTCCCTAAATTCAATGGCTGGTATCTTTTTAAGAGAAAGAAAAGGGAGATTTATACACAGACATAGGCCATGTGAAGTTGGAAGCAGATATTGAGTGATGCAGTGAGGAGCACCAAGGCAATTACCAGAAGCTAGAGACATGGAACAGATTCTCCCTCAGAAGCTCCAGAAGAAGCCAACCCTGTTGACACCTTGCTTTTGGACTTCTGGCCTCTGGAACTATGAAAGAATAGTTTCTATTGTTTTCAGCCACCAAATCTGTGGGAATTTTCTATGGCAGCCCTAGGATACCAACATAGAGCACTTTCAGGGCATGCTGACTCCCCTGGCCTACACTCCATGGCAGCTAACCTTCTGGCATTTATCTGTGGACATTTAGAAAACGGGAGGAATGGTCAACCCAAAATCACTATTAAACTATTTTCCCAAGGAAATGGTATTTTTAAATTTTCTAAAACTTAGCCCAAAAGTCTGAATTTATTACTCTTAATGTTCTTTCTTCATACAACCAGCTTCTTCTAAGGAAGATTTTTATTCATCTAATCAAATCCAATTCCCTTAAGTATGATTTAGATTCTTAGAACTAGGACATTAGATCTTGGAGTGGAGGCTTAGCAGATGATGGTGATGATGATGATGAGTATTTACTATATGCTAGAGTTTACATTGTCTGATTCAAAATGGCCAAAACAGTCCATTTCAGCTCACTAATGCCTAGAATATCAATCTTTATAAGTCCCATTTAATTTTTGACAACTTCCAATTTTCATAGATTTATACTTCATACAGTATGATTTATACTTCATACATTCCAATTATTAATAGATATTTACAGCTATTTCTTCCTATTTTAAGTTGTGCCACATCAGCAAATGGAGGTCTTGAAAGCTTTACTCCATCCACATCATTAAGGTTGACTCTGCTTAGAGGAGGCAGCTCTTGTCCAGTTGTATTTTGAATGCCTTCCAAACTGAGGGGCTCACCTTGTAGCACTATATCAGACAATGTTTCAGGGCTATTCATAAAGTTTTCCAGTAATATATCAGACAGTGTTTCACTGCTATTCATAAGGTTTTCACTGACCAATTATTTGAGAAGTAGACGGCCCCTTCCTCCCAAGTCTCTCTTAGTCTGGAAATGCCACTGAAACCTGTCCACCATGGGTGACTTTCTTGGTATTTGAACTATTGGTGGCACAGCCTCCAGCCTCACAGCAACACACAAACCACCACAATATGACAAACAGACAGATGAGTGGTGGCATTTTGAATCAGACGATTATATTATCTACTATGTTGGGAATGACAAGTTGAAGAGGAATAGTGTTGCAATCATTGTCACAAAGAATGTTTCAAGATCTATCTTGAAGTAGAGTGCTGTCAGTGATAGGATAATATCCATACACCTATAAGGAAGACTAGTTAATACTACTATTATTCAAGTTTATGCACCAACCTCTAAAGCCAAAGATGAAGAAATTGAAAATTTTTACCAAGTTGTATAGTCTGAAATTGACCAAGCATACAATCAAGATGTATTGATTATTACTGGTGATTGGAATGTAAAAGTTGGAAACAAAGAAGAATCATCAGTAGTTGGGATATATGGCCTTGGTGATAGAAATGACACTGGAGATCACATGATAGAATTTTGCTAAACCAATGACTTGTTCATTGCAAATACTTTCTTTCAACAACATAAATAATGGCTATACATGTGGACCTTGTCAGATGGAACATAAAGGAATCAGACTGACTATATCTGTGGAAGGAGGCAATGGAGAAGCTTGGTATCTTCAGCCAAAACAAGACCAGGAGCAGACTGTGGAACAGATCATCAATTGCTCATTTGTAAGTTCAAGATGAAGCTGAAACAAGTGAAAACATATTCATGAGAGCCAAAATATGACCTTTATTATATCCTACCTGAACTTAGAGGTCACTTGAAGAACAGATTTGATGCACTGAACACCAATGACTGAAAACCAGACAAGTGGTGGGATAACATCAAGAACATCATCAATAAAGAAAGCAAAAGGACATTTAAAAGACAGGAAAGGAAGAAAAGATCAAAATGGATGTCAGAAGAGACTCTGAAACTTGCTCCTGAATGGAGAGTAACTAAAACAAATGAAAGAAATTACAAGAAAAAAGAGCTGAACAGAAAATTTCAAAGAGAAGTTTGAGAAGACAAAGTAAATTATTATAATGAAATGTGCAAAAACCTGGAGTTGGACAATCAAAAGGGAAGAACATGCTCAGCATTTCTCAAGCTGAAAGAATTGAAGAAAAAATTCAAGCCTCAAGTTGCAATACTGAAAGATTCTATGGGCAAAATATTGTATGATGCAGGAAGCATCAAAAGAAGATGTAAGGAATACACAGAGTCACTGTACAAAAAAGAATTGGTCAACATTCAACTATTTCAGGAGCTGACATATGATCAACAACCAATGGTACTGAAGGAAAAAGTCCAAGCAGCACTGAAGGAATTGGTGAAAAACAAGGCTCCAGGAATTGACATAATACCCAGTAAGATGTTTCAACAATCAGATGCTGTGCTGGAGGCACTTACTCATCTATGCCAAGAAATTTGGAGGACAGCTACCTGGCCAACTGACTGGAAGAGATCCATATCTGTACCCATTCCAAAGAAAGGTGATCCCACAGAATGTGGAAGTTACTGAACAATATCATTAAAATCATACGCAAGTAAAATTTTTGCTGAAGATAATTCAAAAAAGGTTGCAGCAATATATTGACATAGAACTTCCAGAAATGCAAGCCAGATTCAGAAGAGGATGTGGAACAAGGGATATCATTGCTGATGCCAGATGGACCTTGGCTAAAAGCAAAGAAACCCAGAAAGATAATTACTTGTGTTTTATTGACTATGCAAAAGCATTCAACTGTGTATGTCATAACAAATTATGGATAACATTGAGAAGAATGGGAATTCCAGAACACTTAACTGTACTCATAAAGAACCTAGGCATAGACTGGGAGGCTGTTGTTTGAACAAAACAAGGTTATACTGCATGGTTTAAAATCAGGAAAAGAGTGTGTCAGGGTTGTATGCTTTCACCATACTTATTCAGTTGGTATGCTGGAGCAAATAATTCAAGAAGCCGGACTATATGAAGAAAATGCAGCATCAGGATTGAAGGAAGACTCATTAACAACCTGTGATATGCAGACGACACAACTTGTTTGCTGAAAATGAAGATGATTTGAAGTACTCACTGATGAAGATTAAAGACAGTGTGCAGTATGGATCTATACCTCAACATAAAGAAAATGAAAATCCTCACAATCAGACCAATAATCAAGCATCATAATAAATGGAAGTTTTCAAAGATTTCATATTACTTGGATCCACTATCAACACCAATGGAAACAATAGTCAAGAAATCAGAGATTGGAGTTCCGGCAAGATGGCGGACTAGGCAGAAGAATAGCACAGACCCTCTTCAACAAAGAAAAGAGAAACCAATTAAAAAAGACACAGAAGATAATCGTGGACCCCTGAGCCTTGAAGGGATGGATACAGAATTGGACTAAACCCCAATTAGCAGAAGAATTTGCGTGAAAATACCAAAAAAAGGAGAC
>NW_006922068.1:338280-373487 GCF_000298275.1 Orycteropus afer afer
GTAAAGTGAAGGGTCAGTGAAAAAGGGGAAGACCCTCAACAAGACAGCTCAAAATAGTAGCTGCAAAGATGGGCTCAAGTATAGCAAGGATTGTGAGGATGGTGCACAACCAGGCAGTAGTTCGTTCTGTTGTACATTGGGTTGCTATGAGTTGGTGGCAACTCAGTGACATGTAACAACAACAACAACAACAACAAGAGTTTACCTGCAATATCTCATTTAATCCTCACAAGTCTTTGAGAGAGTGTCTATTAGTATCACCATTCTGAAGAAACTGAGGATCAAAAACTGGTAGCTTGTTCAAGAATGGGCAACTTTCTAAAAAATCCCATCTGATCTGAGTCCACCTTCTTAACCACTATACCCTATTGTCACCCAGTGCATGTCCCACACTTTACAAATGAGGAAACTGAGCCCAGAGCAGTGACATTGTTCAATATCGCCATGTTAATTAGTGGTGGGACGAAAAGGCTAACTCAGAGATCCTGACTTCTATTTCTATCTTTATTCCACTATTCCATGTTGCAGGATGTGATAGTTGATGAAAACTTTGGGTAAAGAACAACTCTTTTCCTACCTTGAGTAGAATTCTCCCCACACAGCATATAACTGGGCATTTATCTTTTAAGAAAAACACTGTCTGGGGTTGGGAAATGTATGTAGTGATAGGTGCAGAGCAGACGGTGGTAAGGTGGGAGTTGCCCACTTCTTTCCACCACTAAACCAGAAAAACCAAACTAACTGCTGTCAAATTGATTCAACTCATAGTGACCCCTCTTTGGGTTTCCCAGGTGGTATCTCTACAGAGTTAAGATTGCCCGATCTTCCTTCTGAGGACTGGCTGGAGGGTTTGAACTGCCAGCCTTCTGGTTAGCAGTCAAATGTCTTAAGCACTATGCCACCAGAGCTCCCTACTTGGTAGAAAATCATCATGAGGTTTTTTCCCTCCCACTGGGTTGAAATTATTCCACTCTGACCTTACAGATCCTAAAATTTGTTATCTCTCAGACATGGAAAGGTCAAATCCACTATATAAATGATTTATGTATATAAACAAAATAATATAATGTTACACAAATCAATTTCTTAAATATAGCAATCATTTCTAAACAGATTCCATTGGTTAATAGCTCTAGTTTTCATTATGAACATAAGTGCCTAATTCTATTTATCCATCTGTCCTGCCACACATCATTCCCAGGGAGATATTTCAAAGTATCTATGCCTCCGACTTGACATTCTGAAAGTCTCCAGGTGTGTGAATTTTGAAAAAGCTTACAAGGGATCCTAGTGCCTCATTTGAGAACCATTAAGTACAGGTTTGGAGTTTCTGGCTTCTTCTGATAACCCAAATCTGCTTTTAACTACATGCTACCCAACTTTTCCTATTCTGAGAAAACATAATCTCTTCTGGGTTCCAAACCAAACATGACAAACTTGTTTACCACACAGGCATATGTAGGCACAAGATAATCAATAAATTAAAGGAAATATGTATGAGGACATTTATTAGGGGTTGACAAGTACCCTTCCTCAAGGTTTGGGGTCATGATCTAGACTCTGGTCCCAAGAACCTCATGGTCTGCTGAGATAGCTGTCTGACTTGGAGACAACATAAAATAGCAATTAAGTTTCATGTTGTGTGAGGGCACTCTAAAACTGAGGTGCTTGGCATGATTAAAAATGACTGACCTAGACCTGAATCAAAGCTGCATTTTTAAAATTAAACTTTAGCTTGACCTAAGAATAGAACCTGTGATTTAGAGCCTTGTGACATATAACTTCTTGTAAAACTTTAACCAGCAAAAAACCACCTTTTCTTTAGCAAACAATGGAGAAGGTAAGTATATGGTTTATGAAGGAATGTTTGTTAGGCAATGTTAACTGGGATGGGCTTGGAAGAAGTCTTGCACAGCATCCACCAGGAAGAATTTATATGTAGATATTTCAGAAAATCACTTGCTAAGTTAACTCCAGGAAGTCTATGTTAGGAAATAGATTAGCTACCCTTACAGAATTTTAACTTGTTCTTGTCTTATAACTACATGTAATCTCAAGCCCCCATGATTGTGGCACATACTCATTTCCCCATTTTTTTCTGTATAAAAAGCTCACCTCTTCCTCAGAATGTTGGAACTTTGTGACCTAGTATTACATCATGTTACCAGTTCAAGCTGTTCAAACCCTCCAATAAAACTCCTTGCTTTCACATTTAACAGTGTAAGTTCTGTTCAAAGCTAAAACAATCCATCTTTCCAATGTTCAGTAGTCTCCTAGCAAGTACTCTAATAAACTGAGTAATTGTCTTTTTTATTTTTTTAAAGACAGGAGGTGGCAGCAATAAGCCAGAAGATTAAGTAAAGGTAGGAGAGACCAGGAAACTAATGCATTCTAATAGCAACCCCATCACAGGTTTCCAAAGAGATCCTCTTTAGTTACTCCAAATGCTAAATAGAGTTAAATAGAGCTAACCACAATCAGAGAAAAGTACAGCAATCTTCCAGGACAAAATGCAGAAATAAAATACATAAAGAAACTGAGAAATCAACAGAACCAAGACTCCAGGTCATATATAAATGTTATAACTGGAAAAATACAGGCTTGATGAAGATACATGTCAAAAAGTTTCTATGTATTTGTTGAACATTTGATAATTCATTTATTGCAGTGAGAATTTAAAATAAAAGTTTTCTAAGCAAATATGTATACAAACGGCCCCCTCCCTTCTGCCCACTGCTCTTAGAAGACCTCTTATTATGCCGACTGATGGGTCCTCCTTTCCTTCCTTAGTTTGTTGAGCCTAGAGACACTGCTAAAGTCTTAGCTACAACCAGAAAGAGTTTCTTGCGGTTTGATATAACATCAAAGTACGTCCCTCTAGAAAGGATTGTGACAGCTAAAGTCCAAATAACATTGCCACTAGACATTTAAGAGCTCTGTCTTCAAAGAAAGTCAGTGTTTCGTATGAGTTCCAAGTGTAAGCCTGAAGCTCAAGTTCACAAATTTTAAGGGATTATCAAACAGCAGTGTCAACAAAGAGCAGCACTTACTAAATATCATTCACCAAATTCTCTGTCAGCCATAATTCTCAACTAAATCTCCTAACTTCAAATTTGGATTCCTATTAGGAGTTAACTTGAACTTAGCAAGACTTCAGGGCTGAAATGGTTTTAAATTAAAATGATCTTCTGTCAAATCTTGCAATTGATAAAGCAACAGAGTTCAAATTGGTAACGCCTGAATGTGGATCACTGGGGAAAAAAAAAAAAAAGACTAGACATAAAATAAATCATATAACAGGCCAAATTAGAGACTTACCCCTCTAGATAACCCTCTAAAAACAAAACATCAGTTGTCATCAAGTGGCTTCTGACTCATGATGACCCCATGTGTGTCAGAGTACAACTATGTTTCATAGAGTTTCCAATGGCTGATTCTTTGGAGGTAGATCACCAGGCCTTTCTTCTGAGTGCCTCTGGGTAGACTTGTACCATCAACCTTTCAGTTAGCAGCCAAATGTGTTAACTGTTTGCATCAGTCAGGAACTCATATAACTTCAAATCCATGTTGTTGTTATGTGCCATCAAGTCAGCCCCAACTCATAGCAACCCCTCTTGGGTTTCCAAGGTGATATCACATGGAGGAAGACTCATTAACAACTTGCAATATGCTGACAACACAACTTTTCTTGCTGAGAGTGAGGATGACTTAAAGCACTTACTGATAAAGATTAAAGACTACACACAGTCTGCAGTATGGATTACACCTCAATATAGAGAAAACAAAAATCCTCACAATGGGACTGTGATAGTTGGAGCCGTGTGTCAACTTGGCTGGACCACAATTCTGTGTAGTTTAAGCTGTTGTGATGTGGTTATTCCCATGATGGGATCAGATGATTATGTTTTGAGCAGCCAATCTGTTGAAAGGGAGTTTCGCTAGGGGTGTGGCTTGCTTCCAGTGTATCTATGGACATCCCGGGAAAAGAGACATTCCTCTGTGGATCAGGATTCTGTTGTGCTGCCTACAACTGTCTGTGAGTGAACAATCCACCATTCGGCCTGGAGATCTTGGATTCGTCATTTGTTGGAGTCAACAGCCAGTATACTTCCCGCCTACCTTGAGCTCCTCAGCCCCTGCAGCTGCATGAGTCGGGAAAAGCCTCCAGCTTGACCTTTGATCCAAGAACTTTGGACTTGCCAGCTTCTATAAATGTGTGAGCCATTTTCCTAAGATAAATTTCTCTTTCTCTCTCTCTCTCTCTCTCTCTCTATATATATAAGCTTTGCTGGTTTTATTTCTCTAGAGAACCCAGTTTAATACAGGGACCAATAAGCAGCATCACAATAAATGGAGAAAAGATTGAAGTTGTCGAAGATTTCATATTACTTAGTTCTACAATCAACACCAGGAGCTCCGGTAGCTTAGTGCCTAAGGCACTTGACTGCTAACCAGAAGGCTGGCGGTTCTTGGAAGGAACCAGCCGCTCCTTGGAAGGAAGATGGGGCAATCTACTTCTGTAGTGATACTGCCTCAGAAACCCAAGGAGGGGTCACTATGAGTTGGGTCCAACTCGATGGCACATAACAACAACAACAACAACAATCAACACTAATAGAAGCAGCAGTCAAGATATCAGATGACATATAGCACTGGGAAAATCTGCTGCAAAAGAGGTCTTTCAAGTGCTGAAGAGCAAAGATATCTCCTTGAAGACTAAGGTGCACCTGACACAAGCCACAGCATTTTCAAACGCTTCATGTATATGTGAAAGCTGGACAATGAATAAGGAAGACTGAAGAAGAGTTGATGTTTTTGAGTTGTGGTGTTGGTAAGAATGCTGAAAGTACCAGGGACTGCTAAAAGAACTAACAAATCTGTCCTGGAAGAAGTGCAGCCAGAATGCTACTTGGAAGTGAGAATGGCCAGACTTCATCTCACCTATGTGGTCATGTTGCCAGAAAGGACCGTTCCCTGGAGAAGGATATCATAGTTGGTAAAGTGGAGGTCAACGAAAAAGGGGAAGGCCCTCAATGAGATGGACACAGTGGCTGCAATGATGGGCTCAGGTACAGCAAGGATTCTGGAGCTGGCATAGGACCCGGGCAGCATTTCATCCTGCTGTACATGCATCACTATGAGTCAGAGACTATTCAATGGCACTTAACAACAACAACAACATATGAAAAGAGCCACAAGAAGAGAACAAAACAACTCCCTATTCTCCAGTGAGTCCATGTATCTAGTAACATCCCAAAAGACAAACGGCTGCATTTTCCAGCAATGGGCAAAGAACATCCTTGTCCTAAATCCTTTACTTAATATACACAACCCACCCTACCAAGGCAACATTCTAACCTTCATAAGGCTATCCTCTCATTTTCATCTTCATTGCTATAAATGGGTCCTTGATAGACCTAGCACTGAATATGCTGAATAATAAATATTTGTTCCCTTGCTCTTCCCTTTTATCTGAAGTAATCTAACCCTCTTATTTTGAGCTCTCATAGTTCAAGATCATGGGTCAGTATCAGGGATTGACAATCAATACGGAAGATTCTTGACTTATCTCACTCTCTCTCACTGCTGTCGAGTTGGATCCAACTCATGGAAATCCCTCCTTGGGTTTCTGAGGCAGTATCACTACAGAAGTAAATTGCCCAACCTTCCTTCTGAGGAGTGGCTGGTGGGTTTGAACTGCCAGCCTTCTGGTTAGCAGTCAAGTGCCTTATCTCAAGGCCCCCCCAAAATAATCAAATGTTAGTGATGATGTTTGTTCTGAACAGTTTGAGTTGGGAAATACCAGTTATATACAGATCTGGTAAAAAAAAAAAAAAAAAAAAAATGGCAGATCTGTGAAAGCACTTCAAGGTTCCTAAACTATCAGCCATGCAGTGTAGCATGTGGACCAGTAGAATTCTTCTCATGCATTATGGTGCTAATTTAAGATCAGAAATCACCCTTACATATTCTGATGCTGAAAGCTTTGACATTCTCATTTAAACTGCAATTCTTATCAGACTCAGTAAACAGATTTGTATTTGGCTAGCTGAGAAAAAGAATTGTAAATCCTTGGTAGATGTTCTTCTCTCATCCTGTCAGCACTGAGAAAAGCATCAAAAAAAGAAATAAAGGATATGATAGCTTTCAATTCCATTCTCACTCAGCCATCTCCTAGATTGTCTCCAAGTCAAAGCATGGAAAGGACGAGACCCTCTTGTGTTGCTCAGCAATGTTGTCAAACCTCCTGGCCAAGATAGCCTCAGCAGCTTGGTCTCTTGCCATTACAAGTTCTCTGTTCAAGCTTCATCATTCATATTCATACTGTGCTCTCATAAGTAATAGCCTGAGGAACGATGCATCAGAAAAACCAAAATTTTTATGATGGGATAAAGAGCTACACGAAGAGAACAAAACAACTTCCCATTCTCCAGTGAGTCTATAATATCTAGTAACATCCCCAAAGTCAAGCAGCTGCATTTTCCAGCAATGGGCAAGGAACATCCTTGTCCTAAACCCTTCTCTTGATACACACCACCCACCCGGACCAAGGCAACATCCTAACCTTCTTACGGCTATCCTCTCATTTTCATCTTGGTTATATTCTTTGTCCATCATGGGAAGTACAGAAAGTCCTCAATCTGTTATGTATAAATGAAGCCTAAAAAGTTAACTCTTCATAAAATCATTTTGTTTGGAGGCAAGGATGAAGCTAAGAGTGGTGATGGAGAAAGGCCAAGTTCACATTGGAAGCTTGCTGGAGACTAGAGAGGGACAGGGGATCTGGTTGTCCACATTGGGGGAGGCAGGTTACTGAAGTACCACAGGAACAGGCATTCTAACTAAGATAATATTTTCAAGTTGCTGTTAGCATACTGTACTATTAGGGGCAATCCTTAATAAAATCACAAAGTAGACAATTTAACATTTAACTTCACCTACTAGTGCCCCTATCTTTCTTCTTCTTGTCATCTTGTTCTTTGAAATGCCTCTTTTGTGATCTAGTCATGCCCTCCAATGGCCAGCAAGTCACTCCTGCTAAGGTATAGAGTAACTACTAAAGTGTCCCTTCTCTGTGTTTCCATAGAAATTACCTGTGTGTGTGTAGACACTGATTGCATTGCTGTAACCATACTTTTCTTATGGGTACTCCCGAGTTTCTGAGTGATGCGTTTACTCAACATGCTTGGCTGCTAACCAAAAGGTTGGAGGTTCAAGTCTACCCAGAGTTGACTCAGAAAAGCTTGATGATCTACTTAAGAAAAAAAAAATTCAACGACTGAAAAACCTATGGAGCAGAATTTAACTCTGACATATACGGGGTTTGCATGAGTTAAGAATCTAATCAACTGGCCACTGATTACTGGTTTTTATGTATACTTCACTAGCCTGCAAGATCCTTAAGGGACACACTTCTTTTCTCTTCCTTTTTATATCTGGTTTTAGAATCTAGCAGTTACTGAATATATTTTAAAAAGTGAATTGAATAAATTTGCTTAAAGTATTATTTGATAACAGTTTATTTCCTCCCAGAGATTAAAAAAATAAAAAAATTTTAAAAGATAAAGACAAAAGCTTTAGGATCCGAGGAGTGAGATGTAAAACAGAGGGGTAGGAGACCCCATTGAGTACCTTCTCAAAAACAATCATATTAGTGCAGCAACACCTCATATAAGTAAGATCATTCCTCTTGTATAGATATTTGTCCTTGCAATAATAAGGGAGTAAGATTCCTCTTCAATTCTGTCCTCAATCCATTTCTTGATACACACCACCCACCCTACCAAGACAATATCCTCAACCTTCATAAGGCTATCCTTTCAGCCAGTTCTTGAGGTCTCTTTTTCAAAGACCTGGCAAATAGGAAGAAAGTTAAATGCCAGCTTTGAGAGAAATAAGATGTTAAGAAAATAATTCTTTAACGTCAAAGATGACAAAACAACTTTTATCCAAGTTCAAAGTGCCTTACAACTAACCACATGAATTATCCCTAGGCTCCTGTGAAGAAACCAAATGCTTACCCTCCATTCTCAGAGGAAATTGATTTTTGAGATTAAATTCCTTTCTAGAGTGGAGAAATGGGAATGAAAGGTGACTGGTCCTGAGAACGATTTAGGCTGACCCATCCCCCCTCATCAGCCTTTTCATCTTCACCCTTACTTTTTTCAAGAAACATGAGTATAACCTAGAGTGCTTAAACAGGTAGTTGAGGACATTTACAACAAAGCTCACAGTCCAACTACCCCAGCAGTGAAGCAGCAGGATGTTCTGTTTTTGTTGTTATGTGCTGTCCAGTTGGCCCCGACTCATAGCGACCCTTCCTTGGGTTTCCAAGGCAGTAGCACTACAGAAGTAGATTGCCCAACCTTCCTTCCAAGGAGTGGCTGGTGGGTTTGAACCACCAGCCTTCTGGTTAGCAATCAAGTGCCTTAGGCACTATGCTACCACTGCTCCCCAAAATAAATTACAATATCTTTAAAGTGAGCCTCTGGTTCCCTTGGAGTATACTGATATGCTTGGCCTAGTATAAGGATGAGGGGAAGGGTGACAGATTTACTCTAATTTAAATTGTAGCTTGGCATCCAAGATGGAATATATACAACTTTACACTGAAAATTTAGACTTTCCACAGTCTAAGTAATCTAATACTCCAATAATTAATTAATATTCCATTAATACTGAGGGAAGTAGCAGTAAAAGAAAAACGGTCTTGCATGACTTCATCTTGTGTGATCTTGAATAAGTTACTTAACCTCTTTTAAATCCAGCTTCCTCATCTACAAAATAGAGATAGTAATACCTACCTCACAGTTCCAAGCTATATAAAACATATGGTAAATGCCTAACACAATGACTGGCACATAGTAGGGAATAAAAAAATAATGTGTATTACTTGCAGGCCTGAAAAGGAGGTCCATCAGTTTGGGGTTACCAAATCACAAAGGCACTAAGAATTTCTGTGACTAGTCAGGCTAACTTAACACGTAGTTTAAGGAGGCATGATTGCTAGAGGGAACAAAGCTATTAAATCGATACTGTTAAAGGTCACTGGGAAAAGAAAATGCTTATCTGATAAAAGGGCTTCCCATGTTATTCCTGTTCTCTCTTATGAAAATAACTTACAGGTTACCTCAGAGTTGACTTATCAGGACAATATGACCACATCTGATGAAGGGCAGACTGAGACCCTTACCCTATTTTTAATCGGTAACCTTTGAACAAGCCATAACCCTCAAGACTAGAAAAAGGGACCTGCTATGCCACACGATCAAAGAAGTTCCTTGTTTTGGACATCTGATTTCCTCATTGCCATGATCTATGTGTGATTTCTCTTCTCTTTTAAATTGTCCCACTGTATTATTAATCTGAAATCAATCTTTGTTGTAATTTTATAGCAGTTTGTGCTTTGTGCACCAGAACATTACTATTAGTAAAACTGGCTTTTATTCCATTGAAATGAACTAAAACTTTAGGAGAGAGGAATTTGCTCATGTTGTTGTTGTTATGTGCTGTGGAGTCGATCCTGACTCATAGCTACCCCTCCTTGGGTTTCTGAGGCAATATCACTAAGGAAGTAGATTGTTCCATCTGCCTTTTGAGGAGTGGCTGATGGGTTTGAACCACCAGCCTTCCCATTAGCAGTCAAGTGCCTTAGGCACTATGCTACCAGAGCTCCCATTTACTCTTAGTGAGTTGGAAAGAGAAATAAAACTTAAAAAACTCCAAACTGTGATTTCTCTTATGTTCAACTGCTACTTCCAGAGAGTAGTACCTAAAGAAAGAGAAAATTCAAATTTTACTGGTGATTTTCATGCCATTTTCAACTGGCATCAAGAAAGGAAGAACTAAGAGCATAGACTTTTTCTTGGACATAGATCTGGAATAATGGTAATAATAAAAATGTAACAAATTCATATGATTATACCATTTTAAAAGTTTAATGCATTTTCTTATTTATTTATTTTTTTTACAAATAAAACTGAGAATCAGAATTTAATAAATGAAAAGGAAACTAATGTTTATTCAATTAAAATCTGGTGACCTGACACCAATACTGCAACATCGATTTTATCATGAAAAGAGTTAGCGGGAGAGAGTTAAAAATATACATCTTCGACTCAGGATACAGATCTTTCTGCTACACTGCAATGTGTATAAAAAAGACAATTTATCATGGTTTTGTGGTTTTATAGCAGGAATCCAAATTTGGCTTTATAGATTAACGTAATTCACCTCATTAACAGATTAAAACATAAATACTATCTGACCATCTCTATAGATGTTGTTGTTGTTGTTGTTATGTACCATCCAGTTGGACCTGACTCATAGTGACCCCTCCTTGGGTTTTTGAAACAGTATCACTAGGGAAGTAGATTGCCCCATCTTCCTTCCAAGGAGTGGCTGGTGGGTTTGAACCGCAAGCCTTCTGGTTATCAGTCAAGTGCCTTAGGCACTATGCTACCAGAGATCTATAGATACAAAATGATAATAACTGAGCAAATTTTAATGCTATATCAAATAAAAACATTCAAGATAAAAAATAATCTAAGCAAATTAGGAATAGAAGGAAGCTTAATTACCCTAGTAGCCTATATCCATGAAAATCTATAGAAAATAGCATATTTAATGATAAAACGTAAAAACATTCAATTTAAGAGCAAGAACAAGGTAAGAATGCCCATCATCACTACTCTTGCTCAGCATTGTACTGGAGGTTCTAGTAGGTACAGTAAGACTAAAAAATAATAAACTAAAAAAAAAGTATATATATGTGTATATATGAATTAGAATAAACAAAACTCATCATTTGCAGTTGATATAATTGTGGTGTAATGCCTAACGTATTTGACTGCTAACCAGAAGTTTGGTGGTTCAAACCCACCAGCTACCCCATGGAAGGAAGACTGGACAATCTACATCCATAAAGATTTACTGCCTCAGAAACCCAAAGGGGGTTGCTATAAGTCATAGTTCACTCGATGGCAGTGAGGTTTTTGTTTTGGGGGTTTTGGTATAATTATCTACATGAAAACTCAAAAGAATCAACAGATTAATTATTAAAATTAATAGGAGAGTTTATGAAGATTAATTTAAAATAATTTCTTAAATATAATCATTTAAAAATGTCATGGGTTAAAATTACCATGACCACAATTATATACATACACATACATTTGTCAGTAATAAATCTAACAAAATATATGTAGGTAATTTGTGAAGGAAATAAGAAAATTTAATTGAAAGAATTCAAGGACCTAAATAAATGGAGAAATACACAGTTCATGGATAAGAAGATTTAAATAGTAAAATGTCAGTCTTCCTCAAATTGATCCATGTATTCAATGCAATACCATTCTAAATCCCAAAAGGGATTTTTTTTTGAGAACTGGATGAGCTGATTTTGCCTTATACAAAAATAACGAACCATAAAGGACTAGGGATAACCAAGAGACTCCTGAAGAAAAACTTAGCAAGGGGCTTTGTCTTGTAGATATCACACTAATTATGAAGCTATAGTAATAAAGACAGTGAGGCATTGGTACAGCGCATGAGGAATAGGCCAAAAGATTAGAACAGTATGTTCAGAAATGTGTCCATCCATATATGGAGATTTGAATTATCACAGATGGGCACTGTAGATCATTGGAGAAAGGAAAGACAATTCAGCAAATGATGCAGGGATGCCAATTCACATTAAAAAATTAAATTGCTTATCTTCCTGACACGTTACACAAAAATAAGGCCCAGGTGGATTTTATTAAGTGCAATAGAAAATAATGATAAAACTTTTAGAAGAAATAGGAGTTTATAACCTCCAAGCAGAATTTCTTGTAATACACAAATGTACAATAATCCATAAATAAAAAGATTTACAAATTTGACTACATTAAAATCAAGAATTTTTGTTCACTGAAGTATATAATCTAAAGAAGAGGAAGAAGCCATCAAAACAGATATTACAATACTTATTACTGACAAAGAATAAGTATCAAGAGCATGTAATTAACTCATAAAAACTAATAAGCAAAAGACAAACAAATGATCAAAGGCCAAAAATAGAAATTTTACGTAAGAGACAAATGCAAGTTGTGCTACGAACAAAAAAAATGGCCTCCTTCATTGACAATTAGGGAAACAATTAAATGAGAATTACACTATCATTTCATACTCTTAGGTTGGTAATTCCAAGTTTTGAGGAAGATACAGAAAAAACAGGTAACACTTGTCCATTGCTGGTGAGAAATTTATTTAGTACAGCCTCTTAGAAAACATTTAACATTACTCATCTTGTGTTTATTGTAAGATTCAACCATTCCACTCCTATGTATACACCCTGGAGAAACTGTTGTACATGAACATGTTATGTTCAAGGAGACATATTTAAGCATATTACCATTTCACTGTTATACTAAGCAAAAGATCTGGAGAAAACCCAGATGTTGATCAACAATAGAATGAATAAACAAATTGTGGCATATTCATAACTGAGCACTCTATCAATGTGGAGTAGCCTCAAAGATAATGTTAAATTAAAGAAGAAAATCTGAGAGTTATACATACAGTATGATTCCATTTGTGTAAAGTTCAAAAATAGGCAAAACTAAATCTATTGTTTAGGGATATCTACGCAGTTAGTAGTGGTCCATTGGTAGAATGTTTGCCTTCCATGCGGAACGCCTGGGTTTCTCAACCAATGCATCTCATGCACAGCTACTACCCATCTGTCAGTGGAAGTTGTCAGGTTGCTCTGATGCTAAACAAGTTTCAGCAGAGCTTCCAGGGGGAGACACACTAGGAAGAAACACCTGGCAATCTACTTCCAAAAATCAGCCACTGAAAACCTTATGAATCACAATGGTCCAATCTGCAACCTACCATGGGGATGGTGCAGGACCTGTGGCATTCAGTTCAGTTGTGCGTAGGTTCACCATGAGTCAGAGACTGAGTCAATGGAAGCTCAAAACAACAGCAAAAATTTGTACAACTACCAAGACAAGTAATGGAATGATTAACACAAACACAAGCCTGGTTGATACTTCCAGGTGGAGCATGAGAGGGTGCAGTCAAGGCAGAGCATATAGGGGACTTCTAAGTGTTGGCAATGTTCAATTTCCTAATAAGACTGAAGGGTACATTGTTGCCTATTTTATTATTCTTCTTTAAACTGGACTTTTATATATCTTCTTATATGTTTGATCTATTTCCTTTTTTTATAATCTGTTTTTGTTGTCATTGCTGAAAATATACACAGCAGAACATATACCAATTCAACAGTTTCTACATATACAATCCTGTGACAGTAACTACATTATTCAAGTTGTGCAACCATTCTCATCCTCTTTTGTCAAGTTGTTCCTCCCCTGTTAACATAAACTCACTGCACACTCAATTTCCTATCTTTCAAGTTGCTGTCCTCAGTTTGATCCCATATAGACAGTTGTTAAAAGAGTACAGTGCTCAAGGCAGACATTCTTTACTAGGTAAGCTTGACTGCTATTTGGTTTTAAGATGACTCCAGGGTATATTTTACTTTAAGGTTTAAAGATTATCTCACGAAAAAGATATGCTTTGTTTTAAATCATCAGTGATGCTAAAAGTTAGAGCCTCTTAGGCCAGCGGTTCAAATGGCCTACTGTGGACTAATTAAAAAAAAAAAAAAAAAAAAGGTGGGGGAGGTAAACAAACATATTAGGTGTCCTCCATGTTCACATGGCTGGAGGCAGATAAAATAATAAGGCCATGCTTGTAGCTTTGCAGTCAATGCAATATCTCTGCCAAGTATTGCAATCCATAGTTCACTGACCTTTGATATAGGCATGATTACCATGCTCCTTTCATGCATAGAGTAATATGGCCCAGAATTCAGACAGATTTAAATGGAAAACCAGTGAAATTGAGGCCTCTAGTAGCCTTCACACACACAAAAAAGACAAAAAGCCTAACAAAGACGTTAAAGGTTTTTGCTCTGCATTAGCTAGCACCTTCTACATTGTGTTAACCCGCTGACACTATTTATAATGGCACAGAAAGGCTACTGAAGCCTAAATCCACTCTATGAGATTCACCACAACAATCTTCTCAAAAACACAAGCTTTATTAAATACCAGCTCTCATTTTGTTTCCAAGAAGGCCATCCAAAGGTTGCGGTGGGCTCAGGTGCTAAGAGCACGTCTATTACTGTGGTTTGGATTTGCATAGCATCTACCTCTGAATCATTCAGTACATCTGGTTTGTGGTCTCACATTAATTTTCAGTCTACGTTGACAACACTGGGTTGGGGTAAGCTAGGATGCTCTGCTTTTTGTAAATGTGGAAACGAAAGTCAGATATAGAGACAAAGTTTTTTTTTAATAATGGGATTAGCTCCTCCTTCCTTACAGAAGAGACTTCAAGAAGGGTCAGCCTTTATAAACTAAGGCTCTGGCACAAGCTATAGGGAATGGAAGGAGTTCTGGTTGCATAGTGGTTAAGGCATTCTGTTGCTAACCAAATAGCTGATGGTTCCAACCAACCAGCCACTCTGCGGGAGAAAGATGAATCAGTCAGCTTCTATAAAGATTTACAGCCTTGGCAACTCAATGGGGGAACTTTTACTCTGTCCTAAAGGGTCACTGTAAGTCGGAATCACTTGATGGCAGTGGGTTTGGTTTTCTTTTCTGGTAAATGGAGCAGAAGACGCAAAGAGAGCACACATCCACATAACTTGAGGCTTCACAAACCTTCCAGATTACCCCAGTGGAAAAAACCCTTTAAACCTTCCAGATTACCCTACCAGATAAATGCCACCAACTTTCCAGTTTACCCCAGTGGATAAGCCCCAAATGACTGCATTAGGCACTGCCTCATTATTTCACATCCATCTCAACAGGATGTCCTAGTTGACTAGAAGGATTTTCTGTAGCTACTCCCACTAAGGATCTAATTCACTGGGAAGCTCTGATTTGCTGAAAACAGTAAAGTGATTTAAAAACTGTTGCTCAAGAGGAGACTGCAGGCTGATTTTGTTTCTGTTTTGTCTTTGAGACACAAAGAATAGGTCCATGCTTCCCAATTCCCAATCAAGGAACCTGCAAAACTCAGCTCATCATTTTTGTCAGTCATACATCACAGACACTGTCTAAAATCTGGGCTACCTCCTTGTCTAGCACAACCTCTTAGGAGGAGGTGAGGAGAGGGTATAGCACAGAAAATAGAGCTGCAGCAGGGACTATAGACGAACATTTTTAGGAGCTCTGGTAGCATAGTGCCTAAAGCACTTGACTGCTAACCAGAAGGCTGGTGGTTCAAACCCACCAGTCACTCCTCAGAAGGAAGGTTGGGCAATCTACTTTCGTAGTGATACCGTCTCGGTAACCCAAGGAGGGGTTGCTATGAGTTGGGGCTGACTCGATAGCACATAACCACAACAGGGAGAACAGGAGATTCTGAAATTTTTAATTTGCCTTTTAAATAATATAATTTATAGCTTAATGTACTAAAATGTACATGAATTCAATACAGTAAACTTTCAAAATGTCTTCATTATCTCGAAAATAATTTCAGAAAATAAGATGCAGCAGTTTAAAGTAGAGCAAAATAAATACATAAAATGATCCTTTAGGAAGTGTGGTGTCGTGATTTATCTTTTTGCCTAAGCACTTTATTAAGAATGATTTTTCCTATTACTGTTTCTACTTTTCAAATTGCCTAACAAGAAGTGGCTTCAAGTTTGTAAGAGAAAATGCAAAACTGAATCACCTGCATGGTAGGTGAGCTACAACAGACATAACTCATCTCCTACTCCCAAGAGGGAAAATAGAGCCAAGGGGCCTGTGTGATGTCCACAAAGGCATAAGCCTTATGTCGAACATGGATATTTCTTATAAAGGCCTGTTGTGGATTGAATTATGTGCCTCCTCCCCAAAATATGTGTTGTAAATCCCAATCTCTTTGTCTGTGGTTATAATTCTATTTGGAAATGGGTTTTCTTTACCATCTTAATGAGGCAGGGTTAGTGTAGGATGCATCTTGAGTCTCTCTCTTTTGAGATATAAGAGAGATTAAACAAGGAAGCAGAGATGGGAAAAGAGAGATGCCAAGCCACATGAAGACTGCCCAAGAGCAGTCCTCAGAGAAAGTCAAAGAAATCTTCCAGAGCCAACAAAGAGAAAAAGCCTTCTCCTAAGAGCTGGCACCCTGAAATCAGACATCTAACCTTCCAAACAGTGAGAAAATAAATTTCTGTTTGTTAAAGTCACCCACTCACAGTGTTTCTGTTAACTAGATAACTGAGACAAGACTTTTGGCTGAAAACAATAAAATTCTGATCTGCCCTGACAAGGCTTCCACAGGCAAGAACACACAGAGAAAAAGCATGGGGCCAGAGCTCCATAGAGAGCAGATGCCAGCCCTCCTGCTCCAAGACGTGGGCATGGATAATCCTTGGCCTGCAGTGGGAACTCTGCTCCTTCTTGTGCCATTTCCCTCTCTTCAGAAAGGTCTTCCTCTTCTAGCTCCTGTCCACCTGGAGGTCACCTCTCAGCTCCCTGTGCCTTTGTTCATGATACTCATTTATCAGCCTCCAAACTACCTTTCTGTTATCAACCAGATTCATGTCCCCCACTAGTATCTATAACCCTCATATCATCTCAGACGTACTAGCAAAATCTGTTAGTAACTCAAATTCCTTATTTAAAAAGGAGTCTTTATGCTCTTTCTGTTCTGATGAACTTCTTACCAATGTTTTCATAGGAAGGAATGGCCTCCTCTTTCCTGCTTAGTCCTGGTTCCAGCTGAAGTCTAACCATGATCATCTAGTGGCAAAACCTTATTCCAAAGGACTCCACTGATTGTGGCAGGAGTGTGGGCACACAGCTGGCCAATGGAAGAGTTATTTGGTAGGAAGCCATAGGGTGGAGGGGGAAAGAATGCTGATAATAATAATAATAATAATAGCGGCTACCACTGAGGGAGTAACTGCTAGGGCCTAATATTATACTTAATACTTACAACAACTCATACAAAGTATTTTAGCCCTGTTGGCATGTAAGGTAGTTGAAGAAGTGGGTAACTTGCCCAGTGTCACACAACTATTTATTGTGGGAGTCAGCATTTGAATCAAGAGTCATCCTAACCTCTGCTCCTGCAGTACACCCTATCTCCCTCCATGTCCCCCATGCCTATGGTCATCCCCTTGCCTACCCTCTTGAGGGTCTCAGCCATAAATACCAAGGCCCACTTCCCAGAAAATAAATGAGCTTCCTCAGTGAGGTAACTGTTAGAAAGGAGTCAGTAGCCTGGAGGGAATTCAGAGGACAGCCACATGAATAATCAAGGGCTAAGAAGAACTGATGTGTCAGGAAAGATTAGAAGAATCCAATATGCATAGTTTGGCTAAGCTGAGACCCAGGCAGGGGGAGGCTGGGGTGGGGAGGACAAGAAAGCATCACTGCAGAATAGGTGAGCTTTCCACTCACTATCACCCAAGGAATGGGAGGAGGGTTGGTGGCCCAAAGAGTTAAGAGCTCACCTGCACTAACCCACAGGTTGGAAGTTCAAATATACACAGTGGCTCCATGGGAGAAAGGTGTGGTGATTAGCCTTCATAATGATTACAGCCAAGAAAACCCTATGGGGCAACTTCACTCTTTCACATAGGGTCGCTATGGGTTGGAATCAATGGAAAGCACCTAACAACAGCAACGTTGCAGAAGGAAAGCAGCTTAGAGGGAGAAAAGAGAAAGAAGCAGCACAACAGGAAGGCTCTGGAATGTTCTTCCAAGGGACAGATTTTGCCCCAGGATTCAGAGAGGAACTTGATGTAGATACCCTATGAAGTGTAATCCAGAAAGAGCTAGTTGACAAGGGACAGTGTACATGTGAAAGCCCAACAGCTCGTTTTCTCTTTCCAAATGGAATGCATTTCCCTTGCAAAGTGTTAAATTCAAGATTTTTTCCCTGCCTTTCCAGGTATCTCTCAGGTCTCTCATGTCTTGAATTGAACTGCTTTATTCGACACAGGGAGTCCCTAGCTGGTGCAAATGATTGCTTGGTCATTAACCTAAAGGTTAGATATTCCAGTTCACCCAGATGTGTCTCAGAAGAAAGGTCTGGCAATCTACTTATGAAAAATTAGCCACTGAAAACCCTATGGAGCACATAAGGTCACTGTGAGTCAGTTGATTTGATGGCAACTAGTATTGGTAGTATTCTATATTGAGCCAACTCTCAATTACTCAAGAGAAGGCATCCATGGAGGAGTGTAGGACTAACAAGAACACTGCCTTTGCCAGGTCCTTCACCAAGCATTTTATAAATATCCCATCATCTATTTACTTGTCCAAGGTCACGTAGAGGCTTTTCAAGTCTACCAGTATTTTTCTTTTAACTTCAAGCCCTAATCTATACTAATTTGTTTCTTCGAAACTTCACAGCCAAGCACTGTGCTAAAAACTGGGCCCACAGAGGTGACCAAGGGAGGTTTGGTGCCTGCCCTCATAGGATGTATGATCTAATGAGGGATATAGATATTAAAATGACAATTCCACAGGTCACTGATATGAAATATTATGACCCAATAAAAGACCCAATGTTTATGAGACCGTAAAACAAGAGGATAACTCAATCTGAGGACACAGAAGGGCTTCCTTGAGGAAACAAAAGTTAGGGAGGAGGTAAGGTACTTGGGCCAAGGACAATTCATGAAAACAGAAACCTCTGGGTTCTCTTTCAGCAATGGAACGGTTTGCTCTTATAGCAATTGTTTCCTGTATGTAACCTCAAGTCTTATTCTTTTATTTGACTATATACTGACTATTATTATACAAAGAAAAAGGGAAAAAAAACAAAAAAAAAAAAACCACTCAGTGCCTACTGGATTTGGGATTCTTTTTGGTTTGGTGATTTTTTGTTTTACATTTTCTTCTTTCTGTATCTCAAGGCTTCTACTGATACATTACATCCCATGTGGAGTGTTTATTTTCCTATAAGAAAAAAATGTTTTCCAATGTAAAGGCAGGATTTAGAGTGTTAAATGCACATAAAAGATACACTGTAAACTTCGACAATGTGATTCAAAAAGGAGGGATTAGGCCAGTGACTTACAAAGCGTTAGGTAGGATTTGCCTAGAGAAGGAGGTAGAACCCTGAAGGATTGCAGGCAGATTGTAGGCCATCGGTATGTACAGCAGAAGTTAGGAAAGGTTGACAGGGGTTAGACATTTGTTTTCCAGAAAAATCTGGGAAAAAAGAACTACGGGGCTGGGTGCAGTTCTCAGGAACTCTGCCCCCAAGGTCTGGAAGGAGAAGGAACAGACCACATCAAAGTGGAGAGGGCTTTGATTTTTATACAGCCCGTCATGATGATGTCGTAAATCCTTTCATGAGTTCTCATCCTCTTCAACCCTCTCCTTAAATGTGGGTGTCCCTCCATAATTCTTTTCTCCACTACTTGCCAAAGAAGCTCTGGTGACATAGTGCCTAAGGCACTTGACTGCTAACCAGAAAGCTGGCAGTTCAAACCCACCAGCCACTCCTCAGAAGGAAGACTGGGCAATCTACTTCTGTAGAGATACAGCCTTGGAAACCCAAGGAGGTGTCGATATGAGTTGCAATCGACTCAACGGCAGTGAGTTTACTTGCTGAAGCCAGTAGTACACTGACAACTCTTGACTACCAAGAGGTGGAAGTAACTGGTTTTGGGGAAACATCAAGTTGGAACTAAGCTTTTGTGCTATGCATGTCAAGCAGAATTCAACACAGTAAAACTTGCCTACCTGCATACAGTAAATTCACTGAGGTCTTCTCATTCTGTGTTAAGGGAACTTTGGTCAAAAATAGCATGATGGTTGAGAGTATAGGCACTAGGACCAGACTCCAGATTTTACCTGTGCCATAAAGCAGCTGTGTGACCTTGAGTAACTTAACTTCTCTGAGCTTCAGCTTCTGCCAGTGCACAAAGGATAATATAGGGTAAGAAGTTCTGGTGGTACAGTGGTTAAAGCATTCAGCTGCTAACCAATAGGGTGGTGGTTTGAACCCACTAGCTGCTCTGTGGGAAGAAGATGAGGCAATCTACTACTGTAAAGATCTGCAGCCTTGGAAACCCTGTGAGGCAGTTCTACTCTGTCCTATAGGGTAGCAGTGAGTTAGAATTGACTCCATGGCTGTGAGTTCATATAGGGTCACTGTGAGTTAGAATCACAGATCAGGATCCATGATCCTGATATTGGTCCAGTTGTGAGGATTTTTGTTTTCTCCATATTGAGCTGTAATCCATACTGCAGACTAGAGTCTTTAAAATCTTCATCAGTAAGTGTTTCAAGTCATCTTCACTTTCAGCAAGCAAGGTTGTGTCATCTGCATATCGCAGGCTGTCAATGAATCTTCCTCCAATCCTGATGATGCATTCTTCATATAGTTCAGTTTCTGAGATTATTTGCTCAGCATACAGACTGAATAAGTATGGTGAAAGAATACAACTCTGATGCATTCCCTTCCTGATTTTAAACTATGCAGTATTACCTTGTTCTGTTCAAACAACAGCCTCCTGGTCTATGTACAGGTTCTTTATGGGCACAATTAAGTGTTTTGGAATTTCCATTCTTCTCAATGCTATACATAATTTGTTATGATTCACACAATCAAATGCCTTTGCATAGTCAATAAAACACAAGTAAATATCTTCCTGGTATTCTTTGCTTTCAGGCAAGGCCCAACTGACATCAGCAATGATATCCCTCATGCCACATTCTCTTCTGGATCCAGCTTGGATTTCTGGAAGTTCCCTGTCAATATACTGCTGCATTTTTAAAAAAATTATCTTCAGCAAGATTTTATTTGCATATGATATTAATGATATTGTTTGATAACAAATGTGGTACAAGAATTTAAATCCTAATTTCAGAAGGTGTTAGTGTTAGGTTATCTCATCAGTTGAAAATCAAGTGGTCAGATAGCCATCACAGCACATTGTCTACAAGGACTAGACCTGGTCAGGGCTGAGTCCTAGTTTAAGAATTCAGGTCCAGAAAGAGGGATTTTCAAAGCAACGCTTGGCAATAGGACCTTTCAGAAAAATGACTTTGATTGAATGAAAAGGAAGGTGGACTTCAAGACTGTTACAGATAGGAATCTTCTTTTTTAATAAGGGCCACTACGTATGTACATGGTGCCAATGAAGCCAGGTGGAGTCAAAGATCAGCCTGCATCCCTAATTGAAGGCAGATAAGTAAATACGATAACTCTGTTCCTTAAAAACGGAATGGAATGAAAGGTCAATTTACACATTGTCTCCATGTTATCCCCTAGAAACAGGTGATAAGTATGTTAATATGTTTCAGGAGACAACTTGAATAGTGACCTTGGCCCTCAGACAAATGCAGTGAGACAAACAGGAACAAAGTTGATGGGAACTAACATTCTCCCCTCTGCCTAAGCCCTGATCAGGTGATGACAGGAAACCAGCATGACTCATCCAGTGTGGAAGTGCACTGCATTAAAAAACGACTGTCCCTTTAAACTGAGGTGAAGGAAATTTCAGCCAATCCTTGACTAATTCACGCCCAAATTCCTGAAGTTTTTATGAATATGTATAACCCCCTGTCCTGAAACTTACAAAAACTGTTACTGGACTGCCATTTGGGGAGTCAGATTTGGGTATGGACCCCTGTCTCCTTGCATTGCTGCTTTGCAATAAAATAATTTCTCTCCTCTTAATCACTCAGTGTGTAAACTGTTTTGGCCTGACTGTGCACTGGGCAGTGATCCATGTTTGGTCCAATTTCACCAACACTTGCCCTATCACAGCAGATCTCATCCTTGGCTGCACCACAGAATTGCCTGAAGAGCTTTTTTAAAATATCAACGTCTAACTCTTACCCCAGTATATAGCAATGAGAATATCAGAGTATTGGCAATTTTAAAAAAGCTTCCCCCTGTCCCTTACCCCCACAATTCTTATGTGTAATCATGATGGAGAACCACTGCTCTTGAGCCTAACCAACTGTTTCTCAATCTTTAATGTGCTAAGAATTACCAGGGATCTGGTTAGCATGCAGTTTCTGATTCAGTAGGTCAGGGGGTTGCCCAAGACACTGATTTCTAGCAAGTTCCCCAGTGATGTTTATGCTGCTGGTCTGCGGAATGCAACTTGAGTAGCAAGATGCCAGAGCCTGGTTACACAGGCTATGTATGTTTGGAGAGAAGCCCAAAGTAGATGATTAGTAGTGGTAATTTGGCTACCAGGTTCTCAGTTGGAAACCCTAGGACAAGTAGACTCAATTCTAAGTCTTACTGGCTGTTCTGGTTACCTAGTGCTGCTCTGACAAGAATATACCACAAATGGGATGGTTTTAACAAATAGGAGTTTATTCTTACAATTTGGAGGCTTTAAGTCTGAGTTCAAAGTGAGTTCTAGGGGCTGGGTGAAAGCCCCTCAACCTTGGGGTCCACCTCTGCCTCCTGCTCCTGGCCCACTGAAGCTAGAGGCATTTCTTGACTCAGATAGCTGCTAGCTGCTGAGGCTGACAAACCCAAGGTTGATAAATAGAAAGGCACAGTCCTGATGTTACCAAACCATGTGGCAGGCCATTAATTTAAGCCCATTTTAAGTCCCAAGGTTGGCAGAGCATGGTAGGCTGCTGAACAATGACATGGCTACATGCAGTGTCCAAGCGTGCCATAAGCTAGAGACCATTTGCAAAGCTGCTGCTTATACATGGGAAGCAGAACACATACCCAAAGCAGCTACTCAGCTGCTTGTGGTAGATCCCACCATGGAGATGATTACCAGTCTCATCATGGTGCATAACTACCACCCGCTGCCCAGCCACTCAACCAGGCCCAGCAAAACTGACACAACAAACATAACCACCACACTGGCCAAGGAAGTGGTCAGATAACCATTTTCTGGGTCACCTTGGTTATACACTAATCCAGTTTCTATTATGAAGTACTTATACATGCTAAGTAATTATGCCTTTATGATTACTTTCTATAATGCAATCTAATCTAATGTAATATAATCACCTTCCATAATACAATCTAATGTACTGTAATTAGTCAATCAGTTGAAGGTGTTAAGAAAAAATAAGAAGGCATGGTCTGCCTCTAGACTAAATAGATATTTTGGCAGAACTCTCATCTCACTCTTCCCATAGCTTGACCTTCTGAGCTTGGGCACACCTGTAGGAATCTCCAGCCTGCCACTCGACCTACAGATTTTGAATTTGCCAGTACTCACATTCACATGAGCCAATTCCTTGAACCCTTGAAGTAAATCTCCTCTTCCCTCTCCCCTTCTGTCTCTCACTCTCTGAGTATGTGTGTATATGTGTGTGTGTATATATATATATATATATATATATATATATATATATATATACACAGAGAGAGAGAGAGAGAGAGAGAGAGAGTGAGTCAGCCCTCCATATCCAAAATTCTGCATTTTCAGATTCAACAAAATGGAGATTGAAAATAGTGGGAAGGGGAAGCAATTAAGTAGTCAAAGCAATCCCTCAAAGACTAAGAGGGAGCTAAAGTGCTATTCACATAGCATTTACATTATATTAAGTATTACAAATAATCTAGAGATGATTTAAAGTATACAGCAGGATGTGCATAGGTTATATGCAAATAGTACACCATTTTATACGAGGGACTTGAGCATCCATCGATTTTTATATCTGCAGGAAGTCTTGGAACAAATCCCCCATGGATACCAAGGGATGACTGTATATATGTATGTATGTAATGTGTGTATGTATAAGACACTCTGATGGTGAAGTGGCTAAGGCATCTGACACCTAAAAAAAGTTGGTGGTTCAAACCCACCAGCCACTCTGGAAGAAAGCTGAGGCAGTCTGCTTTTGTAAAGATTTACAGGCTTAAGGGACATGAAAAGACATTTCATGAAACATGATACACCAGTGGCCAACAAACACATGGGAAATGATCATGATCATTAGCCACTGTGTTGTTGTTGTTTGTTGTTATTTGCCGTCAAGTTGGCCCCGACTCATAGCGACCCCTCCTTGGGTTTCCGAGGCAGTATCACTACGGAAATAGGATTGCCCAACCTTCCTTCCAAGGAGTGGCTGGTGGATTTGAACCGCCAGCCTTCTGGTTAGCAGTCAAGTGCCTTTAGGCACTATGCTACCAGAGCTCCTCATTAGCCACTAGAGAGATGCAAATCAAAACAAAAATGAGATATCATCTCACCCCAGCAATAATAGCAAAGTTCAACAAGACAGAAAACAACAAATGCTGGTGAGGTTGTGCACAGAACTCTCATACACTGCTGGTGTGACTACAAAGTGGTACAACCATTGTGGAAAATGGTGTGGCATTTCCTTAAAAAACTGAAAATAGAAATACTATTTGATCCAGGAATTTCATTACTAGGAATATATCCTAAAGAGGTGAGAGATAGGACAGGAAAAGACATATGCACTCCCATGTTCATCGCAGCACTATAGCAAAGAGATGGAAACAACCTAAACATCCATTAAGAGACAAATGGACAACCAAACTATGGTACATTCACACAATGGAATACTATACAACAATAAGAATAATGAAAAATACATGAATCATCTTACAACATGAATGAATTTGAAGGACATTATGCTGAGTGAAATAAGTCAATCGCAGAAGGATAAATATTGTATAGGACCATTATTGTGAAAAGTCAAGGAAAGGTTTACTTAGGAAAGGAAACTCATTTTGTAGGTTATAGGGATGGAAGGAGAAGGGAGGGAAAATATTGGGCTAGTTGGGGGTCACGTGTTGATTTGGGTGAGGTGAAGGATGGTATGGAAAGAGTCTGTGACCAGCATGATGACATTGGGGAAAGGAAGGGCACTGAAATGTGCACACAAAATATAGACAACAGAGGCAAATAATAGTACATGCACAATACTGCATTACCACTAACACCAAACACCAGGCTACAGATAAATGCATGAACAGGTGAGAACATCAGGTGGGGGTCGGCGAACAGAAACATACCCTAGACCAAGGATAGATTTAGCTGAAAATAATGTTATATATGCACGTATGCTACAAAATTAGCTACACACATTACAGACGCAACAAGACAGAGTTGGAGTAACCTCTCAGAGACAAACACCTTGAGAGAGAATCATTGGGCCTGCCAACTCAGGACCATAGTCTTGGAGGACACCAAGCTCAATTGGCACAACATAGTACATAAAAATCTTGTTCCACAACCTACTTTGGTAAGTAGTGACTGGGGTCTTAAAAGTTTTCAAGGGGCCATCTAAGATGCAACTATTGGTTTCCTCTCATTTGAAGCAAAGGAGAGTGAAGAAAATCGAAGTCACCTGGAAACAAATAGTCCAAAGACAAGATGGACCCAGAGACCAGAAGAACTAGATGGTGCCTGGCTACCAACGCCAACCACTCGGAAAGGGATCAAAACTGGAAATCCAGGATAGAGTGGGAGGGAAAATGTGGACCAAAGTTCAAAAACACAAAAATGACCAGAATTACTGGTTGCATAGAGTCTGGTGGAACCCCCAAGACTATGGCCCAGGGTTACCCTTCAGGCCTAGAGTTGGACTCACTGCCATGGACAGGCTCTCAGCCCAACAGTAGAAAGACCTACATGCAGAACATCTACCCCAGGGCGATGCACCCACCTACTCTAGGGAGATGCACCCGTTAGAGCAATCAGCCAAGAGACACCAGAGGGGCAGCATTCACACAGAGGGAAAGCTGGACAGATGGGAATGCACAGTTAAGCAGGGCACAGGGAGGGGACAGTCACAGGGACAGGTGGGGAGGAGAGTGGGTTAGGGTGGGGGATGGTAACTGGGGTGTGAAATCAAATGTACATGAACTGTTGAATGTAGAACAAATTTTGCTCTGTAAATTTGCACCCAAAGCACAATAAAATTTAAAAAAGAAGGAAAAGAAAAAGATTTACAGCCTTGGAAATCCAATGAGGGTTGCTATGAGTGGTAACTGACTCGATGGCAGTGAGTGAGTTTGCATGATACATAACTGATTTGGTTCTGCAGAAATTCTAAAACAAACAGGCACATTAAAATACACACATCCTTCTCAGGATGGCAGGAACTGGGATAGGTCAGAGGTAGTACACATGGATAGTCAACCAGTGAATTTAGCTGTGCAGGGCTGGGAAAGCAGAGACAGAGGCTGACACAGATAGCATGTAGAGCCAGGATGTAGGAACCAAGACTTAAAAGTAGGAAGAGGTGTATAACAGTAGTACTTTAAAAAAAATGAAAAATCTCATTCTGGCATTGATAGGTGATCTATTACCTAATTAACATATTCTCTCATGTTATTTGGTGAGGCCCACCATGAGTGTTAGTCTTAGCTTTCCAACTAGACTGGAGACTACTTGAATGAAGGGGACATATGATTCTCTCCTGTGGCCTCAGGGCACATCACAGTGACTGCTCTGTTCATTGATACTGTGATGGACAATGGCTTTCTCCCACCTGATGCCCTTCAACAATCACCTCTACATGCTGAAGACTGCCTGAGGGCTATCTGGTCTGGCGTGGGAGAATCCTCCTTCATCACAGAGCAGATGGGATGAGGCAAATTGGCAGTGTCAAAGAATTAATGTCCCAGAGCAGCCCTGAACCAGTGAGGGATGGGGAGTTGGTGAATAAATACCCTAGCTGTCTCTGTACCCAGTTGAGTTAACTCTGAGGAGTGGTCTACACTGTCTCCCAGACCTCACCAGGGGGACTAAGTGGGATTGCGTGGCTGACACAGTAGAAACTGTCTTTGATGAGATCTGCTTTTTTTTTTTTTTTTTTGACTTCCCTTCCTTCCCTGTCTATTGCCCCACTTCTCTACAGGTGTTCCATACACTCACCTCCTAAATAAACAACCTACACTGGAGTCCTCATCTCAGGGTCTACTTCTACAGAGAACTCAAATCAAGACAGGTAATGTCAGTTTTTTAGCTATCAAGACTTGCTAACTGTACCTATATGGTCTTGATTAGTGTGAAAAAGATTTTTAGGTTTTTAAAAATGCTCAGAAGAGTCTTTGTATTTTTCTTAACATAATTGCCAGGTACCTTTATTAGCATTTTCCCAAAATATACATGCTCCTAAGGAGATTCATATTGTCCTTTCTCCCCACCTTTAATTATTACGTACTTCAACTTAGCATAGGAAACTGCTAAAAAATACCAAAGGAGTTTATTTATTTAAGGATATGGTTTGTGCTTTCACCTTAAAAATACTAAAGTTCCTCCTACAACAATGTAAACTGCCATCCAGTTGATTTCAACTCATAGCCACCCCCATTGGGTTTCCAAGGCTGTAAATATCTACCTGTAAATCTTTGCCTCATTGTCCTCCTGCAGAGAAGTTGATGGGTTTGAACTGCCGACCTTCTGGTTAGCAGCCAAATATCTTACCCACTATACCACCAGAGCTCCTTGTGACATATATCAGAAGTCACCTATCTCTCATGCCAAGAGACCATCTTATAAAGTTTAATGTCAATAAGAAGGTAATACAATGGCAATACTGAATCCCAGATGTTCTCTCCACTGGGTTCCCTTGGTGGTTAGCTGTTCCTTCAAAAATAGCTGTTCATAAGTATTATATTGAGAGTGAGAATATGGAAAATAACTGTTATATGGGAAACATAAAAGTTTTTCCTTAAGGGAATTGCATACACATTTTAAAGTAGGAGAGTGAAAATTAAAATTGGCCAAGTTTGAAATGAAACAGAGGAGGAGGAGGAGGAGTGGGAAAGTCTTTCACAAGAAGTCATCAGTGCTATCCTCATGGGCAAGTGAAAGTTTACCGTAGAAAGGAGAGCCGGAAATGGCAACTGGTTAACGTTTGTAATGTAGCGGACAGCTGAGCGAAGTGAGACAGCACTGGGAAGACCAAGTGTTCCATTTCAAGGTTATGGACATTATAATAGGAAGCAATAGTGATACTTATGTTACTCTAAACTGCAATATATGGGTAAACTGAATAGAGATCTTACCCACCAGGCATCTGTTCATCTTCTCCATGGAAACAAGGTCAAGGGACTTTATTGCAAGGCCATAATTTAAACGTATGCCACTGTGAGGGGACTGCCATACATACACAAGAAAGAAGTGTAGTAACCAATCAGTAAACATTCAGTGGAATTACCTCTGTTTGAGTATCGTGGTTAAAAATTGTATTTTAAATCATTCCAATTCTGAAAAAGGTTTAAACATTTGTCCATTATTCAAACACCATGCTTTTACTTTGTACATTGGAAGCTTGAGTCCCAAAGCAATTTCCGTGTGTGTATAAGGGCAGGGGCAGCAGGGAAACCAGGGAGAATAACCAACAGCAACATTAACAAATTTATTAGTTTATAAAGAAGCATCTTTTTTCAGTCTCCACTAAGACCTTCCTCCTTATGACTAGTGACGGAGCCGAGAAAATGCCCAGTATCTGAAATGCAACCATGCTGGGACAAGGCAAGCACTTTTGCCATTTGCAAGTTCATTCACATTTATCAGTCATTAATACTATCAATTACTGTTTGAGTCTTAGTTTCTGACTTTTGACACTTCCTTGAGAAAATATTTGTATGCAGTCATCACTAGAAACAAAACATGTTAGTAAGACAAGTGATTTAGAGCCTGAGGACCAATCAGAGACAATTATACAGAGAAGAGGACCCTCAGTACAAAAGGGCAAGCCTTTTGCATAAAGCCATGTGAACCAGTCAAGTGAGAATTCACTCTTTCCAAAAGTGAGTCTGCAGAGAAAATGAGCACAACCAGGCAACATGCTCTACGGATCTGAGTTTGTCACTAGTGACAGTCACACAACGCTTTTGAAATCTATCTTGAAGAGCAAATACTGAATCTTTGCTTCTTCTTCTTTCAGTTCCACAAAGCAGAGTAGTGGCATAACACACCACCCAGAGCCAGAACTATAAACCTACCCTTGTCTCCCTGTGTGGGTGAGAAAATACCCCCTCACTTGTTATACCTATAAAGCTAACTGCAAAAGCTAATCCAAAGCAGAGAAATTAAAGTGGTTCCTTCCCAGAGTAACATATGTGTGACAGGGAGTCCAACTCCACTAAGGGTCTTTCATAAATAAGAAGCAAATATTGGAAAAACTCTATAGACAGTTTTTTGGGGCAACACTGATTCACCTTCCTAGGCATCCTTTTTCAGTGAACCCCAGAGAAGATGAGGGAATTAATCTTAATGGAGCTTTAAGTTGTAGGCACATTTCCTGGAGAAGAAAGAAGAGATGTTACTTTTAATTTGAGAGCCAACTCTAATCTTGCTTTCTTTACTGGGATCCTGTGGTGTAGTAAATTACCTGGTATGGCTTTTCTAGCCATAAGTCTTTGTAAACTCAGAGGTGGAATTTGCCATGAGCTACTGAGAAGCTCCTGATTGTAAAAAGCATCCACCTGGGGTATTTCTGTTGCGAGCAGCATAAAGCAATGTTCTGGGAAGTTCGCTCTCTCTCTCAGGTGCTTAGAATTCTGATGTTATGATTGGTTAGTTTGCCCACTCTGCCCGGCTCAAAAGGAGGTCTCCTGGAGGCAGAAGTCTCCCTCTGACCTCTGGCTGAGGAAGACGCGTTGCTGAGAGAAAGAGACTCTGAGAGAGATGCGTTGCTGAGAAAGAGACACCGAGAGACACGTATTGCTGGGAGAGAGACTGAGAGAGACTGTTGGGTGAGATGGTGGGCTGGGAGACTGAACGTTGTTCGTGAACTTGAGTTATAGCCTGGTGCCTCCCTAATAAACCCCTGCAGTGAATTATCGAACCCAGCATTTAGGCTTTGGGTGTTGCGAGAGGAACGGTTGGTGTAAGGGCTGGAGGGAGGCAGCATGTTTGGCCTTGTAGGAATAGGCCTTGGGTTACTGAAGGTGATCTTGTCTTCCTCTTGTAGGATTAGAAGAGGTCAGGAGATGTGGCCTCCTTGCCTTTTGAGCAGATCCTGACTCCAATTTCTCACTTCCTGACCTCCTATCCCTTTCCCTTCTCCACAGGACCCATTAAGAGACACAGTGTGTTCAAAGTCAGGGGCAAAACCTGTCTTGGAGAGTATCTAAGTGCATCAGAGATCTGTGGGTGGTACAAACAGTTAACATGCTTGGTTGCTAATCAAAAAGTTGGCAGTTCAAGTCCACCAAAGGTACCTTGAAAGAAAGGCCTGGCCATCTACTTCTGAAAAATAAGCCATTGAAAACCCTACAGAGTACAGTTCTACTCTGACATGTGGAGTCACACAAACAGTATCAGGGAAAACAAAACAAAACAAAATCAGGGAAAACAAAACAAAACAAAATCAGGGAAAACTGATTTTCAGTGCTCTGAAGTTCAATTTTTCAAACTGAAGAAGGCTTATTTAATGAAATTTCCTTTTCTAGTCATTTAGCTATCTTTAAATGCAGCCATTTTTGAAGAGTATTTCAAAGCCTAATGATGGACAAATTGCACTATAGATTGAGACCAACTGTAAACTCAAAACTTCTTATCCAAATCCCTACAATTGGTCTTGAATGACACTTTTCAAAATGACTTTGGGAAGAGAAGGGAAAGAAATGTGCCAAAGACAACACACACAAAGATATTTACATCTCGGCTTTGTTTCCCTTTCTCTGGCATAGATACTGACTACTAACTTTTTTTTTTCCTTGAGGAAAGTCGTGAGAATGCTAGCAGCAGTCTGGATTTTTCTTGTTCTGCTTCCATAATTAGAAAAAGACTAAAATTATGCAGGAGCAGATTGAAAAGAAAATATAGCACTGACTTCAGATGAAATAGCTAACTCTTTTTTAAATTCAAAGAGTTTTCTCCTACAGCACCTATCTTTCATCTCTGAGTAGCGTCTCTATCCCTTTTAAGTCTATTTTCAGATTTAACGAGAAGCGCATTCTTTGAAAAGATTCAAGCCATGATGGGAAGTGTGTTGGTGATCACTACCACTGACGTTATGAAACAATGTATAAATGCATTGCTCTCCCCAGTGGCAGGAGGCAAAAGACCACCACCCCATTATTGCAGCTACTGACAAAGTCAAGTTGGAATTGAAGGACCCAGATAATTTGTTGTCATGTAAATTGAAAATATGGCCTATGAGATAATTCTTTGATGAATGATACTACAGAATAGGTAGAGGTAGTTCAGCCATAGAATTCTTACCTTCCATGGGGGAGATAGGAGCTCTGGTAGCATAGTGCCTAAGGCACTTGACTGCTAACCAGAAGGCTGGTGGTTCAAACCCACCAGCCACTCCTGGAAAGGAAGGTTGGGCAATCTACTTCCATGGTGATACTGCCTCAGAAACCCAAGGAGGGTTTGCTATGAGTTGGAGCCGACTCGACGGCACATAACAACAACAACAACAACATGGGGGAGATGGGGGTTTGATTCCCATCCAATGTACTTCATGTGCAGCCACCAGCTGTCTGTCAGAGAAGACTTGCATGTTGTTGTGATGATGAACAGGTTTCAGCAGAGCTTCCAGACTAAGAAGAAAGACCTGGCCATTTATTTCTGAAAATCAGTCAATGAAAACCATATGGATCACAACAGTCCAATCCCATCATACATGCGGTGGCCATGAGTTGGAGATCAACTCTATGGCAGCTAACAACAACAAAAAGATCCTACAAGGCATCATCTGTAGGCCATGGTTAACATGGGGAAGAGCTGTGAAAATTCACTCAGCAAATGTACACTTTTCTACGTTTCTGAAAAGTTATTCAAGAATTCTGTAACACTTCCCCTCTAATATTTGCTTTTCCTCCCATCCCCTTCTTCCTTGGGGGCAGTGTGGGGAGTGGCTAATGCAAGCCTATTTTCAAGCCACAGTCACTTCATAGATAAACATGCCGGAGCACAAAGAATTTCTCCAAGTGTGATCTTTGGACCACCTACTACAGGGTCATCTGGAGGGCTTTTTAATAAAACACACATTAATGAGTGCATACCAAAAACCAGTTGGTGATGAGTCAGTTCTGATTTATGGTGACCCCATGTGCATCAGAGGAGAACGGTAATCCATAGAGGTTTCAGTGACTGATTTTTTGGAAGATCACCAAGCCTTTCATTGTGGGCTTGAGCTTCCAATCTTTGAGTTAGCAACTGAGCACTTAGATGTTGGCACCACCCAGGGGCTGTGGACTCATCCCAGGCTCAGTGAAACAGAATGAGTTTAAAGCCTTGGAGCCTGCATTTTAAAGAAACTCCCAGGCTGGCTCTTGGTTCATGTAAATTCTTAGATCTCCCAGGTAGCGCAAAGTTCACTGATATTAAGACTCAACTCTGAGGGAGAACAATGGGGAACAAAACTCAAAATCATTTGGGAAAAAAAAAAAGGGGGGGGGGACCAGGTTTGCTGGTCTGATAGAGCCTGGTGGAACCACTGAGACTATGGCCCCTAGCTGCCCTTCAGGTCTGGAATTGAACCCATGCCTATGGCCTCCAGCCAAACAAAAGACAGGCATGAGTTGAACATTTACCTGAGGTAGATACACTCTGGAGATAACAATCATGGGAGATAGAAGGGCTGCTTATGCACAGGAAGACAGCTCATGGGGCAGGAGTGCATGGAGGGATGGACACTGGGAAGAGGTAATTATGGGGAGGAAGTGGGAGGGGAGCTGTTGCATTTTGGCAAATTGTGGTCAATGTCATGAGACAAAGTGTATGTGAACTGCTATATGGAAAGTGTATTTGCTCTGAGATTAAATCACAATAAAAAAAAAAAAAAAAGAATCAACTCTGAGCAGGCATTAGAAACTCCTATGATCCCAACCCTTTTTCCTGGCTCCATATCTAATACCACTTTTACCTGAAAACAGTGATCATTTCCCAACCATTTCCCTCCCCATAATATTCCCCTACTCAAAACCTTGAGTGGATCCTCACTCGTTACCTAATTTAAAACAAACTCGTCAGCGTAGAATTAAGACTGCAAGTAGATGTCTTCTGGCCTGATTTACTAACCCTCACCAAACACTCCCAGGTCTCCATCTCTCAAGACCCTCAGAACCACTCCTATTCTATGAGGTTCTACCCTCCAAGCTCATCTTGCTGCTGTAGCACCCACTCTCTCAGCCCCTCTTCTCCAACCCTACAAGTAGAGCTCATTGCATCCTCAAGGCCCACCACCTTGAATGTCATCCCTGACTCCCCCAGCCAGAAGTGATCTGTATCTATTTTGAACCCTTGTCTATCTCTATCTATCTTGGACACTATCTCTCTTGGACATTCACCTTATTCTGCCTTGTTGTTATATGCACTTGATTCCTGCAGACTGTAACTCCTCAAATGAAGGAATTCTCTTGGTCAGCTTTTATTCCCCTCCAGCAGGGACTTCAACACAGGAGACTCTCAATTATGATTTATTGGATTATTTACAGACTCTCCCTCATCTTCTTCATGTATCATCAAGGTCTGTGATTTCTAGCTTTGAAATGCTTGAGTCTCACCTGTTATCCATCTCCATCACTACATCAATAGTACAGGTCCTTGGTAGCCCTATGTTTGCAATACTGCGAAGCCTCCTGGCCCACCTCCCTGACTTCAACCACCTCCTCCCCTCTCAACTCCCAACCTATTGTTGAAAAATTGTGTCTTGAACATTTATCCCAGTCTTGGAAAACAGCTGCCTTAATCTCTAAAGGCTCAGCAGATTTAGGTAAATATACAAAGCTTTAGCATATAAGAAAGATAACGTGTTCTGTGTGCAGCACTAAAAGACTCTACTTCAAGTTCAAACTGCTGAGTGTGAGAGTCCACACAGTATGAGTTGTTTCAGTTCTACAGCAACAGTCTGCATAAACTACCCAATTTCTTTTCCTCAAATACCCCCTCCAGTATATCACATTCACTCTATATTATTCCTATCAAGCATGGCCTTTTGTTACATGTTCCACCTACCCATCCAAACTTACTTTAGCAACCGCACCCTCTCCCCTCCTCAGTATGACATTTGTCTTCTTCACTTCCTGCCTTCTCTGTTCCATTTGCTCCTGGCAATCAGCTCTGCTCCCCAGTCCTTTTCTATCTCCTTTCTCATGTTGCACAAAAACAAGCTCCATATCCATGTATTTCATAGAAGGCCCCTGACAGCTCCAGCACAAAGCAATCTCTTCTTTGTATTTCCAACCATCAATAGTTAGAGTACACAGTTAAGCATTTAGATACTCTCTTATTTGGTCTTTCATCCTTTAAGTTTTTTATGTTCATTTTTCAACCTGGATTGTAAGGTCACTGAGGGTAGGAATTAGGTGTGATAATTTTCTTGTGTGACATTTCTCTTTGTGAAGTAATTATTGGAGTTCAGTATATATTTATGGATTAAAATCAACCCCAGATACCTGCTTAGTTTAACTGCTGGGTAAATGTGTAAGATATTTTCTTTGTCCTTTATGTTAAAAATTAACATGATATGTGAAAAGTGCCATAATCCATTTTATCAGGGAAAGCAGAAAAGAGAGGTGAGTAATCTGAAGAAGGAAGTGAAATTTGGGCATAATTCTTGGGATATAAAATTAAAAGGCCATCTGCCTTTGAGAGACAGCAGATGTGCAATTGAAATTCACTGCTCACTTGCCACTTGAATTTTGCAGACATTTAATGCTGTAATTGTTTATACAGTAGTAAGATTGTAAACACTCCTTGGAGAGTATGTCACTTTTCCTACAATCTCTGTATTTCCTACCAGCAGACAAGAACTGTTTTGTTTTTCCTAGAGCTTCAATGGCAGAAATTATTTTAGCTAATATGAATGATGTACTCTTGAAGGGAATAATTTGGCAATATCCATAAAAATTAAAAATATGTCCTTAATCCAGCATTCTCTATCTAGAAATTGATCCTACATATACACTCAAACCATCTACCCAAAGATGTAGCCACATGAATTTACACTGCAGATTTATAAATGCAAAATGCTGAAAATAACTTAAATGTCCATCAACAAGGAATTGATTAAATCAACTGTGAGCCAGTCATAAAATACAATGCTATGCAGCCTTTAAAAAAGAATGAAGTAATGCTGAAGATCTGTACCTCACACCACACACAAAAACTAACTCCAGATGGATCAAAGACTTAAATGTGAAACCTGAAACTATAGAGTTCCTCAAGGAAAAACTAGGGGTAAATTTAGGGGCCCTAATATATGGCATAAATAGACTATCAAGCATAACCCAAAATGCACAAACAGCAGAAGAGAAAC
>NW_006922068.1:374027-375110 GCF_000298275.1 Orycteropus afer afer
ATCCTAAAGAAGTGAGAGCCATGACAAGAACAGACATATGCACACCCATGTTCATCGCAGCACTATTTACAATAGCCAAAAGATGGAAACAACCTCGGTGTCCATCACCTGAGGAAAGGATAATCAAACTATGGTACAAACACACAATGGAATACTATACAATCTTAAAGAATAATGTAGAATCTGCAAAACACTGTATAACATGGATGAACTTGGAGGACATGCTGTGATGTAAGTCAGTCACAGAAGGACAATTATTATATTAGTCCATTATTGTAAAAGTCAAGGAAAGGTTTATATATGGAAGGAAATTTTTCTTTGTTGGTTACCAGGGGTGGGAGGGAACAGAACACTGTTAGAGGTAGAGACAAGTATTGATTTGGGTGAAGAGAAGGGCAATATACCAAATGTGAGTGATCAATATGGTGGCATCGAGGAAAAGGAAGACATAGAGAGGTACATGGGAGATACAGACAACAAAGATGAAACCTTCTGCCATACAATACTGTACTGTCAGTGAAGGTAAACATGGGTATATAGGTGGATAGATGGACGGACAGGCTGAACTATTTGGTATGTCTTTGCAGGGGAGAGTGTACCCAAGTCCATGTATAGCATTGGCAGACAATGGTCCTATAAGTGTATTTGTATGTTCTGTAAGAATTCCAGGTGTACAGAAGAGCTAACAAGGGACAAGTTTGTAGTCACTTCTTGGTCACAGCCAGCTACCCAGAGAGAGTGAGTAGTTGAACCTGTGGGCTCAGGACCATAGTCACAGGGGACATCAAGCTCAATTGGCATAACATACTATACAAAACATTGTTCCACTTCCTATTTTGGCAAGTAGCGACTGGGATCTTAAAAGCTTGCAAGGAGCCATCTAAATGCAATGATGGGTCTCTCTTTGTCCAGAGCAAAGAAGAATGAAGAAAACCAAAGATTCATGGAAAGAATTAGTCCAAGCGACTGGCACACCATGCGATCTGCACCCTATACAACTATGAGGCCAGAAGAACTAGATGGTGCCCGGCTACCACTGTCAACCACTCAGAGGGGATCTATGTAGGAGATCCTGGATAGAGA
>NW_006922068.1:376742-387374 GCF_000298275.1 Orycteropus afer afer
ACTGATAACCAGAAGGCTGGCAGTTCAAACCCACCAGCCACTCCTCGGAAGGAAGATGGGGCAATCTACTTCCATACTGATACTGCCTTGGAAACCCAAGGAGGGGTCACTATGAGTTGGGTCCAACTCGACAGCACATAACAAAAACAACACACGAACAAGGGAGCATATTGGACAGTTGTCCCTAGCAGTTATCTTGTGGTCATGTGAGGGAAGCTAGCCTGAAGACTAAGCTCACAGGCCACAGTGAAGCTGAAAAATTTAGGGGGTAGGAATGGGAAATGGAATGAGGAATGGAACCAAAGACAGAGCCTAGAAACAGCTCCACCTCTGGACTCAATCTATGAACTAATGGATTTCCTTATTTTAAAGCTAGTCTGAGGAGGCATTGATTTTATTTATTAATAGGGGTGATTATGAATTACCAACCTCTGTCTCCCACTTCAGTAACTTATGAGTCTGTGCCCTGTTCTCCATTCTCACTGGCCTTGTTGTAGCTCAATATCTCCTTATCCAGTTTCCCTCCCCTCAGGCTCAATCCCTCCTTCAATCCATTCTCCTTATTACTTCCCGAGTGATACTGCTACATCTCAAAGATGGTCATATTCTTCTTCTCCTTAAAATCATCAGAAGCTTATTAATAGAATTCAAGGTAAAGTTCAAACTCCTTAATATTTATTCAGAAGATATTTTAGGTCTGACCCCAATCAAGAGTTTGGCTTCATCTCCTTTATTTCCTTTTGCCCTAATCGTACACAAGCTTCACATAGTTGCTGGAAAGTGCACCTTTCTCATTTGCAGTTACATATGCTGTTCCCTACACCTGCAACTACCCACCACCATCATCCACCTATCCCATGGTTAATCCTTCAAAACTCACCTGAAACATCAACACCACTTTAAAGGTTCCTACTTTGCACTCCGGTGCTTTGTAGCACAAATTTCTCTGCCATAACACTAATTAACTGTGTTAGAATTCTTTGTTTGTTTATTGGCCTCTCCAACTAAACTCTAAACTTCTAGAGAGTGGGGACAAGGGGACAGTTACATCACATACATTAGCCACGTATCCTCAGTACTTATCACAATATCTCACTGGTTGTCACCATTCATAAATATTTTTTTAAGAGAGAAAGGAAGAAAATGGAAGGAGGGAGATATGGATATCAGAAACAAGGAAGGAAAGGAAAAGACTTGGTACTTGCCCTTTGGAAGAAAGGAGACCAAAGTAGTCTACAAAAATAAATAAAATCACAGATTATTGTCTGAAAGCCCAAATAAATAACTTCTCTGTCTACATACAGAGTCTGAATTTTAAAATGTTCTTTGCCAGAAAAACAAAAAGTAGCTGATGTCCACTTTAAATGCCCTCAGTTTCAAATTTTTCTTGCCCTTGGCATCTCATGCCTTTGGGATGTGTACTAAAAAAGCCTGGTTCACTCAGTAATCATGGGGCATGGAAAGGAAACAAATAGTTGTTGATACTGATAATATTCGTGTTTTCCAATTGTAGCAGCATGTGGCAGTAGTTGTAATGGCCTTACATAAAGCATTCCTGGACAATATTAATGACCAACTAGGTTAACGACCTAAGACTAAGCCTCGGGCCATAAACACATTCACCTTGTCATTAATCCCTGGCAAATAACCTCAGCCTTCTTCATTGTGGATCAATTATGTTCATGTTCCTCACAAGGAAAAAAAGCATTTCAGTCCTAATACCAAACTATGCCCCCTCTTTTACTTTGATACATGAGCAATAAAGACACAAAACGAGTTATTAGTCCAAACACAAAGCATGTAAAAGGAAACAACACTATTGCTTTATTAGCTCCCAACCATCAATGTGAACTAAACCTCAAGAGACCTTAGAGGTCACACAAGAACCTAATCAGGCCGTTCTTCATGAGTTACATATTTTCTGTTATTAGGTAGCATATCATGAAAGAACTAAATACATGCTATTTCCCTCATGTCTAAGGTTTGGATGAAAGTCTGAAAATTCATAAGGCAAATCTTTACTAGTATGGGGGAATACATATATGAAAAAAAAAATAAAATAAAATAAACCCTCTGCCATCGAGTTGATTCCAACTCATAGCAAACCCCGTAGAGTTTCCAAGGTGGTAAATCTCCCTCATCTTTCTCCCACAGAGCAGCTGATGGGTTTGAACCAGTGACCTTCTGGTTAGCAGCCCAATGACTTTATCATAGCACCACCAGATTTCCACATATATATGTATTGTGTGTGTGTGTGTGTATCTATATCTATCTATGTATATGTATATGTGTGTGCATATATATATATATATATATATATATATATATATCTGTATGTATATATCTGAATAATGACAACCCCATAAGTTTCAGAGTGATCCACAAGGTTGTCAGTGGCTGATTTTTCAGAAGTAGATTTTCAGGCCTTTCTTCTGAGTCACCTCTAGGTATACTTGAACTTCCAACTTTTTGGTTAGCAGTCAAGCATATAAACATTTATGGCACTCAGACACCCTTATGTATAATATATGTATATGTATTTATGTATTATAGGAGCTCTGGTAGCATAGTGCCTAAGGCATTTGACTGCTAACCAGAAGGCTGGCAGTTCAAACCCACCAGCCACTCCTCGGAAGGAAAATTGGGCAATCTACTTCCGTAGTGATACCACCTGAGAAACCCAAGGAGGGGTTGCTATGAGTCGGGTTCAACTTGACAGCAGTAAGTTTGGTTTTGTTGGTTATATATTATACAGATATGTACAATATATAAATACACACACATGCAGGTTTCTTCAGATAACCAACTATCAACCAATCAATTAATGTTTATGGAATACTTCCTCTTAGCATCTGTAGATACAATCTCTAGATAGATTGTAACAAAAAAAGTAAAAGCTCCTCAAAGAATATGAAATCAAGTTACATAGAATGAACACACACTGCAGTGGTTTTAAATATGTCCCAAAATATTTCAACCTTCCTTTCACCAAGAGATGGGATCTATATGCTCTCCCTTAAATCTAGACTTAGTGATTTGTTTGTAACCAAAAAAATGCAGCAGAATGGAAACGGTATGCTATCACATTAAGTCATGAAAGGTGCTGCAACTTCTGCATTGCTAGCTCTTGTTTTTGTAGCTCAGAACCACCATGTAAGCAGCCAACTACCTTGAAGCTGCCATGCTGTGAGGAAGCTCAAGCCATGTCCAGTGACTCTTTATAAGAGTTGTGATCAACAGAACCAGGTGTGATACAACTGACAACAACATGATGAATGACCACACATGTGAGCAAAGATACCTCCAGATGATTCCAGACCCCATATGTAAAGTTATCCCCAGTTATCAAAATCATCCCAATTGAGGCTCTAGACATCATGCAACAGAAGGAAGCCATATCTACTGTTGGTGTTCATTTCTGTCTAGTCACTCCAACTCACAGTAACCTTATGTATAACAGAACCAAATATTACCCGTCCCGTACCATCTTCATAATCATGTTTGGGTTCATCTTCCATCACTATATCAAACAGTCTTCTCTGTGATCCATAGGACTGTCACTTGCCAGTTTTCTAAAGTAGATCACCAGGCCTTTTTTCTGAGTGTCTTTGTTTGAAAGCTCTGCTGAAACCTGTCCAACATGGTTGTAAAAATGTCATAGCAGCAGTGCTGTCTGACCTCCTCTAACTTCATAAAGGGAGAGAGAACCATCATCAGCACCAGCTCAAAGCTGATTCCTATGAAGCGTAGGTCAGACATACTGCCTCTCTCCAACCTTTTTACCAATTCTGACACCACCTGTCCCTCCCACAGAACTCTCTGCTGCTCTGCTGGGTTTGATAACACATTGCAGTGGACACCCAGAACTCACAGACTATACTTACAGTTATGGGATTTATTAGGGAAGTAATAGATTACAATTCAGGTTCAGGAACGTTAGGATACAATTCTTTGGTCAGGACAGCCTCTTCTCAGCCCTGCCCATAGGAAGGCTTCTCTTTGCCCTTTGACTCTTTGGCTTGGCCTCTGTCCTGCTCAGGCAAGTGTTAAAAACTTTTAGCTCTGCTGCCAAGTGCCCAGAGGTACCCTACTCCACCAATAAGCTTCAGCCTAAAAACACTCAGCTCTAGCTCTGTGACTCTGCAAACGTAGCTCAATCAAGTGCCTGGAAGCACCTTACTCTGTCAGTATGCCTCCTGCCTGAAGGCCCTCATCTTTCTCACTCTACGGGCCAGGAATCCCACTACACTGTCTCCTGCTAATCTCCTGGTTCCTGCTGTCTGGTACTGCTGTCTTTAGCTGCCTTCTGTGTTAGAGAATCCTCTCTCTGTTTCCTAGGTCTGGGAAGTTCTCCCCTCAAAGATCCCAGGTCCAAAGGATGCACTCCACTCCTGGCCCTTCTTTTTTGGTGGTCATGCGATCTCCCTTTCTGCCTCTGGGATGATTCATTTAAAGCCTAGTGGGGTGGGTAAAATTGACCAATTTCCTCCTTAGGGTTCTATACAGCTTATTTTCAGGTCCCCACCCCTCAATAGGAGTCACCTTATTTATTAATAAGCTTATTGTTAGCAAGCTATATCATCCCCTTGGTAGGCCACATGCATATCATTTGCACAGTTCCACCCAATCATTTGGTGGGAATTACAAAACCTATGGCTAGAAGAGGAGCTCTGGTAGCACAGTGCCAAAGGCACTTGACTGCTAACCAGAAGGCTGGTGGTTCAAACCCATCAGCCACTCCTCGAAAGGAAGGTTGGGCAATCTACTTCCATAGTGATACTGCCTCAAAAACCCAAGGAGGAGTCGCTATGAGTCGGGTCTGACTCAATGGCATAAAGCAACAACAACAACAATGGCTAGAAGAGCCATATTAAATAATTCACTGCACCTCAATGGGTGACATTGCTAGTATTTGAAATACTGGTGGGATAGCCTCCAGCATCATAACAACATATAAGCCACCATTATGACCAAATGACAGATGAGTGGTGGATTCCCTCTGTGCCCTGTTGGAATTTCTGCCGACCCACAGAATCAGTGAACATAATAAAATGGCTGTTTAAGGCACAAAAGTTTGGGATAATTTGTTATGCAGCTATAGTAAGTGGAAAACACACACACAATAGATGCATACAGCTGCTTTGTGTAGTTTAATTATAATTTGCATGTGTATGCTACTAGTTCAATTGTGCCCTGGTGTGGTATAGTAAATTACTTTGTGTGGCTTTTCTACCCATAAGTCTTTGTAAACTCCAAGGTGGGATTTGCTATGAGCAACTGAGGAGCTCCTGATTGCTGAAGGTGTCCACCTGGAGTATTTCTGTTGGGAGTGGCACAAAACAATGTTCTGGGAGGTGCCCACTCTCTCAGGTGCTTAGAGTTCTGATGCTATAATTGGCTAGTTTGACCACCCTGCGGGCTCAAAAAGGAGGCCTCCTGGAGGCAGAACTCTCTCTGACTGCTGGTTGAGGAAGACGTGCTGCTGAAAGAGACATGGGCTCCTGAGACACATGTTGCTGGGAAAGAGACGCAAGAGACACGCATTGCTGAGTGAGACAATGAGGGACCAGCACTGCTGGGAAGGAGACTGTGAGAGACTCTTGGCTGAGGGACGGTGGGCTGGGAGAGAGACTGAGCGTTCTTCCTGAACTTGAGTTGTAGCCTGGTGCTTCCCTAATAAACCCTGTAATCTGTGAGTTCTGTGTGGCCACTGCAGTGAATTATCGAACCCAGGAGAGAGGTGGTGGGTGCTTTGGGAGGAACGGTTGGTGAAAGGGCTGGAGGGAGGCAGCATGTTTGGCCTTGCAGTAATAGGCCTTGGATTACTGCTGTCTTCCTCTTGTGAGATTAGAGGAGGTCAGAACATGTGGCCTCCTTGCCGTTTTTGCACCTGGTAAAAGCAGTGAGGAAGTCATCTAATGGAACTGCATTTAACCTGCACATAGCAAAAATCTTCTAAGACTGCTTCCATGAGACCATGGTATATTCAACATGAGGAAAATTCATTCCAAAGTCAAAGGAAATCGGTCTGGAACAAATGTTGCTTTGTAATGCAAGGTAATATGAACTTATTTTAACTGAGGCCATTAGAATGCCTCTTTCTCAGGCTTGGCCCTCTCTTCTTTTCTCTCTACAATATTTCTTCAGAATTCTTGTGCTTCTCACCCAGATCTGTCCCTCCAAATCTCATCACTAACTTAATGAGATTGGCCTGCATCTCCCAACTACCCATCAGACACTTCTGCTGGGAAATCCCTTCTACTTGGTGGTCCAAAACTAATCACAACCTATTCTTCAAAATTGCATTTCCCACTCCTAATATTGCTCATATCTGTCACCACTCTCCATACTTCCAAATTTCAAAACTTTGTACTTCTGGCCAATTCGTGCTTATTATGTGTGAACCTCTACCATAAATACATCACACAGTCCTGATGATTCTTCCTTCAGAATGTTCCTTGAGTCCATGTTCCTCCTTTCTCATGGCCCTCACTATGCTGCCTCTTTACCTCCCATCTGAATTCACGTAAAAGACTCCAAACTGGTGTTCTCCTCCAGTCTTCCCAGTACACACTGTATATCATGACCACAGTAAACTTCCTAGTCCCCATCCAAGAATACAGACACTCCTAAGTTCCTATGGGCTCTAGTCCGGGTCCCAGTGCAAGCATTTGGCAGGTGTTCCCTCATCTGGTCCCAGTTTACTCAGCCAGCTTTCTTCCTCCTACTCCACACTCAAATTCAGGCAATGCCCTTTCCACCAACCCCCCCTTCACACTCCCACGTCTGCCTCCATCTCCTCATACCCATAGCCATTCACAATCATTTCCTTCTGAACTTCTCAGATCATACTGTTACTTCTGCTCAGAATACACTCTGTCTTCCCTTCCCGAGCTACATTATATGTGCTCTTCAAAATGGTTTAATGTCATCTAAGTCTTAACTCTAGATTTCACTTCCTTCTGCTTACCCCTTTCTCTTTCCACCCTCTGCCTGTACTGTACCTTTTATTGTGGGGCTATTTTCTATCACAAGGCATTCCTTAAATGTTTTCTGTAATTCCTATGTTTCCAATGAGATGTAAGCTCTGGGTCAAGGACTTTGTGATGTACTTACTCAAAATCTCTCCCAGGGCCTGGTCCAGTGCTAAATGGAAGGAAGTACTCAATAAAAATTTTAACTTACCAAATATATTGAGTACAGTATGATGTGCTACGGCCTGCTAAGCTCCTTCATGCCCCAAGGCCTTTGGCTCTGGTTGGAATACTCCTCCCATGATTTATTTTCCCATTGGTTTCTTCTTGTCATTTACCCTTTAGCTCAAATGCCACCTCCTCAGAGAAGACTTCTTAGATCACTTTTTCTAACACTTTTTCTAAAACTGTTACCCAATACTCTTTCTGGGTTTTTTTTTTTTTTTTTTTAATTTCCTTTTTGACATTTTAACACTCCCTGCTATTTCTCCTATTTATTTTCATGTGTTTATTTTTTGTGTGTCCCTCAAGGAGAATATAATTTCAATGATAAAAAAAGCCTATCTAGTTCACTGCTGTATCTTTCATATTAAAACACTTTCTAAAGATAATAGGTGCTCAACAAATATTTGTGGAATGGATGAGAAATACTCTATGAGGCACTTACAAGCTATTAAGGAAAACAGATCAAAGTCAATTATTTTATAGCAGTGTTATCAATAAGTGAAATTATACACACACACACACACACATATACATGTACATATACATACATACACACACACACACATATATATATCTGTTAGTGCCCAAGGCACTGACTGTTAACCAGAAGGTTGGTGGTTCAAACCCACCAGCCACTCCATGGAAGCAAGACCGAACAATCTACTTCTGTAAAGATTGACTGCCTCGGACACCCAAAAGGGGTTGCTATGAGTCAGAACCGACTCAATGGCAGTGGGTTTGTTTTTGCTTTTTTATATGAAATGTATGTGTGTAATTTGCTGTTGCTAGTTTCTGTTGAGTTTGGTCTGACTCAAGGTGATCCCATGTACAATAGAACAAAAACATTGCTGGCCCTATATTATCTTCATGATCATCAGTGTACTCAAGTCAGTTGTTGAAGGCACAGTGTATTTTGAGTGCTTTCCAATCAATGGACTCATCTTCCATCACTATGATGGACAGTATTCTGTTGTGATCTGTAGGGTTTTCGTTAGTTACTTTTTGGGAATAGATCACCAGACCTTTCTTCCTAGTCTATCTTAGTCTGAAAGTGCCACTGAAACCTGTCCACTATGGGTGTCTCTCCTGGTAATTCATATAGCAGCATAGCTTCCAGTCTATCTATCTATATGTATATTCCATGTGTGTGTATGTGTATATCTATATGTTAAATAAAAGAAAAAGTGAAGAAGGTGGAATGAGTACAAGTTGCAATTCAGATAATGGAAAGAGCAAGTTCAAAAGCATATAGACTTCAACATATCCAAATCTTTGGGACACAACAAAAGCAGTGCTCAAAAAAGCAAAAGCAATAGATGCACACATCAAAAACAGAGAAACCAACATCTCCAACAATTAAAAAAAGAACAGCAAAAAAAAAAAAAAAAAAGTCACAAGAAAAGAAATAATACAGATTTGAGCAGAAATAAATAAAACAGAAAATACAAAGACAATAGGAAAAATCAATAGGACTACAAGTTGGTTCTTTGAAAAGATTAATAAAATCAGCAAACCACTGGCAAACTTAACAAAGGAAAAGATGCAAATAACATGAACAAGAAATGGGTGACAGATCAAAAAAAAATTTATAAATAAACAATTTTTTTATTTATAAAAAGAATAATATCAGGATACTATGAAGAACTGTACTCCAATAAATTTGAAAACCTAGAAGAAATGGACAGATTTCTACAAACACACTACTTCCCTAAACTAACATAGATTGAAGTAGAAAATTTAAACAGACCCATAACAAAAGAAGAAAGTGAACAGGTCATAAAAAATTACCAAACAACAAAAAAATGTTCTGGCCCAGATGGTTTCACTGGAGAATTATACCAATCATTCAGAGAACAGCTGACCCTACTCAAACTATCCCAGAACATAGAAAAGGACAGAATTCTCCCAAATTTATTTTATGAAGCAAGCATAATCCTGATACCAAAACCAGGTAAAGACAGCTCTAGAAAGGAAAATTGTGGACCAATATCCCTCATGAACATAGATACAAAAATCTTCAACAAAACCCTAGGCAATAGACTTCAACAACATTTCAAAAAATAAAACATCATAACCAATTGAGATTCATACCAGGTATATAAGGATGGTTCAACATTAGAAAAACAACCAATGTAATCTATCACATAAGGAAAATAAAGGAAAAGAAACACATGATCATATCAATTGATGATGCAGAAAAGGCATTTGATAAAATCCAACACCTATTCCTGATTCAAAAAAAAAAAAAAGAAAAATCTCAGAAAAATGGGAAATTCCTTAACTAATAAAGGGCATATATGCAAAACAACAGCCAACATTATTCTCAATGGAGAGAGACTGAGACCATTCCCCTTGTGAACAGGAACCAGACAAGGATATCCTCTCTCTCTACTTCTATTCAACACTGTATTGGAAGTCCTAGCTAGGGAAATAAGGCAAGAAAGAAAGGGAAATCAAAGGCATCCAAATTGGTAAGGAAGAAATCAAACTATCCCTATTTGCTGATGACATGATCCTAAACCTAGAAAACCCATGGCACTCAGCAAGAAAACTACTGGAATTAATTGAAAGATTTAGCATAGTGGCAGGATACAAGATCAACATACAAAAATCAGTTGGATTCCTCTACACCAGCAAAGAGGTCTCTGAAAAGGAAATCAATACCACTTACAACAGCTAACAAAAAGATAAGATACTTAGGAGTAAATCTTACCAGGAACACAAAAGACCTATAGAAAGAAAACTATAGAACATTACTTCAAGAAACTATAATAGTTCTAGATAAATGGAAGTACATATCATGCTCATAGATAAGAATATGGAATAATGTGAAAATGTCAGTACTACTCAAAGCTATTTATATATTCAATGCAATTCCAATCCAGATCCCATCAACATTCTTTAAGGACATGGAAAAACCAATCACTTATTTTTTATGGAACGGGAAAGAGACCTCAGATAAGCAAAGAACTACTGAAGAAGGTCTCACACTCCCAGATCTCAAAACCTACTATACAGCCACAGTAGTCAAAACAGCCTGGCACTGGTACAACAAAAGTCACATAGACCAGTGGAACAGAATTGACAACCCAGAAACAGGTCCATCAACCTATGGTCAGCTTATCTTTGACAGAGGGCCGAAATCCATTAAATGGGGAAGGGAGAGTCTTTTTAACAAATGATGCTGGCAATGCTGGATATCCATTTGTAGAAAAATAAAACAAGACTCATACACTAAAACTAACACCAGATGCATCAAAAATATAATGTGAATTCTAAAACTATAAAGTTCACCAAAGAAAAAAATAGGGGCAAATTTAGGGGCCCTAATTTATGGCATATTTATATATGTTTTAGGATTCTGGTAGCATAGTGGCTAAGACACTTGCCTGCTAACCAGACGGCTGGCGGTTCAACCCCGCCAGCCACTCCT